>NC_070611.1:57476778-57782178 GCF_027172205.1 Podarcis raffonei
TGGTGGCCTCTTTGGGCAAGGTGGGAGATTCGGAGACACAGATGCACAGAGCTTTGGCAGAGGTAGTTGTGGATTCGGCAGTGGTAGTAGTAGTGGGGTGTGTGGCAGAACTTTCCGCAGCAGTGGTGACTGTGCTGTTAGGAGGCTCAGAAGAGAGCTCTGCAGTTGTGGCAATGCTAGTATTGTGGGGAGCATCAGTGGTTATATTACTTTTTGTGGCGGAAGGGCTCATGGGAAAGGATGCTGCAGTCGTGGGTTCAGATCCTGTGGTGGCAAGATCAGGAGAGGATTCTGTGAAGGTGGAGAGTTCAGTGGTGGTGTCCAGTGTAGGGGGAGATTCAGTAGCGTTTGAGACAGAGTGAGTAGTAATGGAGGTGGGGGTGGAGGAGGGGGTGGAGGTGGGGGAAGGGGTGGAGGAGGGGGAGGAGGGGGAGGAGGGGGAGGAGGTGGGGGAAGGGGTGAGGGAGGTGGAGGAGGTGGGGGAAGGGGAAGGGGTGAGGGAGGGGGAGGTGGGGGAGGGGGTGGAGGTGGGGGAAGGGGAAGGGGTGAGGGAGGAGGGGGAGGTGGAGGAGGTGGGGGAAGGGGAGAGGGAGGTGGAGGGGGTGGAGGTGGGGGAAGGGGAAGGGGTGAGGGAGGGGGAGGAGGGGGTGGAGGTGGGGGAAGGGGTGAGGGAGGTGGAGGAGGTGGAGGTGGAGGTGGAGGTGGAAAGCTCATCAACAAATTCTTGAAGTTCCATGGCAGCAGAGGTAGAGTTGTACTGAAGAAAGGACTCTGTGGATGTTGCCACAGTGGTGGTGAGAGGTTCAGGAGAACTCCCACTGGCTGAGACTGGAGGAGAGGGGCTGAGGAGCTGAGGTGAGGGTTCTGCAGCAGTTGAGGTAGCAGTGGATACAGGAGGGTCAGGAGAAGACCCTGAAAGCACTCCAGGTGAGAGCTCTGTAGTGGTTGGGGCAGAAGTCAACTTGGAAATGGACTCCGCCGTGGCAACAGCATCAGTGGTGGTGAGAAATGCAGGAGTGGTCCCTGTGGCAGAGGTGGGTGTGGCCATGGGGGGCTCGGTAAAGGACTTTGCAGTGGTTGGGTCAGGGGTCGTGACAAGAGGCTCCAGCAGAGATTCTGTTGCGATGGTGGCAATACTTTGGGCGAGGTTCTTGAGCGAAGACTCTTTGATAAGTTCCAGTGGGGATTTAGTTGCAATGGTGGTTGTAGAGGACACATGGGAAAGCTCTTCTAAAATGTCAGGCAAGGGCTCTGTAGTAGCTTTGTCAGAAGTGACAGCAAGAAGCTCAGGAGCCAACTCTGTGGCAGCCAGAGCAGCAGGGGCGCGGAGAAGCTCAGAAAAGAACTTGGCAGCATCTGTCGTAGAGGGCGACACGGCTGCGAGGAGCTCAGGAAACAACTCTGGGGTGGTCATGGAAGCTGCAGGAGAGGCCCTGAGCAGGTTAGTCAAAGCTTCTTCTATAGATGATTGCACAATCTCATCAGGTTCTGTCGGGGGGCTGATGATCTGTAAAAATGTCCTTGCTTTGTTCCTGTCACCTGGGCACGGAACCCTCTAAACAGAAAAATAAAATCAGCATGCAAAACGGAAACAGAAATCTTCCTCTGGGGTGCTACAGCTCATCAAAGCTATCAGTTCTCTGCCTTTCTTTTGAACGAGGCTGCGTACACCCCTTACATTTTAAGCAAATTTTGTTGGGAGCTCTAGTTCCACCCTCACAGAGCACCCCTAAGAAACTACAGTTCCCAGGATTCTTGGGGTGGGTGGAGCTATGTGCTTTAAATGTCTGGTGTTGCACATAGCCAGACATCGGGACTCCTTCTTATTTCTCTAGGAAGATGCTTTATACTGAGTCAGAACCATTTGCCTATCTAGCTCAGTACAGTCTACACTGACTGGCAGTAGTTTTCCTGGAGACATGGGGGGTTGAGCCTGAGACCTACTGAATGCAAGACTTGTGCTCTACTGCAGAGCTGTATCTCTTAGGCCAAAAGGGAAAACCTCACATCTGAAGCTTTCAGAAACAGATTGAACTGACCCACATAAAAACTAAACATCCTTTTTTCAACCACCACCACCCCTTCCTCTCAGGGCCTAGGGCAGAGATGGCACCCTTCTCATTCCACATACAGAAGCTCGCCTTACACCTTAACAACAACAGTAGAGATGGGGTCACATCCTCCACCACAGCTGAGGGGAGTCAACTACTTTAGGGAGCACAAGGCCTAGGAACAGACAAAGCTGCCTTATGTTTGGTAAACATGACACCTTAAAAGTGCATCCTTTCCCTCAAAGAATTCTGTGCTCTGTATTTTAACTCTCACATATTTATGATTCCCAGCAACTGTTAACAAAGCCCAGTGCCCAGAATTCTCTGAGGGGAAAAGGTGTTTTAAAGGTATAACATGTATATAACCTCATACTGAGTCAGACCACTGGTCCGCCAGCTCAGTACTGTCCACAAACTGACTGGCAGCCATTGTTCACATATGGCAAGTTTGATAACCAAGAACAGACCATGAGTTATGAGCATGGTTTGTTCATGGTTAACAAACCTTGGTGAAGCCCCCAAGTCTGGTTCAGACAGTCCAATTAAACCATGGTTTCTAACTATGGTTAAGTGTTATGTGCAGAGCGAATGAATGGTGTATTCAGTGAGACCTAAGTTATAGTGGGATCAAACCTCCTTTCCTTGAAAGGCTCTCCCCTTCTTTTTTATCTACCTCTGCCATAGCTCCTTGTTTTCTTGGGCTATCCTTTCTTCCTAATAGATTTCCCAGGCTCGCCTCTTTACCTCACCTTCACATAGTACTTCCTCAAGGCGCAGCGATAAAAAGCAAGGTTACAAAAATCTGGGAAAGTTGAATGTTCTTCCAAGTCAGAGCACACCCGCCCTAGGAGAGAGAGAGGCTGAGAGTTAGAGAAGAGCAGGTGATCTATCCCTTCCCACTCCTTCCATTTGATCTCAGTTGGGAGACACTGCCTACCACAGCTTCACTGTAATTGTGATTGTATCATCATGGTCCACACCAGGGGTGACAACTTTAATAAAATATGGAGGGAGGGCAGGTGAGCCCCACATAACTGATCACAGGATGACACATGCACACCATTTGAATGGCAATGCCTAGCAACTGGGGGGCGGCCCCCTCAAATATTTTATTAGGGGGCCAAAGGGACTTCGGCCCCAAGGTGTTGGCTCCTATGGTCCGTGCCCACTGTTGGGAATCTGAAAGAGGGGTGTGCAGTAGGGGTCTCCCTTCATCTGGTTGCTGACCCCTTTGGCATGACCAAACATTAAATTAATAGCAGTTACAACTTGGAGATCAGCACTGTTATCAGTTATCAGCGCCAGCAGTTGCTGGCTGGTGACTCAGAAGGGCTCCTCATCAGTCCAGCCTGGCTCTGCCACCTTGCTGGGGTCTGAGCATTGGGCAAGCAGCAGGCCTACTTTCCAAAAAGACCATCTGTAGCGGTCGCCCCATCATTTTAATTTATCCAGAATTTAATGTTGCCAGGTACAGAGTTATGGGACTCCCGAGCCAAGGAGATAAGTAACTGTATAACCTTTAGAAGACATCTGAAGGCAGCCCTGTATAGGGAAGGTTTTTTTTAATGTTTAATTATGTTTTTATATATGTTGGCTGGGGCAACCCAGTCAGATGGGTGGGGTATAATAATAATAATAATAATAATAATAATAATAATAATAATAAGTTCCTATTTTCATCAGAGAAATGTTGGAGGGTATGCAACAATCTCTGTAGGGCTCCATATTGGCTATCTCTGCAGTAGGAGCTGATGCAAGTGTGGTTCCTCCCATATTTGATTTTAAACATGTCCAAAACAAGACTGCCAGTTAGGTTTGGCAAAAGTTATTTTAGTTAAGGTTTCAGAGGAGCTGCAGTCTTGCAAAGAGCTCTGTTATAATCTAAGAGCTGGGGTTTCCCCAAGGCTAGTCCCAATCAGTTTACAGAAAATCTGGGACAACCCTGTCATTCTTATTGTTTACCTTCAGGAACGACTCCATGGTTTTCATACTGGTCCAGTGCCCGGATCAAGGAATTCTGGCAGCCATACATGGCTCTTAAGAAGCAAACAGCACGGATTCGACGAGGGCTATGAAGGATGCTAAAGAAGTGCTCATATTCGGCATCTGAGAGTGGCATTCCAGCTAGCGATGGCTCTTGTATCTGTGTGTCTGCTGCAGCGAGGAGCCATTTTGAGAGTACTGCGCAGACCAAACAAAAGAGGCAAAGGTGTGAGCCTTGGCTTAAGCCTCTATAATGTGTATCAAGGTTGCAAGGCATAGATCCCACAACTTGGGCTGCTGTGCTTTGAATGCCAGCGCTGGTTTTTTTAAAGCCCTGGAGCATCCTTGGCCACGGGGGAGGATGTTGACTGAAGGATTCTGTGGCCCTGTCTCTACACTGTAGGTTCATGGAGTAAGGAAATGTGTAGATCAGCCCTAGCCAGCATTCCCATCAGCCCCAGTCGGTGCCTGGCTGGGGCTGATGGGAGTTGTAGTCTAAAACATCTGGAGAGCCCTAGGTTGGCCAAGGCTTGGGCAGATAAACGGTCTCACTCACCAAGAGCAAACAGGGACACCTGTGTGGCTGCATACCCCCTCATCTTCCTTGCTGAGGCTTTGGGCACAGGGTTGGTCTAAAGGAGGAACCATTAGCAGGCTGTACAGATAAAGGAAGTTCCTGGGTTCTTTTGAATCCTCACTTTATTCTGTTTGCTGGACCACTGCTTTGGTGCGGTATCAAGGGGAAGCGGCATGAAAGGCCAACCAGGAGCTCCTGCCGTGGCCTAGGTAACCAGGAATGCTTGTGACATCACTGGGCAGCAAGATTCTTCCCTTCTCACCTTTGCCAGTGAAATGGTGTGGCCTGATTCTGCGTTGCTTCCTCTCCTCGTGTGAAACTTGCCGCTTTTGATGGCGGAGCCAGCTGGGCATGAACTTGGCTGTCATCTCTCTCAAGAAGTAAGGATGGTGGCGAGTACTCCTTTGAGTGCGGCTACAATCTTTTTATCAGTTTTAAATCTGTGGGGGCAATTTTTTAATCAGACTGGCTGAGAACCCTGTATTATTTTTTAAAACTGCTTATGTTCTGACGTATGGGTATCGCAGGGACTGCAAAATGAATTATGGAGAAGGGGAACCTTCCACGAACCTGCCTGGCCTCTCCCAGCAAGTCTTTCAGTGGCCAATCTCTTTGCAACTTAGCAGAAGGAGCAGTGAGGCCAATTCTGGCCTATATCTGTTGAAATGTTTTGATCTTTCTAAACTGATGATGATAATTATAATTATTTACCTTTATATCCCAACGTTCCTCAAAGGAACTGGTGGCATAGATGGTTCTCACTCTCATCGTTTTATCCTCACAACAACCTTGTGAGGTAGGGTTAAACTGAGTTTTTGACTGGTCCATGGTCACAGTGTGAGCTTCATGGCTGAGTGGAGACTTGAACCCTGGGCTCTCAGGTGCAAGTCCAACACTCTAACCACTACACCACACTGGCTCAGGAAGAGACCTCTGCCTGAAACTCAGGATAACTACTACCTGTGAATATGCACAATAATGCTAGCTGTTTCAATGTTCTGACTTGGTACCAAGGTTTGTTCCTGTGTACTTTTTATATCAGTTAGTTCACACATTAGCTTTGCGTTGTCAAGCACACCATAATAAAGCACAAAAGAATTGAGTGATATATCTGAATGAGAGAACTTAGCCCTTGCAATATAGATATTATTTGGGTATGTGTGTAGAAAACTAGCAAACCTAATAGACCTGGCAAGCCTGTAGGCCTGAACCTATTAACCAAGCCTATTGCATTTTGTAGGGCTTGTATAAGCCTAAATATTTTTGGGGTTGCAGTTTTAAGGTAGGGTTTCTTCCTATGTGATTTACTTATGTGGGCTACTTACTCATTTGAAAAAGCACAGTGTGCTGTAAAAGCACAGTGTGGTGTAAAAACAACAACATGCCCTGTTTTTCATTTCTATATTAGATAGCGTGCACTGTCATATGTGACAAACTGAAGATTGACTGTTCTGTGAAAGGTATAAATAAAACCAAAAGAAAAACAACAAGCACAGTCTGCAATGCAAAGCTGGAAGCAATACAGAGTAATTTTGGTTGCAATCCCAAACCTACTTATATGCAAATAAATTTGATTACAATCAGTGGAGATTACTTCCAAATAAATAAGGTTACTGTTGAATAGTGGGTAGACATGGCAGACGACACAGCGATTTCTCCAAAGCAGCTCTTTATTTTGTAAGCTGGAACAGAAAACTGAACCAAACTGCTCAGCCGGCCTGCTTTTATAGGCAGCCAGCTATCAACATTGTAGCAACAACAACCCAGGGTTTCCCGCCTAAAATAACTGACGTGGACCTGAGTGAAAACTATCTACAGTATCCCCCTGCTGGCCCAGGGTGAGAACTTCAGTACATAACAGTTACAAATAGGATGTAAATAAGACATGCTAACACCTGAAGGGATGAAATAAAACAAGAGAATACAGCAGTGGTTGCAGGCAAGGGTTAATGCTCAAGGGGGGAGGGAATACAATTTAGAAAACCTCATATTTAAAAGGTAGAATGAACTGCAATGAGGGGTTAGAGGTCTTTCCTCCCCCCCCCTTTTTTTGCATTTCAGTCTAGGCATTTAAAGTGCTTCCAGGTAGCCTTGAGCATTGATTCTGATTTGTTTGCAGGAATATTTCACAATGCTGGCTACTTAACGAACATTTATTCTACAAGTTTGTTGTGCAAGACCTCCCAATCAACGGTAATGGCACGACCTGAATTTTCTGGTATGTGATTGAATTTCCACCTGAAAACAGAAAGTTTAGAAAAGTCTTGCCAAAACTAATTTAAATCCGTGGATTGAAGTGCACCTAACTCGCAGTGCAGTCCTGTGCATGCTTACTCAGAAGTAAATGCCACTTGCCACATTCAGTGGCACTTGCTACCAGGGACATGTGCTTGGGGTGGGAATCTTGGCATAGGATGGCAGTCTTAAGCTGTGTCCATGCTAAATACTTCAGTGTGGCATTGCAATATTTGTCTTATTATCTCTGTTATGAAAGAAGGTAGCAGTAGGTGCCTATTGAAGCATGGACAGTTACAAAGCATATAGTGGTTTCCCACATGGAGTGGGCAATGCTAAATATTGTCCCTTTGGAAGTATCCGTATATCATTCCATGGATATTTTCTCAGAAATAAGTCCTGCTATTCCACCTAGGGTTGCAGCTTTATGAATTTCCATCCCTTTGCTTTGAAGTCTGTCCCCTTGTTTAGGTTTCTGTTTCATCTATTGTTGCTTTATATTGTGTATGTGTGTGTGTGTGTGTGTGTAGTCTCACCCTTCAATAAAACATCCAAGTAAGCAATCTCACAAGGTTGTTGCGATGTATCAAATCAAAATGGGGAGAACCATGTAGGTCCTTCTTGGAGAAAAGGCGGAATGTAAATGCAATAAATAAAATACCGTTAAGTGTGTATAAAACTGCAGTCTTAGCAGGCTTCTGATGCCACCCTTTGCTGTTGTATGTTTTTGCAGTAAGATTGACTGGGGAACCTATACCAAACTTTCCCTCGGATTAAGTCGTCCTGGTGTAGTGGGTAAGAGCGTGGGACTAGGACCTGCGAGACCAGGGTTCAAATCCCATGAAGTTCAATGTATCCCTACCTCGCAGGGTTGTTGTGGGGGTTTAAATGAGGAAAGGGATGTACATGCCACCTCGGGCTCTTGGAGGAATGGGGATGTTAGCGCAAGTAAAATAGAATAAAATAAAAATAAACGGGGATTACTTTTGAGTATACGTGCTGTGAGACAACTTCTCATTGGTGACAAAACGGCGCGCGGAGGCGGGGTCATGTTCTTGTTGTTTTTTTCCCCCCCGGGCGGCCCACTCGATTGGCTCACGGGACTTTTTCCTAGCCAATAAAATTTGGGCGGGGAAAAACCCCAACCCTCCCCGTTAGGCGGGGCCTTAATAGCAGAGTGGCTCTCTTTTTCTCTCGGGAAACCTCTGACGTCAGCGGCGAGGGAGGCGGGACGAAGCAGCCATTCGCAGTTTGGCGCGCTTTCGAGCAGCTCCAGAAGGGTCCGTGGCGGCGGGATATTGGGTGGGTGGGGTGTGCGAGGATGGTGGCCGCAAAGGGTAAGAGGTGACTGAGTAGGGCGCTTCGCGGAGGGAAATAGAAACGTGCTGGGATTCCAGGAATTCTGTGCTCTCTTGCCAGGAAGTACAGTGGGACCTCTCTTTTTTGTGGGGGGAAGGGGCGGAGGGGACGCGGAAAACTCCTACCAAGCTCAACGTGGTCTACGCTGACTGGCAGCAGCTGTGCAAGATTTGCAACAGGACTCTTTTCCAGGCGTACCTGCACGCGCAAATTAGAACCTGGGATGTTTCTCATGAAAAACGCTGTGGCCCTGCATAGGATTGTGTTGCAAGCCCAGCCCTACAAGGTTCTGGAGCCTCCTGCCCCCCAACACTGAGTCTCTAAAATGCCGCCTCCTCGTCTCCTGAGATGTTAGCCAGGACTTGCAATGAGATCATATGCATGTGTGTGCAGGTTGGCATATATGTTTTGTTGGAAGCCGCCCATCTGGCTGGGGAAGCCCAGCCAGATGGGCGGGGTGCAAATAATAAATTATTATTAAATTATATTACTGTTTTAAGTACTTGGGCAATTGTGCAACAAGTACAGAGTATGAAAGGGAGAGGTGCTCCATGGTACACTGGTGGACATGCAGCCTCGCCCTGTCTCTAATAATCTTTGAATTACTGTAGTTTGTCCTTGATTACAGAAACAGGAAGCAGCACATATGGGAGGGTGTGTGTGTAGAGGGAGTGTTCAAAGATGCCAGCTCCCCCTCCCCAGCAGTCTTGAAGAGGTGGGGTCCAGAATTCTACCATTTTAAGCAGCATAATGTAGGCCCAGTATTAAGGTTGAAGCTGGAGTTGCCTTTTCTTTGGCAAAATTACAAAAAATATGCCATTTTTGAGCTATTTTTTTGGATAATCGGCAAAAACAACACTGCTGACATGGGCTGCCATATGTCCAGATTTCCCCAGACATTTTTGCTGATTTCTGCCCAGACACTACTGCCAGCTGCAGTATTCCAGGTATGCCAATCTTAGTTGAAGCTGGTTGTGTAGATTGCTGCACCTGTAAGCAGTGTTTTGCCACCTTGTAGGCACAGTTAACAGAAGCTGCATAGCTCATCTGCTTTGCATGCAGATGATCAATCCCTGGCACCCTCAGATAATGCTCCTTGCCTGAAGCCCCAGAGGGCCACTGCCAGTCAAGGTACTGAGCTAGTTAAACTAATGGTCTGGCCTGGTAGGAGGAATCTAGCAATGCTGCAGTCTTTTGAGAGCCTGCATGGCATAGCAGTTAGAGTGTTGTGCTAGGACCTGGGAGACCAGGGTTCACATTTCCACTCAATCATGAAGCTCAGTGTGTGACCTTGGGCCAGTCATGGTCTCTCAGCCTATTTAACCTCAAAGTGATGTGAGGATAAAAAGGGGAAGAGGGGAGAAAGGAAGTTGCAGCACCTTGAGCTCCTTGGAGGAGCAGCAGGATACAAATGTAATAAATAATGATAATAATAAGGTGGTTTGGAATGCCTTGTAGGCATTTGATGTAATCTTTGATAGATTCCACTCTTGGCTGGGTTCCTGGGATAACTTCAGATGCGCACATAATGGGAGAGGGCCATCATTACCATCCTCCACAAGGCCTCCCTTGTGCTCGTGTAATGTTTTATTTCAGCTGTGTTGATAATGTCCTTTTTGCCCGCCTTTGTAGAAATGCTAGTTTATATATAGTCAGGGGTAAAGTGATTCAGAATACTTCTTTATGGGTTTCTTTTTCATTGCAGGAGATGGCTGGGGAGAGCCAAGAAGAAGCCAAAACAAGGTTTCCATTTCCTTATGTGCCATACCCCATTCAAGAAGAATTCATGGCTAAACTTTATCAGGTCTTGGAGACTGGGAAGATTGGTATATTTGAAAGCCCAACTGGCACAGTAATTCTCTCTTTATTTTTTAATAATATTTGAAGCGCTGATGATTCCTCATCTTTCTGCTACTTAGGCCTCAAGGTGGCTGTGAGCTTCATGTGGCTGGAGAAGGAATGCCTTGCAACATGGAGGAAAGGCTCTCAGGACTTGGTTGCAGCCAGGGAGTGGGTGCTGTGGAAGGAGGGGAGGGAACGGGAGAAATAGTGTGGTTTGCTGCTTAGGAACATAAGAAGCTGCCTCACAGCAAGACGGACCATTGGCCCACTTTGCTTGGTGTCGTCTACACTGACTGGCAGCAGCTGTTTCTTCTGGTCCTACCTGGAAATACTGGGGATTAAGCCTAGTGTGCAAAGCACATGCTCTACCACTGAGCTACAGCCCTTCCCCAAAGTGCTGTAGCAACCCAGAATGCTTGGCTTTGTGGGTTGCAGCAATCTGTTGTTGTGAATAGACAACAAACAGGTATTGGCTTGTTGGGAACTGTAAATAATGACTGGGCTTTTGTATTCTAAATTTAAATGCTGCTGCCTAGATTCTTAAATAAGTGGTACTAAGACAACAGCAGCAACTCTGAATTTTATTTTTAGGGGAAATCTTTGAGTCTCATTTGTGGAGCCCTCTCGTGGCTCCGAGACTTTGAAGAGAAAAAGAGACAGGAAGAGGCCCGTCTGCTGGCAAACGGAAGTAATGGAAAGAGTGCCAAAGAGCAGCCTGAGAAGCGAAGCCAGGCATCGGCCGGGGAGCCTGACTGGATCACCCAGTTTGTGCAGAAGAAAGAAGAACGGGAAATGGTCCACAGGCTGAAGGTAATGCTGCTTATTAATTAGAGCAAATCCTGTCTAGGTGGCAAATTCAGAGATGTAACTGTAAAAGAATAATGAGAACATTAAAAAAATAAGAGATAGCAAAAGCCTTGCTGGATCACGCCAAAGGCTATTCTCCAGCATCTTGTTTTCACAGAGCTAAACAGATGCTTGGAAGCAGGACCAAAGTGCAACAGCAACTCTCCCCACCTGTGAATCCCAACAACTTGTAATAATAATAATAATAATAATAATAATAATAATAATAATAATAATGTATTCAGAGGCATATTGCCTCGCTAACAGTGGAGTGAGGCACAGTCAGTAGACAGTGGATGTAGGAATCATTTTTCATCTTGTAGCTTCAGTTCTTCTCTCTGAGCCATGTACATTTAGCATCACCCTTAAATCTTTTGCATGTGCCATCTCCTTAAAGAACCCAGAAATACTAGTTTAATATAGAATAATAATTTGTAACTCCAAGCCCGAAAGAGAATGCTGTCGAAACCATAAGGAAAATACTTAATTGAAACGTTTAAAACTCATGGCATATAGCTGCAGTCCTGCATAGAGCCAATAGCTGGAAAATTATCTCCACAGGAGTATAAGATGGCAGCCCTTCCACCTCGAATACCATTAAACTGTGGTGGTATTGCAACACTGAAAGAACAAAAAAAGTTGCAAATATTTAATAGAGAACTAAATAAGTATTTGCTCACAAGTCTTACTTTACTCAAAAGTTCTCTTAGAAAAGGCTAATTAAGCTATTTTTAAAAAAAGAGATTCTGGTTAGCATCTTCTTGAAATGCACCAAGCGCTACATTTCCTTGTTAAATATGACAGTATCTATAGTGTTTCGTACTATTTCATAACCATCTTGATTCTGCCTGCCCATTGAGTACAAGTCGAATTAGAAACGGGAGAAACATATAAAGTGAAAGATTCTTCTGGGATATTTTCTCACGAGCCTCTGCCACCTGTGTGAAAACTGGGTTACAGCTACTGTTTTAAAACCTTATGCATCAGGTGGTCTAGAAACATATATAATCTAGGAAAGACTGAAGTTGGGAGGCTCTAACGTGCTTGGGATTCACAGTGGGTACGGAAATGGCATGCTGTTTTCATTCCAGGACTTAAGGTTGAGTTTCACAGACTATTATTTCAATTTTTAGGAGGAGCAGGTCAGGAGGAAGAAGCGAGAAGAACGTCTGGAGCAAATTCGCCACAACGCACAGCTGAAATACAATTCTAAAAGAAAGGTGAGAGGACTCGGATACCACAGGCCTATCCTTCGGTTGCCAACAGCACAATCCCAGCCATGTTTAATTGCAGCTTCGTTGATAAGTTGTGGTTCCCGGAATGCTGAGAGTTCCGTGGTTCGTGTATTGAACGCTAACTAGCTATTGGCAGGGAGAAAATGATGAAAAGCTTAGCCAGGGGAGTAGAATAAAATGACTGGCACCCTAAAGAGGAATACTCTGCACTTGTTGAAGGCCCCACTTGTTATTCTTTATAAGGCTGCTGTATTGAGTGGTTGGGTTCCCCCCCCCCCCATCTGCTTTGATTGCTCTTGTTATTGACACAGTAGTTGCCTGCTACTTGTGTTCTCCGAGAAATTTCAAGGAATACAAATTGCATTTTTCTCTGGTTTCTGGGGGTTGAGCACTAAGCTCCTTAAATGCTAAGGGTTTGGAGGCTCCTCTCTCAAGCCCTTCCTTATAGGACAGTGAGCTAATTGACTTGGAGGGGCTGACGGTTCCATTATGCTTATTTCAGAGGATGGAGGAGGAAGAGGCAGAGCAGCTACTCCAGCTCAGTAAGGACATGTTGTCTCACCCGGATGAGTTGGGTACTTTGGAGCCGTTGGATCGGGGTGAGGAAGATCTGATCCTTGCAGAGTATGAGAGCGATGAGGAGAAGAAAGTGCGAAGTAGGTAAGAACGGCAATGAGATGGCAAGATAAAGGGGCAGCAGAAGCAGGCTACTTGAGAGCTAGTGTGGTGTAGTGGTTAAGAGCAGTAGACTCGTAATCTGGTGAACCGGGTTCGCATCTCCGCTCCTCCACATGCAGCAGCTGGGTGACCTTGGGCTAGTCACACTTCTCTTAAGTCTCTCAGCCCCACTCACCTCACAGAGTGTTTGTTGTGGGGGAGGAAGGGAAAGGAGATAGTTAGCCGCTTTGAGACTCCTTCAGGTAGTGATAAAGCGGGATAACAAATCCAAACTCCTCTTCTACTTGGTCCTACGATCACATACTAGACCTAGTGGTCACCAAGAAGAAGGAAGCAGCAATTCACAAGCAGCGAAGGCCTCGTCTGCTCTTCTCATGAAGATTGCAGCTCCCTCTAGGTGCAGAAGTGCAACTTGGGTTTAAGGGTTGGATATGCCAGAATAATCCTCCTCTAATGCTGTGGATTGTCTTTTATGGTGTATCTTGAAAAGCATTTCACTCATTGTAAAAGAAAATATTTCTTTTGAAGTCCCCCCACCCCCGTGTTCTGCAAAGTCATCAGAAAAAAAATGAGGGGGAACTTACGTCCTCCCCACTCCATTTTTCTTCTTTTTTGCCTTTGCATTGCTAAATAGGAATGTGCTGGCTCTCTGTCGTATGTGGACAGAGACCTGCTTAAAGACGGGCAGAGAGGGCGTTCGCTGTGTCATATGTGCTCTGGATTATGACACAAATGTTTCAGAGAGGCTACAGGAAAGAGACACAATTGTGCTTTCACCCCTTAGGTTAAGTGAAGAAGACGATGATGAAGATATAGAGGAGGAGCATGTAACTAAGGTAAGGCTTCAAGGGGCATCTGGTTCCTGCTCCAGCAGCTGTCCTTCAAATCTGTAGGTGGGAAGTTTCATGACAAATTGGCAAGAATTCCCCCAGCTTCTAAGGCTCAAATTAGATAACTGCACACAGACATACACACATAATACAGTTAAAATCTAGTGAGAATCCCATCTGACTCTACTACCCTCAGTCCAGACACTATCTCAGTTGCTGAAGTCCATCCCAAGTGGAAGAGTTTTGCCTATTTTTCAAATGATGTTCACATCTGCCTTTAGTGAGCCCAGGGTCAGGCTGATGCCGTTGCATACAAAATGTTTCCCTTCTGGCTGTTTGGTCCCTTCTGAGATGCATGGGCCCAAGCAGTTGCCTGAGCACTGTGAGTGCTGACTCTGGGCCAGAGTGAGGCCCCCAGGAGCCAAAGTTTTGTATTCTTTGAGCAGGCCTTGCAGATGCCTCTGTCCTGCTGCAGAAACAAGGGGAAGAGAGCACAAATCCTGCATTCTAAACTGGCCCTGTATGAATTGGTTCCCACTTGTGTTTCTCTTCTGTTTCTCTTCCTCAGATTTACTACTGCAGCCGAACACATTCGCAGCTGGCTCAGTTTGTGCATGAGGTTCAGAAGAGCCCTTTCGGCAAGGAGACGCGACTGGTCTCCTTGGGGTCTAGGCAGGTGCGTAGCCCTCGGCTTTTCCTTGGGGAAGCTGGGTTGCTAATGAAATTTCCCTATGGGTGGAGCTAGACAATGCTGACCACTGGGTTGCCATCAAAGTTAGCTAGCTGTTTTCCCACTTCCTCCTCCCCTTCCCAGGTCCATCCAGGTGTTCAGCCACATGTGTGAGGGCTGTGCACACTGCTCCTGCCCCAACCATCAGTCTGCGTGCTGGCCCTGGCCCTTCCTTCCTGAAGGGAGGTTCTAATCACATTCAGCCTAAGGCACTTGAAAGCTTTATGGTGATTGCCCACCCCACTTTGATATCTTACAGAGAGGCTTTGAAATGGGCTGAAAATGTGAAGGTCAGGAACGAGGGGGAGGGGCACAGCCCACACGTGGTATGTGCCCTCCCCGTCCATTTGCTGAATTCTTTAATACAGTGGTACCTCGGGTTAAGCACTTAATTTGTTCTGGAGGTCCATTCTTAACCTGAAGCACCACTTTAGCCTATGGTGTCTCCCGCCGCTGCTGCTGCGCCACCGACGTGCGATTTATGTTCTCATCCTAAAGCAAAGTTCTTAACCCGAGGTACTATTTCTGCTTTAGCGGAGTCTGTAACCTGAAGCGTATGTAACCCGAGGTACCACTGTGGAGCTGTTGAGTAAGGGTATGGAGTATCCTGCTTGCCTTGTGCGATCTTCCCCCCCATCAGTCAATAAAATGGGGCAAGGGAACACTTGGCGTGATGATACTACGTCACGTGTCTCCCTTTCTAAACGTTTATGGGGAGAAGAGGAGGAACTGAATGTATTGTCATTGTGGAAACACCTTGTGATCTACATCGTGTCTATTCTTAGAACTCCCTAGCGTGGAAATAGTTTCTTGGTGGCACTTAGGAGCAGTTGAAACAGTGCTTAATATATATATATATATATATATATATATATATATATATATATATATATATATATAGTGAAATGCCACAAGGTTAGGAATTGCTGCATCCCCCCCCCCCCCGGTTTGTTGTATTTTTAGGACCCACCCTGATTTTTTTTTCTTTAATAAAGGGGAAAAAAATTCCCTTTATTTCCCCCCAAAACCAGGTTGGGGAATGGCGGCGCTGCGCCTCCCCGCTGTCCCCCGAGCTTGTGGGGCTGCCCGAAGCGCGGGGCGCTCTGCTTCAGCGCTCCCCGCGCTCCGGTCAAGCAAGCTGCTATCCGCAGCCTAGGGAGCACTGCGGGAACTCCCGCAGGCTCCCCAGGCTTGCTGATAGCTTCCTGAAGCCTGGAGAGTGAGAGGGGTCGGTGCGCACCGACCCCTCTCACTCTCCAAGCTTCAGCGAAAGCCTGCATTCGCCCCATAGGACGCACACACATTTCCCCTTCATTTTTGGAGGGGAAAAAGTGCGTCCTATAGGGCGAAAAATACGGTAACTTAGGTTCATTAATTTCAGTAGATCTTGGTTGAATACAACCCATACATTATGAATCAATTATTCTTGTGGAACATAATCCTATTACTTTTATTTCATTATTTATAAGTAATTATTCTAACATGCTGCTTTATAGATTTGTAATAAAGTCTTTCAATGTTTGTTATATTCCGTTTCAACCTCGAGAAAACCTCAAACAATTCGCCTCTCGTAATTTTGCTCCGTGTATGTTGTGAATGTCTCTTTTTTTTGCAACTGGTTTCTGCTTTTTCCTGCCTTACCTGTCTCAGAACCTCTGTGTGAATGAGGACGTGAGGCACCTGGGAGCCGCCCAACTCATCAACGACCGTTGTATGGAGATGCAGAAGAATAAACATGGTAGGAAAGTGTCACATGCTGGGAACAATGACTTAAATGGTGCCTAGTGTATTTCAATAAAACAAGGAACAGGGTGGTGATACAATGACTACGGCAATCGACACAAGATAATATCACAAAGGCAGATATCTGTAAACAAACAAAAAACTTCCATAAAAATTGCAAAAGTAGTTTCTTTCCCAAATAGGTTTTATCTTTTTTTAAAAAATGTATTTCTATTAAAGATTTTCTGGATTTATAAAAGTATGTGCAATGTCTCAAATTTTCCCCCCATGTAACATTTTTACAAATTAGTTTCATTTGTTGAGACATTAGGAAAAAAAGGGGGAAAGAGGTGGGGGGGTTGGGTGACGATGTTTCTATTTTACTTAATATATGTAGGGTTTGGTGTCAGCGTTGCTTGTGCAGGTTCTTTGCTGTTCACTTGTGGTGAGATTTGTGTTCACTTGTGTTCCTTTGTTAGTGAGAAAGGTTGGGGTTGGCCTAGGGTGTGGTTGTTCATTTGTGGTTGGCTGTGGTGGTCTTTGTTTTTGTGTGTGAGTGGGGTGGGTGGGTGTTTTGGATCAGGTTAGCCATATTGATTTGTATGCTGTTGGTGAATTTTTGTCATTGACTTTTTGGGCTGTGTGTGTGATAAAGGGGAGCCATACCAGGGTGAAGGCGTCTTCTTCTATTTGTCCCCATGTCAGTTTCAGTTTATTGGTTAATTTTTCTAGTAAGGCTGTTTCCCATACTATTTGGTACCATTGGTCCATGCTTACTCCTGACAGGTCTCTCCAGTGTCTGGTTATGATGTTTCTGGCTGCTGAAAGTAGGTGGGTTATATATTCTTTTTGGTGTAAGTGGGCATTATTGTCTTGGAAGATGTTTAGTAAGGCCAATTCTGGGGTGATTTCTAATACTTGCTTGGTTATTTTACATATTTCTCGTATGGTGGTTGTCCAGAATGGTTGGATTTTGGGGCACTCCCACCACATGTGGAGGTATGTGCCTGAAATAGGTTTTATCTTAAAACAATGGCGAACACAGTAAATAAAGAGTTCGCTTGTATTATATCAGTGGTTCAGTGCTCATTTCTTCTCTTTCCAAAATAGATCTTATCTTGAACAATTGCAAACACAGTAATAAAGAGCCCACTTGTGATGTACCAGTGGTTCAGTGCTCCAACATCACTAAAGACCTTGAGCTTTGTAGTAAATAATGTACAAGAGAAGAAAGCATGTATATCTATCTCCATCTGTATGTTCCCATCGGGAGGAGCATAGAAAGAGGACGGTGTCCTTCAGTTATGACTTGCCATTTTTATGGACATTTATTGTTTGTTCACAGATAGTTGCCTTGGTGGTACTATATAGTGCAATTCAATGGCAGGTTCTACTATCATCAGTAAAGTGGGGCCTGCAATAAAATGTTGCAGCGGGGAGTGCTCCTGTTCAGGGTTCCAGCTAGCACTGCTCTGCTCACCAGCGGCTTGCAGCCCCTGGTGGATTACCCTCAAGGGGAATCAGTCCTCTAGAAAAAAAAGGTTGCCCACCTTTGTTTTAGGAAGGGCCCCTTGCACTGCTTTCACTCACGTTAATATGAACGCCTCTTTCCACTTGGCTCTCACAGCTCTTCTTTCTGACCTTTTTTGCTTCCAGAGAAGAGTAACGCAGGAGAGGAGGCAGAGGGGAAGAAAAGGCGAGTGAGCCGAACAGTTTGTCCATTTTACTCCTATGAGCCCATGCAGCTCCTTCGGGATGAAGTTCTGGTGGAGGTGAAAGATATCGAGCAGCTGGTGACTCTGGGGAAGGGAATGAACGCCTGCCCGTATTATGGAAGCCGATATGCTATCCCAGCTGCTCAGGTGAGCCCCACAAAAAGGCAAACCAGCCGCTTTCCTTTAGCCTCAAATTCTTCAGCTGTTTTTTTTTAAATGATATTTATTAGATTTTCAACAATATAACAAAGGTAAAACAATCACACAAAAACAACCAACACAAAGAAAAAAAGAAAAAAGACAAAACATTACATAAAAATCAAATACACTTCAATAATGTATCTTTCTTTAGCTTAGTTCTTTGACTTCCTCTCACCTCCCTTTTTTGTATTCTGCTTCAATTTGATATTTTAGCAAATCCTTTCCATCTTTCCAAATTTTTACATATATATAACATACTTTCCTTAACCTTACTGACTTTAAATTCTTAACTTATCAGTACATAACTTTTTCCACAAACTTCTGCTTAAACCTATGGATACCTATCCACCATTATCCAATTTCTCTTACAACCTGTTTTACTTTAAAATAATTTTTAAATTTTATAACACTTTATAACTTTGTAACACATTTCAATAAAAACTTTAAATTTCCCAAACCTCTCCCCACAACTCCTCCCCTGGACACCAAAAAAGAAAAAAATTGCCAGTCCTTTCCGTTGATGGCCTCAAGCTCATTAGTTCGGGAACCTAAGTCTGAGTCCGAGGGGCGCAGCCATGATCCGTTGGCACCAACCCGGAAGCCCCCAAATTCTTCAGCTGTTGAGCAAGGCAGGTGAAAACCATGGTGCTGCATTTGTGTGTGCCTCAAACACTGGGCTATAAATAAAGTAGGCGAAAGCAGGTTTAGAGCTAAGTACACAAACCTGGACTTCACGTTTCCTAATTGTTAGAATTACCTAAATAGTTTACCTCTCCTAGTACCATCAGTTGCCTTAATTGGCTATGTGAAAGACCTAGTCTTGTTGGGAGATAGATAAATTACAGAAATTGCCTCCACCCCATCGCTGTTGATTAATTAAAGTGCTTTCCGTCGGCGGAGGGGACGCTGTTGGATACGGCCCAGATCAGATCAACCAAAAGTGATTTAATTGCCTGGCAGCAGAAACCTGGTAGTGCCTGCCTTTTGAATGGTTGCCCTATTGGAGCAGCGGTAGCGAACGTAGACTGCAGCGCCCATCATTCTTGACCGTTGACCTTGCTAGCTGGGGATGATGGAAGCTGTAGTACAAGATACCTGGAGGGCACCCTGTTGCCTAACTACTATGGAGGAAAAGGGGTCCGTTTCTTCAGCAGAGGAAATGATTCAGCAGAGGAAACACAGCCCAGAATAACTAAGGAGATAGTACAAGAATACTTGGCTAGTCTAGATGTATTCAAGTCTCCAGGGCCAGATGAACTGCATCCAAGAGTATTAAAAGAACTGGCAGATGTGATTTCAGAACCACTGGCAGTCATCTTTGAGAATTCCTGGAGAACAGGCGAAGTCCCGGCAGACTGGAGGAGGGCAAATGTTGTCCCTATTTTCAAAAAGGGGAAAAGAGAGGACCCAAATAATTACCGCCCAGTCAGTCTGACATCAATACCAGGGAAGATTCTGGAGCAGATCATTAAGCAAACAGTCTGTGAGCACCTGGAAAGGAATGCTGTGATCACCAATAGTCAGCATGGATTTCTGAAAAATAAGTCATGTCAGACTAACCTGATCTCGTTTTTTGACAGAATTACAAGCCTGGTAGATGAAGGGAACGCAGTGGATGTAGCCTACCTTGATTTCAGCAAGGCATTTGACAAGGTGCCCCATGATATTCTTGTAAAGAAGCTGGTAAAATGCGGTCTTGACTATGCTACCACTCAGTGGATTTGTAACTGGCTGACTGACCGAACCCAAAGGGTGCTCATCAATGGTTCCTCTTCATCCTGGAGAAGAGTGACTAGTGGGGTGCCACAGGGTTCTGTCTTGGGCCCGGTCTTATTCAACATCTTTATCAACGACTTGGATGATGGACTCAGGGGCATCCTGATCAAATTTGCAGATGACACCAAACTGGGAGGGGTGGCTAACACCCCAGAGGACAGGAACACACTTCAAAACGACCTTGACAGATTAGAGAACTGGGCCAAAACAAACAAGATGAATTTTAACAGGGAGAAATGTAAAGTATTGTACTTGGGCAAAAAAAATGAGAGGCACAAATACAAGATGGGTGACACCTGGCTTGAGAGCACTACATGTGAAAAGGATCTAGGAGTCTTGGTTGACCACAAACTTGACATGAGCCAACAGTGTGACGCGGCAGCTAAAAAAGCCAATGCAATTCTGGGCTGCATCAATAGGAGTATCGCATCTAGATCAAGGGAAGTAATAGTGCCACTGTATTCTGCTCTGGTCAGACCTCACCTGGAGTACTGTGTCCAGTTCTGGGCACCACAGTTCAAGAAGGACATTGACAAACTGGAACGTGTCCAGAGGAGGGCAACCAAAATGGTCAAAGGCCTGGAAACGATGCCTTATGAGGAACGGCTAAGGGAGCTGGGCATGTTTAGCCTGGAGAAGAGGAGGTTAAGGGGTGATATGATAGCCATGTTCAAATATATAAAAGGATGTCACATAGAGGAGGGAGAAAGGTTGTTTTCTGCTGCTCCAGAGAAGCGGACACGGAGCAATGGATCCAAACTACAAGAAAGAAGATTCCACCTAAACATTAGGAAGAACTTCCTGACAGTAAGAGCTGTTCGACAGTGGAATTTGCTGCCAAGGAGTGTGGTGGAGTCTCCTTCTTTGGAGGTCTTTAAGCAGAGGCTTGACAACCATATGTCAGGAGTGCTCTGATGGTGTTTCCTGCTTGGCAGGGGGTTGGACTCGATGGCCCTTGTGGTCTCTTCCAACTCTATGATTCTATGATTCTATGATTCTTGCCTCCTACCTTATATGCCTCTCCCAGGACCTTTTTGCCTGCTATGCACTGGCAACCTTGGGTTTGCCACTGAAAGTACACTCAGTGGGGACTAGAAAGTAGTCCATGTTTGCAAACGCATCTTGCCCCTACTTCCTGTTCACACTTAATTTTTGTGTGTGTGTTTTGGGAATGCATTTGCACCATGTGTGGTGGACCTTACTTACCTTTAGTCCCATAAATGTGACAAATCACCCTTGTAACCCGAGCCTGTGTCCCTGCTTCAGCTGGTGGTGTTGCCATATCAAATGCTTCTGCATGGAGCTACTAGAAGTGCGTCTGGGATCAAGCTGAAGGATCAGGTGGTGATCATTGACGAAGCCCACAATCTGATAGATACCCTCACCTGCATCTACAGTGCCCAGGTTAGCGGTTCTCAGGTGAGCCAGACCTCAGAGCCCCTGCTCTGCTGCGTGTTTTTTGGTCTTCCACCGTAGAGTTTACATTTCCACAGTGGTGGGTTTTTCTTTTAAGCTGCCTTCAATGCCAACATTTTATTTCTATTATAGCTGTGCTGCGCCCATTCCCAGCTGTTGCAGTACATGGAGCGCTACAGGTAAAGCTATTTACAACTCGGGTTGACATGTTTGAGCACAGTGTGAAACGAGGGCTTTTTGCTATTTACATGACTGCCAATCTATAAAATTATTCAGGTGGCTTACAAAGTAGAAACAAGCGTCATGGCCCAGTTTGGACATTATGCTAAAACCAAACCATGGCTTTGCACCAATGAGCAAACGTGGGCTCTTGGATGTAAGATGGCAGCCACGGTCCTCTTCCCTGGGACCTGCTGCCCCTGTGCTAGGCAGGACTAAGCCATGGTTTGGCTTACTGTTAAACCCAAATCAGAACTTATGGTTTGTTTCACTCCAGACAAACCACGAACAGTAACTAAAGGTTTGTTCTTGGTTTACTGCTCTTGGTTTGTCTGGAGTGAGACAAACCACAGTCTTAGGTTTGGATGTAGCACTAGGCCAAACCATGGCTTCGCCTCGGATAGCGTGGCAGCAGTAGAACAACAGGGTAGAGCACTGCAGTGCATGTTTTCTCACACATGCTCAGCCATGTTTTAAAAATTCAATTGTGGGAAAATGCAAAAACAAGCATAAAGCACAGCACAAAACTTTCCTTCTAGCAGAGATAGTGTAAAACAATTTAAAACTATATTCTCCCTTTGCATGTGGAAGAAAGGAGGGGGAACATGCAAGTCCCAAGATGAGGTTGCTCATCTGTGAAACAGCAATACGTGGTTTGCTGTTATAAGACGCTAGTCATAGTTGTCCGTCTATATGTGGGTAGTGTTTATTCACCACCAAGGGCTTCACTGTCTCCACCGGGGGCATAATTCTAAAGCCCAATGTAGCTATGTTGTGTCAGGAGCACTGCCTGTTTGCATTGAGACACCATTTTATTTCTGTAATAGGAAGCGCTTGAAAGCAAAGAACCTGATGTACATTAAGCAGATTCTGTTTCTGCTGGAGAAGTTTGTGGCTGTTCTTGGAGGTAAGAGAGAATGTGGGTTTGTTGGTTTCCACTCTGGTGGGAACAGGTTCCTGCTACTTTCCTCAAAGGCATCAAGCCAAACCAGACTTTGAGAGACAGTGTTTGTCTCAAGGGAGGTGAAGCTAATCCCTCATTATATGGGCTCCTGTTGCCCTGGGAGCCTCTGAATTATCTTGTGTGTGAATATGCAAGAGAAAAATTGAGGAGAGCCTGAACAGTCCCAGTTGCCTGTACTGACCTTGTTTTTCCCCTTTCCCCAACCCAGTCCTCCTTCGGTCACCTCTGTCTTCCACTTCTGCCTCAACCTTTTCTCAGTTGCCATTTTTGTTCATTATAACAGGAAACTATGCAGCTAAATGAAGGTTTTTTAAGAGGTGCATAAAGAGGAATCTGCTTATTGCTCGTGGTTTTCTCCCCCCCCCCCCAGGTGGCTGCTCATGCTTTGGCTATACGCCATATAATTAAGTCAACTTCCTGTATTTACCGAACTTGCTACCAGCTTAATGTAATCAAATTCCAAATTGCTTGTTGAATTATTTTTTTAAAGCATGTACAAATGCAATAAGCCCTTTAATGAGAAGCAAATTGGAATCTGTGTTTAGGGGGGGGGATACAGCCATGAATGCACAGCATTGGAACGAAACGTTTCCTTCTAGGTGGCAGCCTTGGAGAGTGACAGAACTTCAGAATTGCGTGGCATCATCTACTTCTGCCTCTTGCTCAGTGTAGGGGTCTGCAGCTATAGCATCCTTGACAAGTGGTTGGCCATCCCCTGCAATGGAGAGCCCATCATCCCTGCCCCACCTCAAGGCAGTCTATTCCACTGTCAAATAGTTCTTGCTGTTCTTAGTGTCTCCTGAAGTTTGGCTGAAATCTGCTTCCTTTCCATTTCTACCCATGAGTCCTTCTGGAGCAACAGAGGGCAAGTCTGCTCATCTGCAGTTAGTATCTTACTCACATTTTTTACCCATTCCCTCATATAGATGTGGTTTCCTGATCCCTCACACGATAGCTCACTTCTGGACATGTTCCAGTTTTAAAAAATAAACAGAAATCATACGTTGAACCCAGAAGTAGACACGGTACTCCAGGTACCAGTTTCTAGGCAGCTGCTGTCCGCAGCTGTAAATGATTCTTTTTATGGCAGAATCCTAAGCATGGCAACTCGGACGTCACCCCCTGCTTTCAGTGGCACGCATGAGCTAATATGTGCACTTAGGATTCTGCCCTTGTCATCTCAGCTCCCTGTTTAGGATTTTTTTGGGAAACAGCACTTTTAATTCAGAGTGGCTTTTTTGTAAACTGTTTTTCATTGCTCTGCTCTTTGTGTTCTACAGGAAATATAAATCAGAATCCAAACACTCAGAGCATTCCACAAGCAGGTATGTCTGAAATGACATGGGTCAGCTGGAGATATGGGGTACCTAATTGGGAGTGAATAAGGAATATCTCTCTAGGATAATTCTCTCTCTCTCTCTCTCTCTCTCTCTCTCTCTCTCTCTCTCTCTCTCTCTTTCCCGTCCCCCCAGGGGTGCAGCTGAAATCTATCAATGACTTTCTGTTCCAGTGCCAGATTGACAACATCAACCTCTTCAAGGTTAGGAATGGATTGGTTTGTTCCAGTGTCTAGAATTGTGCGAACTCAATGTCCCAGCTCTGAAGAGTGTTTTGTTGTTTTTGTTTCAACTACTTATTTGTATTTTTAGCTTGTGAACCACCCTGAGATCTTTTGATGAAGGGTGGTATAATAATAATAATAATAATAATAATAATAATAATAATAATATGCTCTGTTTCCAAATCAAAACCTACTGTATTCCAGTATGTGTTTTTATTTCCTCCTCTGGACTTGCTAAGCAACAAAGTTTAAAGTGGTGGTGGTGCTCCCTTTAGCCAGCCCCCCCTGTTTTCATGAACAAGAAGTTCCAGGTGTCATTCACAGTGCGGGGGGGGGGGGGGCTTCTTGATATTCAGGGATGGGAAAGTGAGTGGTAGCATGTGAGAAGGCTGTGGAATGCCCTCCCCATGGAATAAGGACAATGGGAAACTGCCTTATACCAAATTGTTCCATCTAGCACTGTATCGTCTACACTAACTGGCAATGGCTCTCCAGAGTTTCAGGCATAGGATGTTCCCATCCCTCAATGGAGCTGCCAAGGATTGAACCTGGACCCTTTTGCATGCAAATCAAATTCCCCACCCCTGAGCTCTGGCCCTGCCCTGGTCTTGACAACGTTCTCCTTCCGGTGCCAGCTTAAAACATAATCTGTTTTCCCGGTCTTTATGTGAGATAGGTCCGCTTGAATCATCCGCAGCATCTTCTACGTTTATTTTAATAGATAGTATCTACACTGGTTTGTAGTATTACTCTTTTAAAAACTTAATCATCGGGTTTCTTGAATTTCTTTCCTGCCCATCAGCATAAGCTCTTTGGGCAGGTGAAAACAATATAAAAACGCAATATTAAAACCAATTCAAACAGTTTACAAATGGAACAATAGGGTGGGCCATAAAGTACATCAGGAAGGAGGGAAATCCCCTCTTTTATCTTCTTTTATTCGGAGAAGCATTAAAAATTATATACTCCATGCATGCAAACCTAGCACATCAGGAAGGGGAGGAAATGTTTACCCCGCTTCCTCTCTACTGTGGTGGTTTCCTACTGGCAAGGAACATACTCCCATCTTTCCAGAAGAAAATGCATGTTTATGTTACTTAACAATGATCAAGGACTTTCTCCTCCTAGAAGAGCCAGCCACATGCATGGCAGTGGCAGAGTGGCAACTCTCGAAGCTTGAGCATCCTTGGAGCGTGGTAGGAATCCTTTGGAGGACTGCTTGCTTCTGCCTCTTACAAATCCACCTCTAACTTAAACCTGTGAAGTGAAGTGTAGTTCAGTCTTCTGCTGGAGCAACTAATAAAAGTAGTTGAGTTGGACGGAGGCGGCTGGGATATGGAGCTAAGCAAATAAGATGAGTAAGAGCGTTCCATTGTGTGTTCTCTCTCTTCCAACAGGTTCAACACTACTGTGCGAAAAGCCTCATCAGCAGGAAGGTATTGTTCTTTCTGCCTTTTATTCTCCTAGAATGGGGGCAGGTACTTTTTGCTCAGATGCCTGTACAAAAGCTGCTTGTTGCTGCAACATTTTTGCAGGTTTCTCTCTGCAGTCTTGGGGACTAGAAACTCTCCCCCCCCCCTTTCTCCCCTGTAAAGTAAATCCAAGGAACTTAATGGAACTGGTTTCTGCAATTTCACACAAAAGGTCACTTATATGAAGTTGCTCTGAATGGTTGCCAGTTTGAATTTTCAGAGGAAAAAGGTAGCACTGGGGAAGGGACTATTTTCTGGGGGTTGAAATTAATAATGAAAATATTGTTTTAATTTTTTTTGTCTGTTCCCATATCTGCTGCTGATACCATTTTATTCCTGGTTAGGGCTTCTGTCTCCTTACTCTTTTTAAAAAAATGTTTTTATAAGATTTGCAAATGTAACAAGCAGAACATCGAAGTAAAAAAATAATTAAAACAGCCACAAAGAGGAATAAAAATGCAAGATAATAATAATACAGCAGCAGCAACAACAAGCTTAACAAAGAATGAATAGCATAAAATACATTTCATCTCCTTTCTACAGTGATCCCAGCCAATTGGGCATCACTTTATAGCCAAACGTGTACATTGTCTGAATGTAGAAGTTGCAGTGGGTTCTAAAGTTGTTGTTTTTTACCATGCCAGATTCTGCAGACTTTGCAGGAAAGGTCCCTGAGCGTAGAATCAGTTGTTATGGGCAATACCTTAATACTACTTCTAATCTGTCTACATTTTGGCAGCTCTTTGGCTTTGTCGAAAGGTACGGGGCGTCTGGAGCTCTGAAAACTCGGAAAGAAGACCAGAAGATATCGGGCTTGCAGAATTTCCTGCAAACTTTGAACAAGAGGCAAGAGAAGGAAGGTGGGCTCAGGTGTTGAGTTGTGAAATGGGCTAGAAAAGGCAGAACCAATTATAATGGTTGCCAGTGCAGTGATTTCGTAACCCCATGGTGATGCTGGTGTATCCTCTGCCTGTGTGTGCTGCCCTTCCTCTCAATGGAATCAGACGACCCACATGTATTCTTTTACATGTATGGGATTGCTCACTGTGGAAATGAATGGGGACTTTTCAAGCATGCAAGAGCTTCAGGTCCATGTGGACCAGGGTGTGTCCATTCACCCTGAGGAGCAAGTTAATTTACCGAAGCTGTTTCCTGAATGCCTTTTCTTCATTTAGGGGGAAACAGCTTGAATTTTTTCCTTCTTTCCAAAATAAATTAAGTTTTGATGGGGCTGTGGGCATTTTTACACAGGACACTTAGACCACGAGCAGAGAACCTGCATTGGCAAGAGTTTCATCAGCTTCTCTGCTTGATCTCATTAACAATTTTCAGATGTGGTATGAATGAAAATGGTCTTCTGAGCTTGTTACCCTCCTAGCTGCTGAGCATCCCCTGGCTTTGTGGCACTAAGTTCACCAGCTGAGGTTGCTCTTTTGGTCTGCAGGGACTCAACACAGCTCCCCTGGAGAGGCTGAGGCTGAGCAGCCAAAAATGGCATCTCCCCTAATGCACATTGAGGGGTTCCTGGCTGCGCTCACAAACGCAAACCAAGATGGAAGAGTCATCCTCACCCGGCAAGGTACGGGGCAAGTTGACGGGCGTATGTTTTAAGTACATTATTTAACTAACTAAAATTGCAGTTGCTGGTACAGATGAGGCCTGGGCCACAAGGATTGAAAAGCCACTTGCTTCTGTGAGAAGCCACTCTCTCTCATTGAGAGAGTTTCCCCCCAGTTTAGTTCAACGCAGCCTGAAAATCCGCAAGGATCTGTTTGCTTGGAGCCAGACGTGGGACAGGAAAACCAACAGTGCTCTTCTGGTACAGGCAGCAGTGGTGCTGTCAAACCACCCCTCTCCAACGCTCTCAAAATGTATCTTTAGGCGAAATTACAGTGTTGGGTACATGGATGGCCCAGTGTCAGGGATGCCTTAGCTGAGATTCCTGCATTGCTGGGGATCGGACTAGATGGCTCTTGGGGTCCCTTCCAATTCTATGATTCTGTGTTCCTTTTCCAGGCACTTTAGCTCTGAGCAGCCTCAAGTTTCTTCTTCTGAATCCAGCGGTGCACTTTGCCCAGGTGCTGAAGGAGTGTCGGGCCGTGGTCATTGCTGGAGGCACCATGCAGCCGGTGAGAGACATTTCTTGACATCTCTAGACTTTGGTCTGGTCTGAGTAGCGGTTGCTTACAAGCAGGCAGTGGTAGAAGGGGCTACACGCTGTCTTTAGGAAGCTGTGAACTCACACTGAAGGTTAACCAATGAAGTTGCACTGCTTTTATCCTAGTTGCAGAATTTGGAGCAGGAAGTATTGTAACCTTGGTGATAAATGGGACCCATAAAGGGGGGGGGGGAAGGCTCACATAATGCACTTCCAGAATGCCCACCTTTGGGTAACAATTTTATGTCTGGTTTTTTCTCTCCTATCATGTTATCAAAGGATCAGGAAAATCTGAATTAAATAAGTGTTGGAGGGGGAATGATGACAACAGTATGCGGATGGTGTCAAACACTTGCACAGCTGGAGGCCCCAAATCCACTTTAAACTGGTGGTGTACACAACCTAAGCAATACACAACCTAAATCTCCATAACTTTTATGGAGCAGGCTCTTCCTGGCAAAAGAACAGAATCTGCTAGGTTTATAAGGTGCCTCCTTGAGTCTTTGGCTCATATCATCATCATCATCATCATCATCATTATTATTATTATTATTATTTATTAGAAGCTTGACATTCAAGCCTGTGCTTCTTTGCCCTATTTCTTCAGGCTGCCTGCTGCTTTTGATAAGTCCTGGATCCTTAGCCTCTTGTGTTTCACCTTCAAGCGGTGATCTTGCCAGAAGGGGTCATTTCAGAAAAATCAGTATTTCAGTAACACCATGGTGGCAGGACCAGTCTCTGCCAGGCTTTTTGCATCTGAGCCCCAACTGCTGGCAGTGTATAAGTGGAGCTGCAGAATATAGGGGGTGGGGAAAGGAGTAAACCTTGGGTGTATAGCTAACCAGCAAACCCAGTTGGAAGGGGGCTGTGCTGTCTGGCTAGTTTCAAAAGTCAGGGAGGAATGTTTTTATTACTTCTGCTTTCCTGCTTAAGGTGTGTGCATGTGCACACGTGCACACACACACATGAGATCCCAAATTCAATCCCTGGCATCTCCACATAGGGCTGGGAATGTTCACGGTCTGAAACCCTGTAGAGCTGCCATCAGTCAGTGGGCACAATGCTGAGGTAGATGAACCCAGTGGTCTCATCTGGTCTAAGCCAGCTTCATATGGTCATATAACTAGGTATGAAAATTGTTGGCATGGATTTCTTTACAGCCCCATAGCTCTAAGCTGTACCATACAAGGCCAGTACAAGCCCCTTCATAACTGGGGAAGAGGGAGGAGGATGGGCTTTGACAACGCATAGCTCAGTTGGTAGAGCATGAGACATTGTGGGTTCAAGCCCCCCGTTGGGCAAGGTTACAACACTTCCTGCCCCAAATTCTGCAACTAGGATAAAAACAGTGCAACTTCATTAGTTCATGATTATGGAGCTGCACTGGCTTCCAGTGCTCTGTCTCCAAGGCCTTAGCATTGGTTTATAAAGCCCAAAGCAACCTGGGTTCTGCGTACTGTGAAGGACTGCAGCTCAGTGGTAGAGCATCTCTGCGTGTGGAAGGCTCCAGGTTCAGTCCCCAGCATCTCTAAGTAGGGCTGGTAGAAGACCTCTATGTGAAACCCTGGAGAGCTGCTGCCGGTCAGTGTAGACAGTACTAAGTTAGATGGACCAATTGCTTGACTCGGTATAAGGCAGATTCCTAGGTACTTAAAAAGGCCACCTTATTCCCTTGACCACTGCACAGTCTTTGTATTCGGCCACTGAGGCATGTCAGCTGTCCATGACGAGAAGTTGTGCATGGAGTGTGGCGTCATGGGGACTGTGGAACTCTCTGCCTCATGAAATCAAGCTGGCACCATGTGCTTTGATCTTTAGGTGCCAACTATAAAAGGCTTAGTTACTTCAGCAAATCTTCTTAAGAAAAAAAGATGCATTTGTTTTTAAAAAACATTGTTAGATGGCCCATTTTGTCCTTGCTGTTCTCTTGAATACATCTTGCTTCAGTTTTTTATTTTTTAGGATGTTTTGCTTTTAACTGAAATCTGATAATGTTCTCCTAGCAGTGCAGCAATAAAACAGTTAGCACATTTGCAAAGCTAAGCTGGGTTTGGTATGGTTTCAAACTGGATGGGGTTCTGCAGTTTCCTGCATTGCAGGGGGTTGGGCTAGATGACCCCAGGGGTCCCTTCCAACTCTAATGGTTCTGTGTTTGCAATATAGAAGGGAATACAATAAAATCTGACGATGTGATGAAGGAGCCACTTGGTGGCAGTACTGTACTTCATTTCCTAGCATGGCCAGTGGGACTGAGGGAGATACAAGTTGCACCATCTGGAAAAGCAAGTCAGATGGGACAGAAATAAGAGAAATGGTCAGGGTATGCGCTGTATTCCTGAAATGTGGGAAGGCACAAGCTTTGCAATGGTCTTGTGGCCATTTACTGTTCTGGATGCAGCCTAATAATTGCACACCAACCTTGTGGTGCAAATGCCACTTTGGTCTTCCACATGTGGCACACGACTGCTTGGTGTCACAGTTCAGTTGTGATGTTGACAACCTGCTGGTGTACAGCCAGCCTTAAGGATAGTTTGCAAATCTGGGTTTGTCTTGCCACGCAGGCATTATCTGAAGGACTTTTCACTGAGGGTTTCTGAATGTTATTTTTGAACGTTACTTATTTTAGGCTGCCTTTCTGAACAAAGTTCTGTTCGAGGCATTTATAGAGCATAAAATCAAGATAATACAACATTAATAATTTAAAGCTTTTTTTAAAGTTCCAAAAAATTCAAAGTAAGCAACAGTAGTTTAAAACATAGTGGAGCCCAGAAAAAAAATTAAGAAAAGACCACACACCAGAGAGGTAAATTTATTAGAAAGTTGTTCTCTTACTCGTGTGCTCTGGAGATGCAATGGAAAGAGTTGGGCCCGCTCTTTGTTTTGCTTCTTTATTTTATTAGGTGCATTTATAACCCACCTTTCATTTTAGCAGATTCCCAGGGCAGAATAGAGATTCAATAAAATTGCAGAAAGATTTTAGCAGATTCCCAGGGCAGAATACAGATTCAATAAAATTGCAGAAAAACAGCTATAAATCATAAAAGCTAGCTTGACAGCAGCTAAAGTCACAGGGCAGGCTAGCAACCACAGCTGAATATTACTACAGTGCACCATTGAAATATTTGCCTTGTGGGTGAAAGAGATACTGGGAGGTTCTGTAGGCATCTCAGAAACAGGGAAGCAATATGATGAGAGGGTTGGTTCCGTCTCTTGAATGGCTTCTTCCCGTGGTGCAATGGGTCAGTGTGTCTGACTGGACAATAGTTTGCTAAGGGAGCTCATTCCTTGCATGCAGGACACCCAGGTCCAGTTCTTGCAATTTACACTTAAAAAGATCTCAACTAGCAGAGCTCTTTAGAGCTGCTGCCAGCTGAGTAGACAATACTGGGCTCTATGGACAAGTAGCATGAACTGCTGTATATACAGCAGCTTCCTACATAGGTAGCAGGATTTGGTTTCTGGGTAGCAGGACTTGGGTGACCTTGGCCAAAATCAAGGGGGAGAGCACATGAGCCCATCTAGCCCTGCCTACTGCTTGAGCCTTCCTAGATTTTTATGAAAGCCTTGTGACTTGCAGGTGGCCGATTTCCGGGAGCAGCTGCTTGTCTGCGCTGGTGTTGGTGCCGACAGGATCGAGGAGTTCTCCTGCGGTGAGCCTGGGAGACAGGGAAGGGAAAGGAGTGCTTTTAAAATTACTATTATCATCCAGCAAATTGCAGTGGGCAGATGGACCCTGCCTGCCTGTTGCTATGGCACTGTGTGTAGCAAAACGTTCCCTGCTCCATCCTTGCCTGCCGAAATGCTGCAGCCCAGTGGCCTCCCACCTCCAGCATCACTTTACACGGGGAATCCCTGGCAGCATCCACAGTGGCGAATGCAGCTGTACTTGGACTAAGCTGAAAGCAAAAGGGCCAGAACTGCTGTCTTCCTCCCTCCACTTAAAAAACCCAAGATGGACAATGCAATGATGGCTGCAGGTTCCAGTGAATTAACTAGGGCTTCCTGCCATATGAACATGACTGTGTAGGACAGGGACATCATGTTTGGGACAAGTGGGACCTGCAGCAAAACACTGCTCCCATTCAGGGTTCCAGCCAGCCATGCCTGCTTCCAGCAGACTCCAATCCATGCCCCCCAAGTCAGTTGTCATTCCTTGCCCACTGAGAATTTGTCTGCATTGGACTGGTGTGTGTGTGTGTGTGTGTGTGTGTGTGTGTGTGTGTACGTACGTGTGTGTGGTGTCCTCTTAGGCTTTCTCTCTCTCTTTTTGTCCTTCTCAAACCTTGGGGTTTCCCTAAGCATTCCTACCTCCCCCCAGTTTGTTTGTGGGTGGTGCCCTTTTGGCTGTGTAAGGATTCACACTTGGGTAATCGAATTTGCTATTAGCATATGATAGTTAAGAGCCAAATGATCTTTCTCTCCTGCTTGCCAAAGTAGGAGTGATTCAGGGCATTGTTTCAAGGACCCGTTTCTTTAGGAGGAGAGAATCTTGAAGGCGTGGGTGTCACCATGGAAATATGCCTGTTTACAGATCTCCAGGCTGAGAAGAAATGTCACAAAATCAGCAGTCAGTGTGGCTCATGCCAGTCCCCAGACAGAATCAGTGCTTGCTATGAGAATCCACAGCTACTTGTGTTATGCACAGGTGTCAGTGCGAAACTCACATCCCACCTTCCTTTCCGTGTCACCCCTTCAGTTGTGACTTTCAAGCGTTCAGTCAGGGAGTAAGGAATCCTTGCTCCGATTAAATTACACCTTGTGTTTTTAGTGGCTCTCTTTAAGGTGACTTTACCACACAATTTAGAGACACGGGTGGCGCTGTGGGTTAAACCACAGAGCCTAGGACTTGCTGATCGGAAGGTCGGCGGTTCGAATCCCCGCAACGGAGTGAGCTCCTGTTGCTCGGTCCCTGCTCCTGCCAACCTAGCAGTTCGAAAGCACGTCAAATTGCAAGTAGATAAATAGGTACCACTCCAGCGGGAAGGTAAACAGCGTTTCCATGCGCTGCTTTGATTCACCAGAAACGGCTTAGTCATGCTGGCCACATGACCCGGAAGCTGTACGCCGGCTCCCTCGGCCAATAAAGCGAGATGAGCACCACAACCCCAGAGTCGGCCATGACTGGACCTAATAGCCAGGGGTCCCTTTACCTTTACCACACAATTTGCTTGACCACTAAAATCTGCTGGTGACCTGTGGGTCCAGAGGTGGGCTCGGATACGGCTTTGCTTCCAAGCGGCTATGAAGAGGGATGCCTGTTCAGCTTCACTGCCTCTCATTCCTCCTGCCTGCTTATATGTTGTCAGGTCACGTGATTCCCCCAGACAACATTTTACCCATCATCCTCTGCAGTGGCCCATCCAACCAGCAGCTGGAATTCACCTATGAGAAGCGAGGCCTACCTCAGATGGTCAGTATCCGTCCCACTCCTTTGACTGTTCAAGATATGTCGCTTCATGTTTTGAGCTTGCTGGGGGGGGGGGGGGGGAGATACAACAGGCCTTGCTGGATCAGTAAAGGCCTTGCTGGTAAACAGACCAGGCACTCATCGAGCCCAGCATTCTGTTATCACAGCAGCTGTTTGGATGTAGCAAAACGTACTCCATTTTGATAGCCTTTTCAGAACTGGCAATGCGCTTCGTACAAAATAATAAGCCACCACTGCTAGGACAAATGAGGTGAAGGAGAGGAGGGTAGCGGGTGGGGCTTGCGGGCTAGCCCCTTCCTCTGGGCCTAATATTGGGCCTAATACAGGCAGTGGCTTTTGTTTTGTTTTTTAAAATATTAGTAATTTCAACATAACATTTTATCAAAAAACATATCATCCTTAAAAATCCCCCCCATTTTCCCCTCCCTCCTCCCCCCAGACTTCCCTCGGCTCCTCTCTCTGGTTTATCAACATATGTTATTTTCTGCATGTTACAAAACTGTGCAGATCCTTAATTTATCTATCTAGATGTTATCAATAAGAAGTTTGTGAATGTTTATTCAACAGGCAGTGGCTTTTGAATCCGGTGCCCTAAAGATTGTGGTGGCTTCTTTTCTCTCTTTAGATGGCTGAGGTGGGACGGATCCTTTGCAACCTGTGCAACGTCGTCCCTGGGGGCGTGGTGTGCTTCTTCCCCTCTTACGAGTACGAGAAGCAGGTTTATACGCATTGGGAGAAGACCGGGGTGCTTACCCAGCTGGCCTCTAAAAAGAAGGTAATTGCTCGGTCGGGTGCTGCTGGTGCTTTTAAGCGGAAGCCATTCGTTCCGGAATCAAACCATTATTGGCTGATTACAGTCCTCTGCTCTGTTTTTTGTTCCCTCTCCTTGAGTTGTTCCCGCTGCCTGCACAGTGAAGCAGAGAGGATGTTTGTTTATATGTCCAATTCCCCTCCCCCCACCCTCCCCCCCCAATAATGAATAAGCAATACTTGCTGGGCGACTGATTGGTGTACTTGGGTCTAAATTAGATTAAGCACTGCTCCATGCTTTCTCAAAGCAAGCTTGGCTCATTTGCAGCGGAGGCAGACAAGAGCCCAGAGATGAGGGCCATTTGAAATTTATTTTGCAAATCGAAAATTAAGCTTCTGTAACCTGGAGAGCTAAATCCTGAGAGTTCATTGTGAGCACAACAAATCATGAGCAAACGGGACATATGGCATTGCATAATAAAAACCCATTCAGTTGTGTGTGTGTGATTCTCAATTTGTGTCCTCATAACCAGGTTGCCCAGGACCCAATTGAGGAGCATCACAGTCAATTGGGGATTTGAACCTTAGTTTCTTACTGACAAAATCTGTGTTTTTAATTAAAAAAAATTAAAAGCATAGCGAAGATCCTCTTGCTGTGACGGTGCAGATGCTACACAGGTCTGAAGAGGGTTATTCCGGTGCCAAGTCTCTTGTCGTCTTCCTCCATGTTTCCTGCTATGATGCTGCCTGAACTGGTTGTGCCAAAGGAGCAGTTAATTCTCAGTGGGGAAGCCGAGGCCTCCATATTTGGTCAGATTCACCTGATTCTTGTCTAATCTGTAGTGAATTTAGAAACAGCTGCTGGAATATTTTGGACCAAGGTTGAGTTGTTTTTGCTACTGCCTGGAGGTGTAATGTTGCTACACTTACTGAATTGAAATTCTGGGGTGGGTTTTTTGTTGTTGTTTTTTGTATTCTGTTAAGTTTGTTTGCTATTATGAAATTGTTCTTGCAGTGGTTGATCCTGTGATGTATTGCTGATCTCCTTGTATTAAGCAACTTTCAGCATGATTTTTGTGTGCAGAAAGACAACATGCAACTACAGTGGTACCTCGGGTTAAGTACTTAATTCGTTCCAGAGGTCCGTTCTTAACCTGAAACTGTTCTTAACCTGAAGCACCACTTTAGCTAATGCACAATTTCTGTTCTCATCCTGAAGCAAAGTTCTTAACCCGAGGTACTATTTCTGGGTTAGTGGAGTCTGTAACCTGAAGCGTATGTAACCTGAGGTACCACTGTGAACTGATAATGATAATGTGCTTTGTGTAAGTTCAGCATCTCTCCATCAACTGATGTTTTCTGCATTTTTAAAACAGATATTTCAGGAACCAAAGCGAGCAAACCAGGTGGAGCAGGTGTTGGCTGAATATGCCAAGTGCGTCAAGGTGAGAGCCATGGGGCTGGCAGGCTGCTAAAGTACTTAGTGGGAAAAGGCAGTGCTCTTGTATCAGCTCAGCCAAACGGCCACTCTGCTACTTTGGCCCAGAGGTGGGCTCATTTCCCAGCCTTTAACCACCCACCCCCGGGGGGCGGGGCTTTCTTTTATGCAGCGTTGCAGCCAGTCAGGAGGCCCCATGACAGGAGCGCTGCTGTTCTCTGTCGTTGGTGGGAAAATGAGCGAAGGAATCAATTTTTCTGATGACCTGGGAAGGTAAATGACTGGCTTGTGATAGGAGATGTGGAAATCCCACCCCCATTAACCCTTTCTGTGCAGTTCTGCAGCTGAAATACTTTCTTGTTTTTGATTTTGGCAGTGATGTTTTACCGTAGTTTGTTTTTTGTTTTTGCTGGAAGCCTCCCAGAACGGCCGGGGCAGCCTAGTCGGATGGGTGACATATAAATAATAAAATCATTAAATGCATAGACTGGAGACTTGCAGCCTCTGGATGTTGGAAGGACTTCCTTAAGCGATGATTTGCCTTTAGCAAGATGCGGCCATTTCCTCTTAAGGCCCGTCCTACCCCACTGTTACTTAGAGGACTAAAATAGGTCTCAGAAATTGAATTGAGCCAGAAGTGCTACTAGAGGCACAGGTTTTCACAGGGAGCAAACTTGCGCTAGATTAAACCTCCTTCTCCACACCCCCACGGCAAAAAATGGTTGCCCGAATTCTGTTTCAGTTTATTTGAAAGTTTCCTGAGCTCTTATGCATAATTCCAGGAGGAGGAAAACTGTCTTGCATCTAATGTACTTGGTCCACAATCCTATTAATGCAGTGTTAGGATGAAACATGGCCTCTTTGACATTTTCCTGCTAAAAGGAGCATTGTGGTATTATTACAAAAGCTAACGAAATACCTGTGGTTGGTGGGTGTCTGTCTTTCTCTCTTGTCTCCCCCCGCCCCCCATTCCTAGGTGTGTGATCTTGGTGGGCATGCCTTACCCCAACATCAAGTCTCCAGAACTTCAAGAGAAAATGGCATACCTTGACAAGACTATGGTAACTGTCCACCCCTTTCTACTCTTGCTGGATCTGCTTTGCAATGTGGCAAAGCAGTCTAGGGACACGCTTGCATTATGGAGATTCTTTCATAGCCATGTACCTTTTTGCTCTTCTTGGGAAAGAGCTCCTTCCCACCCCACCCTTTCCCCCCCCCCCCACTGGCCACCCAAATTAGAAAGTTAATGTTGCTCCTTTGAAAGCCAAAGTGCTTAAAAATTCAACTCACTCACTCTATCTCTCTCCATTCATCTTGAGTGAGAGAGGCTTGTAATTATTCCCCCTTCTTACATGAGGTTAACAGCTTGGTCCATGTAATGGAATTCAACTACTGCAGTATCAAATTAGTGGCTGGTAACAGAGGCTCATAGCATCAGGCAGAACAGTGCTTAATAATAATAATAATAATAATAATATCTTTATTGTCATTGCCCCCTCTCAGGGACAACGAAATTACTCGACTGCTCCATAAAAACACTAATTAAAACAATACAGCATAGTACAGCAAGGAAGATTAGATGACTTTCAAAGTCCAGGCTTCCCATTCAGGGCTGAGATCGCTCTGGAGAAGAAGCTGTTCTTAAGACGGCTCGTTCTTGTCTTCATCGTCCTGTATCTCCGTCCCGACGGCAGGAGCTCGAAGAGACAGTGACCAGGATGCGATGGATCTTTTACTATGTCCAGTGCCTTCCTATGGCACCTTGTGGCATAAATCTGCTCTAAGGTGGAGAGTGGGCAGCCAACAATGCTCTCTGCTGCCTTAACAACTCTGCACAACCCCATCCTGTCCTGGGTAGTACAGCTTCCGTACCACACACATAAGCCATAAGTGAGCACGCTCTCAATGGCACAGTGATAGAAGGCAAGCAGCAGTTTCTGCGGAAGATGGTTTTTCCTTAGAATTCTCAAAAAGTACAGTCTCTGCTGCGCCTTCTTCACAAGCCCCCTTGTGTTGACACTCCAGGACAGATCCTCTTGTAATTCAATGCCCAAAAATCTGAACGTTGTTACCCTCTCCACACAGACCCCATCAATCAAAAGTGGCTGGATATTGCTCTTCTGTCTCCTGAAGTCCACCACAAGCTCCTTTGTCTTCCTTGTATTTATGAGCAAGTTGTTAGCTCTGCACCACTCTGTCAGCCGCTCCACCTCATCTCTATAGTGCGTTTCACCCTCCCTTTCAGGGATGAGCCCAATCACGGTTGTGTCATCTGCAAATTTGACAACCCTATTACTAGGGTGAGCAGCGACACAATCGTACGTGTAGAGAATATAAAGGAGCGGACTGAGTACGCATCCCTGTGGTGTTCCTATGTTAGTCTTAAGCATTTTAGAGGTATAAGGGCCCAACCGAACCCTCTGGGAGCGGTCTGACAAAAAGTCCAATATCCACCCACAAAGTGATAACGGAAGCCCCAGATCTTCCAGTTTAGACATCAGACGCTGTGGTAGAATGGTATTAAATGCCGAGCTGAAATCTAAAAAAAGCTTAGGGCTTCTTCACGGGGAGCTCATAAGGCAGCCTTAGCTGAAAACTTTATTACATCTGAGGTGAGTGGGAAACTGCACAGTTCCTCTTAGGTGGCTGATTCATCGTGCCTTGATACTGTGACATGAGTTGCTTGTCGTGCATGAGCCATGCATGTTGTATTAATTGCCCTTAATGTCTCTGTGCGTGGAGAGCACTGGCTGTTTATTGGCTTGGGAATGAGATAGTGCTGTTGCTTTCATGATGTAAGGGTTCTTTGTGGGGGTTGTTCTTTGCTAAATCAGGCAGGATATGTGTTTGTACCTCAAGCAGCACATTTCCATGCTCAGTTCCTGGGACACCTCTTATTTTTGCTTCTTATGCAGGGCCCAAATCAAGATGGAATCTCAGGCTTTGAAATTCATTTGTCGTTACCTTATTCTAAAGCTAAACACCTAGACAGGTGTTTCCCCATTATTTAAGATAGCTCCCTACTGTGGAGCTTTGAAAACTGACTCCTTTTACCCTTTCTTCAAGCCCAGCTCCAGCTAGTACTGGATATGCAACCTGACTTGACTGGCAGGCCAAAATGTAGTCCAAGTCCTTGCTGCTTTCATACCTGCTCTGGTGCTGTCCTCTGAAACTGCTGCAGCATTCAGGGTGGGTAGTCAGGAAGGCTCTTGACTCTGGGGATACTTTGCTCATTCTTACCTTCCTCTGTCATCTTGGTTTCCCTCCTCCAGCCAAAAACTGCAGGCCAGGCACCAGGCAGAACTCTGATTGAGAACTTGTGCATGAAAGCAGTCAACCAGTCAATAGGTAAGTGCAGAATTCGCAAGTGGGTTTTGATGTTCTCCAAAAGAGCAGTGATGGTGGCTTCCTGTGGGCTGGCAGAATTTAGAAGCAGCTATTTCTGATGCATGTAGCCTGAACCTCAAGCAGTGAAAGCAACAGGAACAAAAGTGCCAACCTGTCAATAATTTTGCGCAATCCTCAAGCTGCCATCCGTCACGTTAACCCAGCCTTGTAAATAGCCACATGCCTAGCTGTTCATGGTAAGAGAGAATCTCCCCATAGCAGTAACTGGGCAAGGACGCTTTTGTAAGCCAGAAGAGGAACTAGTTTTCTTTCTCATGCAGCGGTCATCTCATACGTTGGGGGGGGGGGCAGTAATTCTGTGAACATGTGTAAGGTTGCCTTAGTGCATCACATTGGCTGCTCCTGCTGTAATAAGTTGACAGCTGAGTGATTTGTGTGTGTGGCTTCTCTTAACAGGGAGAGCAATTCGCCATCAAAAGGACTTTGCCAGCATTGTGCTCTTAGATCACAGGTATGCCCGCCCAGCTATTTTCAACAAACTACCTCAGTGGATCAAGAGCAGGACTCAGACCAAACCTGTCTTTGGGCCAGCCTTTGCAGCACTAAGAAAGGTGAGTCACAATGCCAGGCTCTGCTTATTCCCACAACACACACACACACACGGAATGAGACTCTTGGCATTGGTAAGATACCGTAGCTTGCAGTGGAGGTTGGTTTATGAGGATGTGTGGAACACCAGCTCACCAACATCATCACATGCCTACCTTCTTTCTTAAATCTCGTTAGCTTCGAAATTTCCATAAATTTTATGTCTATTGAAAGGGGGGAAATACTTTTTCCTCTGGTTTTTCCCATCTCATTTTATTTCTTGATTTGGTGTATTTCCAAGCATAGGCCAGGTTCCCCCTCCCCACACGCTGCAGAAAATGGAAGAAGTGTGTAAGAAAGCAGGAGGAGTTGGAGGCTGTATTGAGCAAAGCTCTTGCCACCACGTTGCAGGAGGGATGTGCTTGGCAGAATTCCAGGCTGCATTCCTTGGCCTTGTTGTCCAGTCAAATGCAGAAGTGGTGTTACCATCGCTTACGTTTTTGTCTTTTGAATTTTTGGCCCAACATATTTGCAGCAGCATGCATTGGATGGCAACAATATTAACGTTGCTCAGTTCTTTCTCCCACTCCCAAGTTCTTTGAGGCCTAGTTAAGAGGGCAGAAATGAGAGGGCCACAAAGAAGGCACTGAATCCTTCTCCCTTCTCTTGTGACAATGGCAGTGCCCTCTAAGAGGCAGAAATACATCTTGTGCTTACATTTGAGAGTACACAGCTTGGTGCTTGCTTGTCCTTGGTGTATGTGTTTTGTAATGATACAGTACATAGTTTTACGAAGACGTCTTCCTGTTAAGAGTTTCAGAAATCATTTTAAGAGACTAAATATATTAACACCTGGCCTTAAACATTTGTGTATTGTTTGGAAAGAAGGTATTTCGTAATCCTTTTTTCCCTTCAATTTTTTTTTGGGGGGGGAGGGAAAGGCTTGGGGAAAAGTTGTCCCCCCCGCTTGAGTTTTTCCATTCCCCCTAGGCTGTCACCTCTCTACATCCAGTCCATGGGGGTGGCCCTGCCTAGCAGCTTCCTCCTGTGTCGCCTCAATGTTGGCATTGTAGAACTCAGCGGGAGAAATGGTGGGGGCACAACTAGTTAGTTCTGCCTCCCCCCTCCCCAGTTCCAGCAGGTGCTTAACGCCTGCTCATGGCTCGGCTGTTGGGATTGTGCTCCTGTTGCTTCTGGTGGTTCCACGCCTGATGTAATTTCCATTTTTCTGTTCTGCAGTTTCATGTGGAGAAGAGATCAAGTTGTGAGTCTTTACCCTTCAGATAACGGAAATGCTTGCAGCTGCCTCATCCCCTCTGTGTGAAGTGCCTTCAGTGTTTGTTTATGTCAATATTGTTTTTGAATTTCTCAATAGCTAAAGCATTCTTTCAAACTTCATGCTTGAGGAGTTTTGTGTTGCCAAGCCTTTAAGGCATGTTGCACTATGAGTTCAGGTTACAGAAGCCCTGTGGGAGCAGAGGGGTGCTCTTCTGTTTGTGCTAGACAAGAGTTGCTCTGTTCCTGAGGGTAAGTGAGCAGCTGTATCCCTTGTGATGTATCCCTTGTTCATTAGTCCCCCTTGCATATTTGCACCAGTGGTGGTTCTGGGCCCCTCTCTCTCTTGTCATCTCTATAGATAAGGGCTGCCATATGTCAGGATTTTCCCGGACATTACAGGGATTTTCATTAGTGGAAATGACACACTTTGTCCGGGATCCATAGCTGTCAGTGTTTCCCTTTTTTTAAAGGGAAATTCCCTTATTCCGAATAGGATTCCACGCAAGGAAAGGGAAAAGTTGACAGCTATGCCTGGATCTCAGACAAGTCAATGGAAAAATTGTGTTTTTGGTTTTTTAGAACTGGCTCAGATGGGAGGGAGAGAAAACCCAAGCAGAGGTTTTGGAGAATTGTAGAGGTCTGTTTTAAATATGTTTTAAAGCGTGAGAAGCCAAAGCTTCTTTCCCTTTCCCCTCTGCTCAAATGTGACCAACTACAAAGTGAAAGAGAGCGAACGTGTGTCAGGAGGACACTGACTGGGGTCACTTCAGCTTTTGAAGCTGTAAGCCTGGCTGATGAGAAGTTTAAACTGAAGAAATCCTTTCAGCAAAGGGAGTGCTAAGCTTTCAGCTTGCTTATCTGAACTTTAAGCAAAAAAGTTCCTGTTGTCAGAGCAACAGCCACAGGACTGGTGAAGTAGTTACTGGTCCATCCAGGGAAGAAGACAAGCTGTGTCTTGCGATCCCTTTCCCCCTTTTAAAGCCTCATTAAAGAAGGCACAGATCTTGCATGCATGCAAGAACTAAAGAACTGAAGGCTTCATTAAACCACTTGCTCCTTACAGCCCTCCATGCATTAAAAGTGGGACCAACCTTTTACAGTTCCTCAAGTATTATATAAATGGGAGACCATAATATACAAAGCCATTTGATAGCTAAGAACTCTCGGCCAATTATACGTCCCTGTTAAAGATGCATCCAGCCGTTAAGTGCTCCCCAGAGCAACTAGAAAGAGTTTCCACTGCCTTAACCTAATGTGACCATAAGCAAATGTAATCTTTCGTCCACAGATAATAGAGAGTAAAGAGAAAGGGGAGAGGTAGATTTACCTCCTGCATCTGATGATCTATTGTTTGGGGGCAGAGAAGAGAGAACTGGAGAGTGAGTTTTTTAATACTAGTGTAATTAAGCTTCTCCTGTGGCCATTCAAATGGGGCAAGGTGTATGTGTATCTGTCCCCAAAAAGCTTAGTGGCGCCGGCTGTAAAAAAAAGTGGCATCACCCCTGTCTTCCTGGGTATCAGATTTATAATTCTGTCTTTTACATTCTGCACTGAAGATACATAGCAGAAAACAAATCAGCAGTTAACTTGCATTTGACTTTTTAAAAATCAGTACTCCATTGCATTGACAGGTCAGGGTGCTGCTTCCTTGCACAGCCGACTACATAGAAAAGTGGGCTGAGAGAGAAAATAAAAAGCCTCTCCCAGTCCTTATGCACCCTTCAAAGCCCATATCACTCCCCCCTGCAGGCCTCAGACCAAGGAGGTAAATGGTTTTTTGCTGATCAGAACAGCCTTGATGATGCTCTTTCATGCATCCTATCCCATTGCAGGGGCAGGTCTTCTCAGAAGTAGAGAAACTAACCTGACTTTGGTCTTCTGAGCATGAGCAGCAGGTCCTGCAGAGAGGGCAACTTGAGATGGTTCACACAGCTGGGCGGAAGCAGCAGCTGTCCATCAATAAGCATACTTGGCAAGAGTTAGAAACAAGCCAGAACGGGGAAAGGGGAAAGACAAACATACGATCTCTCGATGAGACCAGTGTGTCCCTGACCAGAGGTTGCTTCTCTCTTACTGAAGCGCTTTCTTCAGCCCAGCAGCGGTCCCAGGTTAACAGAATGGAAGTGAACTCACAACAAAGTCCCAGGAGCAGATCTAGGACTCCCAGTCATCTTCATCCTCTTCGCCAGCTGGCTGCTGGGGCGGTGGCAGAGGGGGGATCGTATCAGAGATGCGGCCGAAGGCGCCTGCTGGCACGTTGGGGGTGTTGCTGTCTCCTCCAGCTGCAGGCCCTTTGCCGGAGATGCCTGCATTGGGAGGAAAGGAAAGCACACGCTGCATGAAGCCAGTGGCAGCCAGTGAGCTAGAGGGCAAGGGAAGCAAGCTAGCTCAGCAAACAGAAGCAGAGTGAACCAGAAAGCCTTCTGTCGAATCCTGTGCCAGGAAAGGAAGGCTTAAGGCAGGGACAGAGAACCTTTGGCCCCCCCAAGCTGCTTTTGCACTATAGCTGCCCCCTGTCCCAGCCAGCATAGCCAGTTGTCAGGGATGATGGGAGAGAGAAATTCCTTATTACGGGCTTAATGGGAAGAGAATGCCTCATAGTCCTCAGAGAACACCATGGTCAGGCCTGGACCTAATTCTGTAGCAAGTATTATGTCTTGCCACTGCTCGTGTTTCCTTCTCGGGAACTCAAGGACTCCAGTATGCCTGCAGTTCAGCATTTGGGACTTTAGAGAAAAGTATTATGCAGGGCATGGAGAAAGTGGATACAGAAGATTTTCTTTCTAACACTAGAACTTGTGGACATCCAACAAGGCTGAATGTTGGAATAACTTAGGACAGGTAAAAGCTTTACAAGAGGATTTTGGATAAATTCATGGAGGAGGAGGAGGGTGGCTGTCAATGTGGAGGCAGTAATTTGTCCACATACCAGTTGCTGGAAACAATGGGAAGGGCAGAGAGCTTTTGCACTCGTGTTCTGTTTGCTGCTTTCCTAGAGGCATCTGGTTGGCCACTGAGAGCAGGATGCTGGACTAGATGGGCCATTGGCCTGATCCAGCAGGCTCTTACGTACAGCCCTCACAGCCAAGTCAGCAAAAAGCAATCTGGTGTTGCATCTTCTGTGCTATTTTGCTGCACATGGATTTTCAGACTGTTGCAGTGAGTTTCACATTAAGAAACACAGTTGGAGCCTGTTTCACTTGGTAGGGGGCTATAGATTTTGCTCCAGATATAACAGATCTGGGAGCAAACTGAATCGTGGTGGAGAGGCGAGAGAAGAGTCCTGCTGTTGCAGTGCACCCACTACAGAAGTCTTCTAGCTGTGCTTGATTTGGCAAACCCTGCCAATCTTTTGGGAGTGACATTAATACTTTTCTAGTGCAGATGAAACCTAGAGACGGTGTGAATATTCATAGGGCTGGGTGCATCTGGTTTGAACAGGTCAGCCCCAATTTAAGCGAAAGGGAGCCATCCATTGAGCACTGCTCCACTCAAGCTGGGCTTGCCCCTTGCCACCCCTGCTGCCATGCCCTCCCTGCCCCTTTCCCCCACCCAAAAGGGCCTTAAAACCCTGGGGAAGGAGGAAGAGTTAACAAGCAGCAGAGGGCAAGAAGAGCAGCTTAGCTGGGATATCTGAGTGTTTATATCCAGCACTCGAGAAACCTCTTGACATTATCTGAGTGACTGATTAGTTTGGAACACTTGGAGAATCCAAATTCATTTTGATGGGGGCAAAAAATACCTCTTAACAGCAAGTTGACAGAACTTGCAGAGCAGCAAGTAATTCTACTAGTCAGCATGAGACCCTCCTGCTGGACAGGAGGGTGCAAAAGTCCCATCTAGTCCAGCATTTCCTACAGTGGTCTGGGACGTGGAGTGCACCTGACTTTCCCTCCCAATGGGGAATCTCACACACACAACTGATTTTGAAGGTTTGGAAAAAGTGCTGGGGGGAATCTAAATCTGCATAATGTGTAACTTGGCTCTGAACCTCTTGATGAACTGTAAGAAGAAAGCCATACTTTCTGCCAACAACAGGCTCCCTAACTTTTGCCTTGCTAGAAACCTGGAGAGGGAACATTTTGATGCATCTTAACATACCTTTGCGCCGGAGGACCAGTTTGTTGAAGAGATCTGACATGAGGTCTCCACCCTGCCCTGTGGCTCTCACTGGGGGGAAACAAAACCACAAAATCAGACAGACGATAACGGAATGCAGAAAGTAGCGGAAGTCTGCTGCCAAATAGATAGATAGATAGATAGATAGTACTTGACAAGACTTCATTTTTAAAAAGTCAATGGGAAACCTGGTGGGATTGCTCTACCTGCACCGCTCTGAAAGTAGATAGCAATATTGGTACACAATACATGGGCAGGGCTATGAGTGTGTTGCAGTGCCAAAGGAGCACAGAAACCGGGTCCAGAGCTTTCCTTTTAAAAAGCAACAAGGTTCTAGCTCTCACGGCTGGGCAGAAGGGGACAAAGCCTAGCATTAGTTGACTCAAACCCCCTTGTGCTTGTCTCCCTGCCACCTGCCCTGCCAGACTAAATGGGCCCTATTAGCACCACACAGCTTATTTGAACCAAGCCTAAGGAAATGCAAGGCTGTAATGGAGCCCAAGCAGAGAGTGAAGAGGGCTTAGAAAAAGGCTAAGCCACGTTTTTAAGAGGCCACTTCCTCTAACCTGCCTCCTTGGTTCTCAGTATGAGAATGCTTCCCATAATAACCTTTCTAACCAGCAGCCAAGTCATTCCTAAGGAAATGCAGTAATGTAGTCTTGCAGTTGGAGGTTAAATGTGGTCAGTAAATACAGGGCCCAGTCTGCTGGAGGAGGCACCTTAGGCTCCGCCATGTTTGATCGCATTTGACACAACCCATTGGCTCTGACTGGGGGAGAAACAGAACGGGGAGAGCAGCCAGCACCTTGTTCTTGCTCCTTCTGCTTCTTCTTTTCCAGCTTCCGCTCTTTGACGCTGCGGAGGTTGGCCTTCCCAATGCCGCCAGCCTGGCGGATGGACTCTAGCAGAGTGGCCCTGCCGCTCGACGGGTTCACAACCTCCTTTGGTGCCCCCTGAACAGCAGCTGCAGAGAGGGAGAGAAATGGGCTCTTCAAAATACCCGCACTGTGGTCCCCAGCAGTGACTGCATGCCTGATCTGGCTTTGGGACCAGTCCAAAAGGATGCGGCAAGATGCCTTGCTAAAGAGCTCTGCTGTTTTTGCCCTGGGAACTTTGGAGTTCTTGTGTCGTGGCTTCCTGAGCATCATGTTAAACCACTCCACTCCCTCCCTCAAGGTCCCCCTGATCTCTAGGTTCCAATCCCAGGGGAGGGACTAAGGGCCTGCTGATGTCCTTTTCCAAGCTCGAGAAAATCTTTAAAGGAGAGGTCAGGCTAACTACAAATTTAACAAATGCTGGTGTAGTGGCTAGAGAGACGGAGCTGCAAACCAGGAAGTCCTCGGTCCAACTCTCACCCCAGCCCTGTACTTGCTAAGTGGACTTAGGCAGGCCACTGTCAGCCTCAGCTCTTCCCCATTCCTTCTGCACCCCAAGTCTGTCATATGGGGGACAGTAATGAGCAGGGGTGTGGAAGCTGTGGCCCACCAGATGTTGCTAGGCTTCAACTCCCATCAACCCCAGCCAGCATGGCTCAATGGTCAGAGATGATGGGAGTCGAGGTCTAGCAATATTCCCCACCCTTCTACCTGCAGGGCTGCAGGTTAGCCAGCCCTGTTGTAAGAAATACAATTAGACTGTGCATATTCATGAACACGTGAATTGCATTACAATTAAATCTTCCAAATAACCCAGAAGAGTGCCAGCCTTACCTGACGATGCTGCACTGCTTTCTTTGCTCCCTTGAGACTTGGACAGAGGTGGGGCCTGAGGAGGGGGTGGGGGAGGTGGAGCACTTGCTGGGGGTGGGGGTGGAGGTGGGGGAGGAGGCGGTGGTGGGGGTGCACCCTCCTGAAGATCTGAAAGAGGGACAACGGAATAAAGATTAACAAAATGAAAGGGGAGTGCAAACGCGAGCCCTCTTTCCGCATCACTAGTCCTGGCCCCTAGACGGAGGGTGCTGAAGCTGTGGCCCTTTAGCTCTTACTGAACTACAGCTCCCATTGCTCCTGACCATTGGCCATGCTAGCTGGAGTCAATAGAAGGGAGTTGCCAACATCAGGAGCACCACAAGTTTCCCAACCCTGTCCTGGATGCTCCAGAGTTTTCAATTCTGCAGGCCTCTAGGACAGCAATTAGTTGTACCCCCCATGTTTCAAGAAAAAACACAATTATCACACATATGGAGGGGCGGGGCGGAATGCAATAGTAATAACTCACAGAAGGAAATGGTCTAGCCCCTCTGCAACCAAATCGGACACTGTCACAACCCCAAACCTCCTAATAAACAGGACCACCATACAAGTCGGCCCCAAATCACTATTCCCCAATGTTCACCAGAACCATTAAACTAAATCAAGGGTGTTCTGGGTCTAATAATTAACATCAGGAGCAGAGATCAAGGGTCATCGCTTCCTACTTAAAATGAGTTGGCAGTCTGCAAACCTGGCAGCCCTATTCATTCCCCTGCGTTCAGATGACATAGTAAGAAAGCATACGGAGACAGTCCTTTTGGATACGCCGCTTGTGTGTAAAAGAGCTAACCTCGGTATGCTCTCCCTTCCCTTTCCTTCCCTTCAGCAACAGACAACGAATAATGTAGAAAGTTAGCAGAACTTGCATAGGATTCTACTTAAGGCAAAAAGAGCCTCCTGGATCAACCAATGGCCATTCTCACAGTGGCCAGCTAGATGCCTGTGGGAAACCTGCAAGCAGGACCCCAGCACTAGAGAATTTTCCCCTCTTGCAGTTTCCAGCAGCCGGTATTCAGAAGCATTGCTGCCCATGACTGTGGAGGCAGAGTATAGCCATCTTGGCTGGTTAATGGCAAAAAAAGGAGGAGGAATACCTTGCCGGAAGGGCTCTGCAGTCTCGGTGCTGAAGGTGGGGAGATCCAGTACAACGGGACCAGGAGCAGAAGGCGCAATGCCAGGCCCAAGGTCAGCACTGTACATGAGGTCAGCAGCAATGCCAGGCAGGTCAGGCAGATAGGAAGGCACATCTATCTCGGGCACCTGCCCTAGATCGGGCACATAAAAGTAATTTTCAGCCACCTGGAATATACACAAAAAGTGAGACTATTAGTTGTGGTTAACAGCAAGACACACACACACTCAAGCAGAAAACCAGGAGGAACATGGGGAGAAACGGCAACCGGAGCCTCCCTCTTCTCAGAACCTGGAAAAATATGTTATGGTATGATAAACTGGCATTTCTTATTTTTTTAATGTACATGCTACTGGCCCTTGCCGGTTTCTTGGCAAGCTCACTGTGACCCTTCTTTCTCTGAAATCAAATGTGAGGTAGTTAAGGGCTAACAACAGGCCTCTCAGAAAGGTGTGGGGAGACAACGGATCTCTTTCAGAGGACACCCTCATCACCAACACTTGGAGCCTAGCCCTGGGAAGACGGGCAATTTGGAATCTCTTCACCTGCACCAAAAAATACCACCTTCCCCTCTGTGAACCTCCCCAGACCCCGAGATAAGTCCTCTGAGGTCCTTCTCTGCATGCCACATCTGAGGGAGGTGTGGAGAGTCATGACAGAATGGGATCTCTCTCCAGCAGCCTGCAACTTATGGCTTGCTTTCCCCAGAAAGCTCTGCCTGGCACCAACCTGGTCATTTCAGCATCAGGCAAATGCATTTTTGCATTCTTGGGCAGCATCAATGATAACAACAGTACTGTTAAATCTGTTTTTAATAATGTTTGTGTGATTTAATCACTGCAATATTATTCTACGGTGGTTATAAATTGCTTTGGGACATTCAGAGTGGGAAGCAACGCACACATTTAAGAAACCTAAACCTTCCCTGGCTCCTCAACCTCACACCCCAGAATATCTCACCTGCTGATCCAGCTGTCCTCTCTTGGTGATGGAGAGCGGGGCATCAAAGAGCTTCTCTTCTGTCTCTGTTGCCAGAGCCACATGGGTCTTGGTTACCGCTCCAGCCAGAGGATCAAGGAAAACATACTTCTTGTAACTGGCCACAAAGAAGGGGAGGAAATCACATTAGTCCATCTCAACCAGAGCATAGCAGACTCACACAGCCAGGAATGTGGGACCAGACTAAAATGAAAATGAGTTCCTGCTCCAATTATCAGGATTTCACCTTCTTGCAGACTCCACAGAGAGCCAAGAAATGCTGCCACAAGCCTGAACCTGCACAGATCTCCCTCAAAACAACACAACAGACAGCAGTTCTACCTCCGATTTATTGTGGGATAACTAAGAAAACTTATTTGAAAAAATTAAAAAAGAATTTCAAAAACAGTAACCTTGAAGAGTCAGACAACAGCAACTCACAAGTCGGAGGAAGATTTGAAACATCTGTATCTTCACTTCCTTAAATTTTGTTCATGCTCCCTAGTCAGATCATCACTGTTCCCATTTTGCTGATGAAAAACCAAGGTTAAAAGATTCTACCTTGCCCAAGGAAGCTGCAGCAGAGACAAACATCTAAAATCCTGCTCACATTTAATTCACTGGGCCACAAAACTGCATAAAATTGCACCAGCTAGGGCCCAAGGCAAGGGCAAGTATTCTTCCACAGGCATAGAGCAGGAACTGAGATCTGAGGGTACCATAAAGGGGAACTTGAAAGAGCAGGGACACATCTATCAACCTGTTGACATTTCTTCTGCTCAAACCTCCCCCTCCCCCTCCCCTTCATTTCTTACTTTTTATACTGTTGTCCAGGGCAAATCCACTGCCCCAAGAACACACCTCTTTCAAGTGCACACGCAGCTGGTGCTTCAGAATGTTATAAGCACAATTATTTATGAGAAGACAAAAAAAGAAAAAAAAGGGGGGGGAGGAACAAGTAGATGGTGGGTGGGAAGGAGGGAGGGGAACCTCATAATAGGAAGAGGCTGGGGAGGAAACCAGGCTTCAAATGGGTGGGTTTCACAGGGAGAAACAGGGCTAAGAGGGATTCTCAGGTGTGGCTGCTTCAGGAATAAAACAAGTTCAGCAGGTGTGATGCAGTTCCGCCTTGCCCTAGCCTGTTTCCTTTAGGACAGCCACATTCTCCAGTCCTCCACTATGTCCATTAGAAAAGTCACAGCTCCTCCTGAGAAGCTGGCTGTCTACAAGGAAAGCTGGACCACTTGGGCAGGAATCAACACTGAAGCTGCCCAATCACTTAATTTCCAGAAAGGTGTCGTCTGCACCTTCCTGGCTATGTGTAGCCTCTCTGACGGGCTACCCTGGAGTCACATGTCAATCAGGAGCCCATCCAGGCTAAGAGCCCTTACAAATAAAATCCTGCAACCAGCTGCAGGGGCTGCCAGCTTCAGAGATTACAGTGTGCTGTGTTTGTTTGCCTAGTTTAGAATGAATTAGTCTAGTTTGGTGTTTTATTACCCTTTGGATTGTGCACACTCTCTGTTTCTCCCCCTTCTCTCCACTTTTTAAAAATGCACCTCTTAAATAAACTGCTTAATTGGATTTCTGGGCTGTACTGGTTACTGGGCACACTCAGGTCTTGGCTGTCCCTCATGTTGCTTGGACTATTTCAACTAAAAAAGGTAAGCTACTGGTTTAACGTGTGTGGGAGATCAGAAGGGGTGACAGGCAAAAGGGACCAGGCAGACTTTGAATTTGGCTGGCAGTCTCCTGACTCCCAAGAAGACCACTGTAAGGCCATGAGAATCCTTCATCCCTTGCCATAAGTGAGTCGTGGCAAGAAAAGAAAAAAGGAGGGGAGGTTCATCTGTTGGTAGTGAGCTACCGTATTGGGTTGGGTCTGCAGGAGGGTGTCACCGTCCTTCACAGCAGGTATTTCAGTCCACTTGGGACTAGCAAAAAGCATCAATTAGCAGGCAACACTTACAGGTTCTCTGTGGTATTGAAGAGCAGCAGAGAACTCAGAGAACTAATATTCCCAGGGAGGCTTCCGAGACCTTCTTCTGCATCGTCTTCCTGATGGACTTTTGCAGTGACACAAACTGGGAAGTACTTCAGTTTCTCCTGCAAAACAGAAGCAATGCAGCTGTCAACAACGTAGACGAGGCGGCGGGTTCTTTGCCCATTTCCCAGGAAATGAGGCGCCACCTCTGTCTCTTAAGTGCATTGCACTGCTTGCCGCACTTTCTCTTGGGTTGAGAGGGGTGGGTGTGTCAAACAATATTGCTCCTTCCCTGTGCACTCTGGGGTTGCCTTTGAAAGAGACACTGCTCCAGCTAAGGGAACCCCCTGTGCAGTCCCTGCCAAGGTTGGGGGGCAGGTTCCCCCCCCCCCACTGCAACTCTATCCTCCAAATATAGCACTGTCCAAATATAGCACTGCATCCCCCCCTCCCACAAATGCATAAGAATGATTACAGCCAAGTACTTAGATGGAAGAAAGGAAGAAGACGTTTCCTCTAACACTTCACAGGTAAAAAATCAAAACACGCAAGCTGGCCTCCCTGGCCTATCCGAGTTCACCATCTCACCTATTCCAAATGCTGCCTGCCATGTCTTCTTTGACTCTGCAGTAGCCTCCCCTGCTCTCTTCCCAAAGCCAAATGGGTGATTTGGAGGTGGGGGGAGATTAAAGATATAGGGTGTTTGGTTGGTTAAAGGCATGAATAGTTCAGGGTCTTGTGACCAGCATGGAAGACTGTGACCTGAAAACTCGAAAGACGGCTTGCCCCTGCATAGATCTGTCAGGTAGCTCAGAACATTTGGGGAATTTTGCCCATGCACTGCAGCCTTCAGAGTATCACAGGGTGGTGACCCTCAAAATATTCATTTTCCCACCATTGCTCCTGCACTGTGGAATGCTCTTCCCTTTGCTGTACGTTGAGCAGCACAAATCAGTTGCTTCAGATGTCTTGTAAAGACATACCTTTTTGCCCAGGCTCTGTGAGACCCATAAGACTGGACCCTGTTACTACTGAATTCCTGCTTCATCTGTTTTCATAATGCCATTGAACTTGTTTTTATGTTGTATTTCTGTTTTATGGTACTGCTTTATTGGAAATATAGCTATATCTCCTCAATAAAACTCTCTCTCTCTCTCTCTCTCTCTCTCTCTGTGTGTGTGTGTGTGTGTGTACACATATATATCTAGTACTGCAGCAATAAAACAGCTAGCACATTTGCAAAAAGCTAAGCAGGGTTCCATATGGTTTCAAATAGGATTTGGTTGGACTAGAAGACCCTCGTGGTCTCTTCTAATTCTATGATGCTATGATATATGGTACACATACACACACTTTTGAGTAAGAGAGAGAGAGACTCTGTAGATAAACTGAAATACACTGAGAAATGAACATCTTAACATGTTCCAAGGTAAAAGGAAAGGACGAACTGTTATTGGGGAAGGGGTCAATAAACTTCAGAAATAAAACCTTCCCTCTGAGCATTAATATTCATGCATCAACATTTAATTTTTAAGCACCACAGAGTGCTGATGCCTTTGCTAGCAGCATTCCCTGTCCTCGCTTAGTCCTGGAGCAGCGAGTGGTTGCAAAAGCCTCCCTTTGATAAATTTCAATTAGCACTGCATGCCTGCCACTCTGTCTGATGGGTCTCGCTTCGCATCTCTCATGACTGTGTAGCTTCACACTAGCCTCCCTGCTATAGCATAGGTGATGGGTTCAGCAGGTATTCAAACATCAAATTATACTCCACTGCGGTGCCAGCTCTACAGAGGTCTTCCCAACTCATACTTTCCGGATTTTTAAATTGGAGCCTTGCACGTGGGAAGCGAAACAGACTAGATTGCCCACCCAGCCCAAAGCAGCAGTGGCTCACTAAAATTCTTGGCAGAGATCTTTCCCCGCCATCTGCTAACTGAGACTCTTAACTCAGTGGTGGGGAGTGTTGTTTTTGCTTTGTTTCATGAGAATACGTGAGAGTTGAATGGCCATCTTTGTGAGGACCAGCAACATGCTTCCAGATATGCCTGCTATGTGTTCTTCAGAGAGAAGCACATGGCATATTTTATCAGCCTCCCTTTGACAAATGCCACTGGCAGACTCCAGCGGACTAGCGAGGGCCAGAGGGGAGAAGCTGGAAGCAGCCCTGCCTTTGGGTGGGCTAACAAGCTCTCCGCACACTTCCCATGACTTCCGAGCCCAGTATGAAATATTCATGTCACTTTTTACTGTGACAGACTCTGCTTCCATTAAACTGCAGGAAAGTTTAAGGCGCTGAATAATTCAAAGGCAGCTTTATTTTTGGGTTCTCTAGGAAGGAGGAAAGAAAGAGTGCGCCCAGAAGCAGTTTATAGTTGATCTCTGGTCTGGGAAAAAAGAAGAAGAGTTTCCCCATCTGTTCCAGGTCCCAGAACTGCATGTTAGCCACGTCCGAGGAAGGCAGCATCACATGCTGGCACTCCTCTTGAGGATAAGAACGTTTCCCTGGCTAAAATAAGACCTGTAAAAGGATCGGTGAGCTATATAGCTTGCCACTCTTGGGTACTTAACTGGCTGATTCTCCGCAGCCAACAAGGGAATCCCAGAGGGAATCCTAAGAGCTGGATGAGATGCCAGTTGCATTATAAAACTTACTTGCTAAAAGGAAAAATACTCCAGGTTTGTGGGCACAGACTCTGGTTCAGTAGCTCCAATGTTCTAGCGAGGGCACAACACTCTGAAATGGAGCTCCTTGTGAATAGGAAGCTGACGTTATGGAGAACACCTTAAGAGCTATCCAAAGAACTTCCTAGGCATAAGAGTTTGAAAACCTCCGGACCAGAGCCTGGGAGAAGTAGACAATTACCAAGGGAACTGAGAGCTTCTTTCCTCTCTTCTTCCTTAGCCTGTCCATGTGGGCCCCAAAACAACTCAGAAAGCAGTTTGTCCCCCACCTCTGGGTGACACAATCAGTAGGAGACACGGACGCACGGATGTGCATGCATGCATGCACACACTTGCCACCCTGATTTGGTACCCTGATACAGCAACAGGGGTAGAGAACCCTCCTGTTCTCTGCCATACTTCTGATTCCCTAGGGTTCTCCTAATGCTATTCCTGCCGCCCCAATTAAGGCTTTCATCCACACATCCCAACTGTTCAAAATCCAAACCCGTCCCTGCGGATACAGGATGCTGGCAAGCTGCCCGTCCACCTTACCTGCAGAGTTTTCTCATCTAATACTCTGTGCTTGCTCTGAATCTTGCGCCTTGGTCGTTTCTGTGCATCCAGGTCTTCAGCACCGGCAAAAATAGAGGAGTACTCTTGCAGCCGCTCGGGAGCAGGGTATTTGGAACTGGAGAACACCTGGGAGGACAAGCGCAAAGGGAGAAATAGAACCCGAACAGGAAAAGGGCATGTTGCCTGGACACATTCAATGTGGCGATGGAAAGTGAGCACATGTGGGATCAGTCTGTTAATGCAAAGCTAGGACTTATGAATGGCATTTGGGTGCCTTCAATTCCCAGCTTTTAATTCCTTACCCGTGCAATAAAGCTACAAGTCATGCTGAGGCACTCTGAGATATGAAATATAATTGCAAAGAAATCACTCCCCCTTTTTGACTCATTTTAAAATGGCTTTTTACTGAGAATTAGAGTACAGTCTCCACTGAGGGGGAAAAGCTCCATTAATTAGTTCATCTTGCCACCTGTGAGTGTCTGGTGCCAAGGTCACAATGCGCAGGACTTAACTGAGCAGCTGCATGGTCAACCAGAATGTAGATTTTGTACAAAAACGTACACCCTCCAGCGATGGAGGGGAGATGCCCCAAGACCCTGATTGGCTACGCAAAATCTACCCTTCTCTATATGCAGAGTGCTTTGTATTAAAATGGTCTCTGACTTTGGTCTGATGGCCCTGGCTCAAAGAAGGGTCGTGAATTGCAACCTCTATGCAGGCCTGGGTGTAGCCTGCTACCTCAGTGGGGCCCATAACTTTAATGGTTGGTATTAGGGCGAGAGAAGCTGGCTTTGTTATTTCCTCCTCTGCACTCAAATTCCTGAATGCATTTTTGCACCATGAGCCTTTTCTTAGTTGTCTTTTATTGGAAGTGGATTTTATGCTTATACCCTCCTTAATAAAGTATTGCACTTATCCTGCTGTGGCTCTAAATCTGGTACCTGTGTGCTTGGCGTTATGCTGTTGAATAACTGTGGGCTCAGGGCTCAAAGGACAGCGATTGGTCTGTCTTTTGCCTCTGAGAATCCCAAGGATGTCCAGAAAGAGCCTGAGTTTCCCCTGGCTCAGGCCGGGGGACTAACAGGCAGCAGCAGGTACTACCTGGCAGGGTTGGTTTTTACCCTGGTCATTCAGCATCCCTCTTCCAAGGAACTCCTGAGCAGGTGGGATTGTCTAAGGGCACCCTCCCAGGAGAACCCTTTACAACAATGCACTTAGTGGACTCAAAATCATAGGCATAATATGAGAATGGAGCACTTGCCATGTCACTAGCGAGACCCCTTGTGGGTCAATGTGATTCCAGACGGGGGAAATCAGTTTAAGCCCTGTCTCAGCTAAACAGTTCCCCAGTGACTGTGGGCGAACCCTCATCTCTGACTTCTAACACTCAAACTCAGCCATTTGCTAATGAAAGAAAGATAGAAATACTGCAAGGCACTTTATGCACTGGGGGAGGGGGAGAAATGCGGCTGAAATAATAAAAGAGAAGAGGACTTTGGAATATTGGAAAGCAGGGGCATCTATTGAGGAACATCCTTTGGGCTCAGTAATGCTCTAGGATTTAATAGGAGAAACTGAATTGGGGAGATTAAAGGCAATAGAATTCCACCCCCACTCCTCCAAAAGGAGAAGAGAGGCTTGCTGCAGATGAGCTTAGAGCTGTGCAGTGCTTCAGCATAAGAGCTCTGAAAAATTCCAAACACCTCAAATTTGTGGTTGTAATGCCCTGCATTTTTCTGCCAGTGAAAACTTCCTCTTCCTCCGACCCAAATCAAAGGATAACTAAAGTCCATAAAGGGGACACTGGTGTTACATGTAGGGCCCCAACTCCCAGAAGCCTCAGCTGGCAAGGGCGATGGTCAGGGAAGATGAGAGCTGAGGTCCACCAATATTTGGAGGGCATCACATTGGCTTTCCTTGCACGTGGAATGTATTTGGACCATCAGGTCAGGGAAAACATTTCTTCCAGTACAGACACCAAATGCAGGGGGTGAAATCTGGACTGGGCAACTGCAAGAATCCACCGACACCAGGATTCCCATCAATAATTAGCTGGACCCTTTAGTCAAACCAGTGTGAGGGATTTCAGAAGAGTAGCCACAGCAAGCATGCGGTACCTTGATAGCTTTCTTGCTGCCCTTTATCTTCTCGATTTTGGCTTGAGCAAGAGTGACTCTCTCATCAATAGCCCGCAGCTGTTTCCGGCTAGCCTCCACTTGCTGGGAAATCCTAAGAAAGAATCCAACGTTCAGACGAAATACTCAACTGTTAAGCCAACAAACCACTTAACTGCTCAGCCACCCACACTTTTCAGACTTTTCCTGTGACCTCCTGAAACCAGCTTCTGTGTTGCTATTTCTGCATTTGTCTGCAGCAGGGGTGGGGAACATTCTACAGGCTGAGGGCCACATTCCTTTCTGGGCAGCCTTCGGAGGGCCACATTCGGAGGGTGAGGTCAGAGACAAAAGTGGGCAGACCAACTAATGCAAATTTTACCTTTATACACACATTCACACACCCCTCTCTTACCTACTCTGGAAAAACAAGAGGCGTTATCAGAGTTCAGGCACACATTATGGCTGGGAAAGGCCCTTTGAGTGTGAAATTGGGCTACTGAAGGATGTGGCCTGCAGAGAGTTCCAAGGGCCACACAGAGAGGCCTGGAGGGCCATATTGGAGCCCTGGGCCTGAGGTTCCCCATCCCTGTGCTACCGTCAGTTTGCGTCTGCCAAACATTTTAGCTTTCTTGGATCTCAATGTGGTTGTTTACACTGTCCTCTATAAACCACCTCCAAGATTTGGCAGTGCTGAGTGACCAGGCGAACACTTTGCTTGTGTTAGATGACAAAAGGATTGAGCAAGCGACAGGGTTGAGGGTCTGACAGTGCTTGGTTTTGTTTTGATGGGAAAATATTAGACTCGAGCTCTGCTGGAGTGGCAATGTAGTGGGCAGGCCAAATAACTAACATTGCTTCATTCTGCACCTGCCTTTACTCCCTCCCCGCATTAAGAAACCTACCCCTCCCACCCAAATTTAATCCTTCCGAGCTTTTCACCAGTGCCAGCAAAATCTCCGCCCGAGGCACATACAAGTGCTCAAACTGCATATAAGATCCCCAAGTCAATAATCCAATTGTTGCTGACTAAGGGAGGTGTACAAAGTGATTGTTACTGCAGCCTTGCTAGGGCAGCAAATTCACAACACATCTGTAGAGAACCTAAAAATAAAACCAAGAAACTGAGGGATACACACTGTTACTTGTGCACTGCATCCTAGAGTAGACTCTATACTTACAGGTGTGACTATGAGCAAGAACACTTTGATTTTTATTTATTTCAACCATAGTTTGGAACTTTCCCTGCTATTTACTGTCACTGAGTATTTGTAATATTTCATAAAATATTGTAACAAGAAGAAGAACACTTTGATTTCGAAAGCTGCCTCACAGTGAACAATGGCACCTCCAATAACTTCCACATGAAAAGGAAAAAACTGCTCAGCTGAGCATGCCAGCATCATTTTACCTTTTCATTTTCGAATGAATATGTGCCTTATTCCAAGACAGACTAACAGCATGCCCACCCAAGTTCTATCTACTCTGAATGGAATAGGCTTTCTGTGGCCTTCGGGTCTGATATCTTAAGATCCCTAAACTCAAAACCCAAAGGACTAAACCTGGGGTCTTAAATATGCAAAGCACATGCCTTTAAGCCTTTCACATTTTAACTCCTGGGGTAGCTCAATTGGTAGAGCAATGAGACTCATAATCTCAGGGTTGCAGATTCAAGCCCTGTGCTGGGCAATAGATTCCTGAATTGCAGGATTTCTTCATTGCAGGGGGTTGGACTAAATGACCCCCAGGATTCCTTACAAACTCTACCACTCTGTGATTCTATTATTCTTCCTTTCTGTCCTCTTCCCACATGATACTGATATTGTTGCAAGGGTTCTCAATCCACAAAGGAAGCAAGTCAACACTCAGAGCACCAGGGCAATGAGTTGTGACTAACTGAAGCTCCATGGGGTTCAAACATGAATTAAGGATGAAGACAGAGAACATTTTAACAATTGAGAAGTCACCACATCATGCATGTGACCACTTGGTAAGCTGGTCACTGGTATTGCCTTCCTCTTCCTGCTCCTTAAATTTCTGATCAGGTACAGAAGCTTGCCAAGGTTTCCTTCCCAAGTTGCAAGCCAATGCAGATGACTTACTTCCCAAGTGGTTACAGGGAATCACAACCACAGTGTAACAGCAATGGCAAAAATTACTTGGCAAACAGTCATCTGCATGCACCCCAATTGTAGTTGGGCAGTGATCTGCAATGCATTTTATATTCACCTTATACTATATTTAGGGCTTCCTTAACCAGCTGGAATACAGTGTTATGTCTCCTCTCTAAGTACAGCCTGAAGTTCTGCTATGAAAAATCAAGGATTCCTTTCAGGTGAGTCTTAAGGACACATTTAGAAAGAGAGAGCTGCAGAGGTTCTTTCTTTAAGAGGCAGATAAAGGTGTGAGTCCAACCTACAGTTCAAACAAACCAGCATCTGCCCCTTTTCTCTGAATTGCAAAAGCACTAGAATATAAATCTGTTCAAGACAGAAGGACAGAGATAGTGTGGTGATGGGGGGATAAGGGTCTCAGATGGCCAGCTCTCTGTAGCAGAATGGTAAACAGCAGGCAGTGGCAAACCAGGTGAAACCCACAAACAGAACCCGAGCACAAGAGCACATTTCCCTCCTGTGGTTTCCAGCAACGGGTATTCAGAAGCATTACTGCCTCCAATTGTGAAGTGATTGCTCTGCAAGGAATCTGTCCAGATCTTTGGCAAGATAGTGATCTCACCCTCCCCAGGTAGCCCACTGGATGGGGAAGGATGGAAGGATGGATGGATGGAAGAAAGGAAGGAAGGAAGGAAGGCTCCCCACCCCCATGCTCAGCTCTGGTCCCCTTTCAATTTAACCCTGAGGGAATGCAACCTTTAACAGGAAAAGATTCCTTGTACCTGGTTTGATTATTAGCGTATCAACCTAAGACTGGGGAGACCTGGGTCCAAATCCCTACTCAGCCATGAAGCTCACTGGGTGACTTCAGGTCAGTCACCATCTCACAGTCAAATGAAGGGATAGGGAATGTGAGGTTCTTTAGATGTTGTTGGACTACAGCTCCCATCATCCCTGACCGCTGGCTATGTTAGCTGAGGCTGATTCAACAGGTTCCCCAGTCCTGGCCTAAAATAACTCAAGAGTTGCTATGAAGACAAAATATGGAACCGGAAGACAAAAGTGTATACCACCCTGAGCTCCTTATACAATCATAGAGTTGGAAGGGAGCTTGAGGATCATCTAGTCCAACTCTCTGCAATGCAGGGATATGCAGCTGTCCCATATGGGGATCGAACCAGCAACCTTGGCGTTAAGACTTTGTAAAATTATCCATGTTCAGCTTTCATGTAACGCTGAATACCAGCAGGTAAATAGCAGGGCAGGCCCTTGTTGCCGTCATGACCTTGTCAGCTGGTCCTTCAGAATCACCCAGTTAGCCACTGTTGAAATCAGGATGCTAAGGCTAGATCAGGGTAGTCAACATGGTGGCCTACAGTTGATATGGACTACATCTCTCAGGATGTATCCATTGACCATCCTGTCTGGAGCTGATAGAAGTTAGTTCACAACATCTACAGGGCAAAACACTGGCTACCCTTGGACTTAAATGGACACTGGATTTGTCTGTCTGGCCTCTTCATAAGCTCCCTATTCTAACCTGTATACAGATGACCAGTTCATTTCCAGAATCTCCATGCTTTGCGGCAACTTTGTCAATCCATACTCTTAATGCACAAGTGAGAGCATAACTTCGTTGATAGGTGATCTTCACAACTATGCAGTGCCTTCTGTCTGATGGGATAAGGCACCAATGCTCTGGTAGCAGCTGTTGCCCCTGGATTTGATGCATGCAATGATGGAAGAGGGGCCTGAATAAGATAGAGAGGCCATGTTAGGAGTTAAAGAGAGTGAACGCCAGTGTGGTTTATAAGGTCTTGGATTCACAGGGCAATACAGGGCTAGGGATGGCTCAGAAATGAAGGTCAGTGTTTGCAATTAATATGTGCCAAACTGCTCGATAAACAAGAGACCAGCCGGCACTAACTGCCTGAGGCAGATAAGTCATCGAAGGGTCATTTGTAATCAGTAGCTGGGTCCTAGGCAGGGACAAATCGACTAACAATAACTCACTCCAATAAAGAGAGGGCCCCTGAAAGAATGGGAGGAGGTTAGGCAATTACAGCTGAGCACCAGAAACGTCAAGGAAAGCTGCGAAGTAGACCTTCCCAGAATACCAAGCAACTCCAATTTCATGTCTCAAGTAGAAAAGTAAATGATCAGTCAAGGAGAAAGAACATTACAGAACGAAATGAGAAATGAACAGCACAAGAGGATAAAACAGCTCAAGTATTAAATGACTGTCACCCTAAGACCTACTGCATATGTATAGGATAGAGCAGTAAGAGAGAGGGGGGGGCCAGGCAAAGGGAAAGGTGGTCTGTACAGCTGCCAGCCTTGGGCGCTGAAACCAAGCAATCGCCAGCAGGAATGCCCTGTGGTTTTGCAGGCTGGCAGATGCCAAGCATAGGAGCTCCTGAAGCCCATCTTTCATACATGCAAAATGGCAGATTAAGGGTGAGCACAAGGCTGAATTCCAGACGGAAACTATTGTGTACACACAAACCCCCCGACCTCACAGGTTTGGGTGGCAACAGTAAAAAGGGGGAGTTGAAGTATAGACTCAGCACTGCGGTGGGCAGAGAGGTGTGTGTGTGTGTGTGCGCGCGTATGAGTTCAAGAGTGTGGGGCAGCCACAGCACGACTGGGGTGCAGGGCCAAGAATGAATTTCCATTTCGTTTCATTTCACTTTTAATTTGTATGCCGCCCTTCAATATTGCTATGCACATGGCGACTTACAGCATCAAAATATACCACAAAGAACACACAGCTTATAATAATCTGATCCAATACAAAAGGTAATAATAAAACCTAACTTTAAAATGAAACGACTTATATCAAATAAAGTAATATTTAATAATCTATTGGAATACAATATTACGCTATAAAATTAACTCTCAAAACATCAGCAAATGGTAATTAGAAATTCACTCTTAATAATTACAATACTTACTAAACTATGAATAATAAAAATAACTGCAAGTCCCAATGTATAAAATGCCACAATATATACAAAACCACATGGAGGATGGAGCAAGCTTGCTTTCTCCTGCTCCAGAGGGTAGGACTCTGGAAAGGAGATTCTGACTAAACAACAGGAAGAACTTTCTGGTGGTAAAATCTGTTTGACAGTGGAATGGGCTTCATCAGAAGTTGCAGGACTCTCCTTCATTGGAAGTTTTTAAGCAGAGTTTGGATGGCCATCTGCCATGGATGCTTCACCTGTGATTCCTGCAGTGCAGGGGGTCAGACTAGACGACCTTTGGGTGTCCCTTCCCAACTCTCAAAATTCTACGATTCTCTCCTTCAAGCATGGTACCAGCTTAGACAACTGCTGTTCCTGTGTGGAGGGGCAGAGGGAGGCCGGCAATGGCTTTTCAGAGTCAGGAGAGAGTTGGAGACAGCGGTGCCCTTGGAGAGTGCTGCACATTCAATGAAACCCCTGCACAAAACTTCTATACAGTCAATTATTTGCTCGTGAAAGCACAGAGGGAAACAGCAGACACTTCCAATTTATGGGTGATCAGGGATGCATTTAAAGATCATTATAAATGCCAATTTCCCCTCAAAAGTTTGAAAGGCAACAAATTATTGTGTGTGTGTGTTTTCCCCACAGGAAAGCCAAATAAGTTCAAGTGTTCGGTCACAAGGGGGGAAAAACATCCCAGCCCTACTTGTTTGCCTCTTTCCCCCCTTTCACATTCAAAGCAGCTTCTCCACGTCTTATTTCATGTCTGAGTAAGTGCAATCAAAAACTTGACGGGTAGAATTCCCATGAGGGAAAAACGTAATCAAGATTTCTTCTTCCACCCCCATTAAGCTATTGGCGATTATCCTAATTAATGTTTATCACACTTTGATTACTCCTTGAGCCTGATTTGCAGGTGCTGAAATGCTAGCAGACAGTCCCACTTAGGGAGGTGCTAAACTGCCTTGTGGGGAATTGTAAAGATCAGAGCTGTCAGGCTGAACGCAGGCAGACATAAAGACATCTCACCCATACACTTACCAGTACATGGAGAAAGGGTGTGTTTTTTTCTGCAACAGATTCAACAGGGCATGTTTTCACCCTATCTATTTGCTTTGATTTCCAAACTTTACATTTAAATAGAGTTGCTCCTCAGAGTTAAAAAGGTATCAGTTCTCAGACCTCCAATTTTTAAAATATCTTCTTCATGTTGCTGCAGCAGGGAAGGGCTACATAATCTTATTGTTGCTGGTATCCGTCTGTCTTGAGCGACAATGGAGTGCGCCTTCGGAGGTGAAATCAAACTGCTCCTTAGCAGCATCAAAGTGACCTCCTGGGATGGAAGCCTGGGCGAGTGTGCCTGGAGGTCCAGGGCTGCCCATGTGACAAGACCCCCCTCTCAGCCTCGCTGATGTGGTCCAAAGGAAAGTAGAGCAATACCTTTGGCACCAGCTTGGCTGCAGCAGTTGCCAGAAGGAGGCGTACAAGATGCCATCCAAGCATCTTAGGGACTCCATTCCAGATTTGAAGAGGGTGCCTTTTCTTCTCCCAAAGATATCCAGTAAGGCAGCGGAGGTTTAGGATCAGAGCTTTCCTTCTCCCAGATGGGCTACCTTCCCAGGTTGACGAACCCCATCTGCCCCTCACTTCCCTCTACAGCAAGTGCACACCTCCTTGACCACTGGACGTACTACTGGATGGTCTATTCTGCTCAACTGGCCAAAGCCTATCTTTGCATGCAGGGGAAGTTCCTAACTCACCGAGGGTTTGAGACCCATCGGCTACCCTCACCTGGCTTAGCCATCCAGTCAAGGCCATTCTTTTGGTGCGGCCACTGTCGCATGCTGACAGCTTCTAGTAGCTACAGGTGAGAGCTGAGTGCAGGGCGGGGACCACAGGTGGTCAAAGTACTCCAGAAAGAGCACAACGTGTCCCCCACCAGAGGTACTCCTCCCCCCCAACACCCCATACACCCTCTCCGTCTTACGATGCTCAGGTAATGTCAAACATCCTAGGCCAGGGGTGTCCAACCAGTTGATTGCGATCGACAGGTCAATGCCTCCGCCCCCTGCGGTCTTTCCCTGCGTTGCGTTTAGTGTTTGTTCCTTTGTTGTATGCTGTAGCACTATGTTCGTTTGTTAGCGAATGTTGTTGGTAAGCGATTTATTTTAATTCTGAACACATACTGTTTTACAAAAGGGCAACAACTCCCCCCCCCCAAAAAAGTCAACAACTTTCTGCTCCTCCCCTTGACCTGCCCCCCTAAAAAAAGCTCAACAACTCTGAACTCCATATCACAGCCCATTTTTCCCCCTGGGAGTAGGTCACAATCTCTTGGGAGTTGGACGTCCCTGTCCTAGGCCACACTGAATGAGTCCACTATGCAGCTCCTTCCTCCGAAAGCACTGCCCTAGTTTCTGGGAGGGGTGATGCCCATCGAAGGAGCAGGGTAGCGAGAACGATGGACACAGTTCCCTCCGTGCAGTTCAGGGCTCTTTTATGACATCGCCTTAAGAGCACAGGATGAAGCTGAAAAAGGGTTAATGGAAGATTTTTGGTACTAACATATAAGGGCCCTATCCAGATCAGGACTGGGTTACCTGAGAGACCACCTGCGTTCTGCAGGAGAATTTCTCATTAAAGACCCCAAAATATCAGTAGCTCACTGAACAGTAACTGAGAGCAAGGCTTTCAGTGTGGCTAGAGCATCCACTGTGTGTACTTTCCAGAAACTATTAAAGACATTTTGTTTTGGCACATTTTTCCAGCTGGATTAAAAGGTGCTTATTTTGCCTTAGGTGTTCATTTTTGTTTCTAAGCCGATTTTTAATTGTGGTTTGTTTGTTTTTTGGTATTGTAACTGTTTAAAGGGTACGTTTGTCAATTGCCTTGAGATGGATATAAAAGACAATTAATAATATTAATAATAATACCCGAGAAAGCAGCAGAAAAATGGAAGCCTTTTTCGCAGCAACAAAACACCTTTGAGAGAACAAGTTTCTACAGAGCACTAGTTTAAATGGGTTTGGGAGAGAAAATCAACGGTGATTCTCGGTATGTTTACCAATTCTGCTCATAACCTTGACGGGCAACTTCTCTATTGATGCAGAAACAAGTGATGGAACAAAGCAAGATCTCATCTGACTGTTTTGAAGAATTAAACGTTGTAAAATTGACTTGGAAATATTGAACAGACAGTTACGTAAGTACACAAAATCTATCATTCTGGAAAAAAACAGTTTATATACATTTTGCAAGTTGCGGTTGCAGGCATCTATTGTTAACTCAGCTTGCATTCTTATTTTAAAAAGCCCCACTGCATGCTCACCCATTTTTTGTTATCACAATGATACTTAAAAACAGGCAATGGTTTAAGTTATTGGAGGTTTTTAGTATAAAAGCAAGTCAACTTGGCCATCTGTCATGGGTAAAAGCTGTCTTTAAACAAGGCTCCTCACACATTATGTTGTTTATATGTACACTGAAAAAGTAACAGATGATAAGCCTACATACTGGCACACTTGTCAGGAAGCTGGGATAGCCAGCAGCTCCACTATTGCTGCATAATGTGTGCTACAGCCCCCTTGCCCCTGGTTCTCAGAGAGAACCAGTCCTCTGCCTGGACTGGACCACTTCAAGTAGCAATGTGGGGGCTCACGTGACTGAATGCTCCCCCATACAGGGGCGGGGGTGTGTGAACCCATTCAGACAGCCAGTATGTCGAATAGAAAAAGACTTCTACCCTAACCTCCCCTCCTGCAACCAAACAGAATTTTCAGTGTGTATAGAACTATTTTTTTGTGTAGAGGACTATTTTCTTTCTTTATTTCTTAAATTATTTACATACTGCCCCCTTGCAAAACATCAGAAAGGTGTACAACATTTAAAAACTCTTAAATACAGGCGGAGGCCATTTTTGGCACATCCAATTGACGCAATGGACCCAGAAGAAGGCAGAACGGGGGTGGAATTGAGGCGGGTCAAAAAACCGCTTATATGCGCCCTGTCGACACATGTGGGGGGTGGGAACAGAACTCTTGTGTGATATGGTTATTGGCTGTATAGAACAATCAATAACTGGATGCTGAAGAAGATGTTAAACAATTGCATAGGCCTGTTGACATTTTTAAAAAGTCTTCAAGAGACACCTGGAAGTCAAAAGTAGAGATGGCTGCCCAATCCCACAGCTTGGGACTGGCGACACCAAGGGATCACCCACACTTTCACTTGACCCGTATTTCAATTGTATTATGTAATGATTAATTCCACCGGGTCCAAGAGCTTTTCTTACTGTTCCACGGCTGTGCCTTGTGAAAATTCAATCGCACCCGCTGAATTGGATCTTATCAGATGCACAGAAAATTCAAAGAGAGTTTTTGCTTAACCGAGCTTTAATTCAGCGGGCAAGGTCAGAGTTCAACAACCAACAGCGCCTGAAGACAATAAGTCAGGTCATGAATCCACAGAAGTGACCAGAGGAGGAATGACCACTGGGAGGAGTGTAGAAAGAAGAAACGCTACAGTACATTCGCATCAGCACGGACGCCTTCTTCTGCCCCAGCTGCAACAAAACAAGTCTCTTCCGTATTGGTCTCTACAGCCACAGCAGGCATTGTAACTCTCCAACTGCTTGACTTGACCCCCAACGGCACACTCTTCTATAATCTCTTGAGACAGACAGATGCCAACGTATGTTTCTTGTACAGATCTATAGTAGTGGGACCTTCATGTAAAATCGGTGAATCTTTATTGTGCTATTTGGTAAACCAGAGACTGGAAGATGGTTGTCAAATCTGCACTAAACAATACCCAAGCAAGTATATAAAAGGAAGCTGACTCCGGCGTCAGCCTTCATTAAATGACACTGACATGAGTATTATTACAGCTGCATGTTCAGGATGAGGTGCGAAACAGTCCCTTTTTTTAAAAAAAGTAGCACTTCTGACATACACTTTGTAGACTGCACACTTCTAACTTCCTGCAGCTTTCCCTTCCTCTGTATTTTTCACTCTTCAAGTTCAAATCAGTTCATAAGTTTGCCACTTCCATTTGCACAATCTCTAAGATCCAGTCTTCCTTCTGTGTCAACGCTGCTCTTCTTCCGGCCGTCTCTTGCTATCGTACATCTGCACTATTGCAATGTTCTCTTTGTTTATTTTACCCATTTCTCGTCTCCCAACCTCTTGTTTGCATTCTTCGTTCTGCCGCTTGACTTGGATTTTTCTGCCTGCTGTTCCATTCTCATCTTTGCCCTTCCTATGGGTCTTCCTGTCTAACTCCCTTATCCTTTTTGTAGTCAATATAAGCTGCTCGTTTGTTCTTAAGATTTTAGTTTATCTGTCTACATGGTGTTTTACAAAGTAGCATAAGCACAAGGCAGATCCCTGATCTGAAGGGGCCTGCACACTGCTCTAGCATTTTAAAAAGTAAAATGCTGGTGGTGTTAGTTCATTTAAAGTTCTCTTTTTAAAGAGAGGGAGGGAAGCTTCAATGTGCAGCCAAAAATCCACAGGAATGAGAGTACTGAATAAAATCCATTGTGTGCCCCTGGGCAAACTAAGATAGTCAACTTGGGTATCACTAGCACTGCATTTTGCCACACAACCACCCAGCCTTTAAAGCAAGAAAACAAAGTTTAAAAGGGGGTAAGATAGGGTTGTCGTATTTTAAAAAGTGGAAATATGGACACAAAAGTTGTTGAGTTTTGCCCAAAGTTGTTGAGCTTCTTCAAAACAAGAAAGAGTTCTTGAGCTATTTTTAATGAAATTCAACAAAATCTACACTTCCAACATGAGCTGCCATACAGATTATCCCGGGCATTTCAGCGATTTCCGCCCAGACACTGTTAAGAGGGCAAAATACCAGCTATGTCAAGGAAGTTGTGGATGTGTGGCAACCCTAGGGTAAGAATTGGAGATTTGGCATCTTGCCCCAAAGACCCAGGGCTTGGAGTCCCTAGGCCACCCCCTAGCAAGGCCTCTGGCACCCATGTTGGTTTTTAAAATGGCTACCTCCCTGAATAAAGTTGTGTTGTGTTCACACATACTGTATTGGCCTGAATATAAGCCTCACTTTTTTTCCAAATTCTGACCATAAAAAGTTAAAGTGTAGCTTCAATTCGCGACCTTACAAAAACTGGCTTTTACGATATCGCTGTTGAAACAGACATACGGTAAAATGGAATGAGTGTGAGTGCCTGCAGAATTGTAAGGGAGTGTCTTATATTCAGGCAATGTCTTTTTTTCTCCCCCCTCCCCTTGGATTTTAAAGGTGCAGCTTACATTCGGGTGCTGCTTATATTTGGGCCAATACGGTAGTAAATCTGTCCATGCAGTTACGGGTCCTGTGTAGTTCTCCTGACATCCTTGGTGCTGTCCTGTATCTCTCCGGTCACAGAGAAATTTCTTCTCCCCAAACTACTGAGAGATTTGTCCTTTTTCATGAGTCTGTTAACAAAAGACTTTACGTGCACCCCCCCCCCAAAGCCTCCAAGCCCTTTCTAATTTCAGACACGGCCCATTGACAGTACATTTAGTCAAAAAGGAAAGACTAGAGAGAGGGAGAGGGAGAGATAGCGTAATCTTCCATCCAAGTGTGAAGAGCAGACCTTTCGCACTTCTTCTCCCTTCCCTCCCCACTTTGTTGCTGGGAGTTTGCAGCGAGAGATATTTCAAGCTGCAGAGTGTTATATTTCCAGACAGCTCCCTCATCACCAAACCTCTGACTGAAGTCATGCCTGTAAAGTGAAGTGACTTCTCTGAATCTGCTCCTTGGGGGCCCAATGAATGGAAGAAACGTACCCATAAGAAAAGAACATGAAATTGAACTCCAGTGGGAGGGCTTAGGGGTTGACTGTGATGGGAAAAGGCAGGCCTTCCCGCTTTTATTAAGATAAACAAGGCTGGCAAAGGAAACCTGCATATGATGCCTTCTTGCAAATCACAAGAGACCCGAAAAAAGTGGGTGGGGAGGGGGCCAGTATATCATGCAACCGGAGATAAACCTCCTTGGTGAGAGTGTTGCTGAATTATTTAAAGGAGTGTGCAGATAGCATTGATGTTGAGATGGTTGTCAAATTTGTTCACGTCTGCTAATATCTAAGGGTTTTTTATAATGGGAAAGAAGCACAAAAACCCCACTGCCCCCCCTTTCACCTGAGCAAACCAGATACACCCTTCACACCAAGTTCCCAAATAAAGGTTCTGTCAGGCACCAACCAATTTAATCAGTCTCCTTTGCTGAGCTATCACTATCAGTGGCTGCTTCTTTGCATTTGTCATCAAATTTCATAGAATTGGAGAGTTGGAAGGGACCCTAGGGATCATCTAGTCCAGAGGTCAGCAAGGCTTACTGGGCATGGGCCGGATCACTCCTGCGGAGATCCTCCGTGGGCCGGGCTGGCGCAGCATGACGCCAGAAATCACATCTGTGCATGTCCACGGTGCCAGAAATCGCTTCTGCACATGCCCAGATGCTGAAAATCAGCCTGTGCAGATGCAATTTCTGGCATCAGGGCATGTGCAGAAGCGCTTTCCGGAGCTGCGGAAGAGAGTCCCCACGCCGTGCTGGTTTAGCACGGGGAATCGCCAAATGGGCGGCTCGCTTTGGGGGCAGCTCATGGGCCGATTAAACGGCCTCCGTGGGCCGCTTCTGGCCCATGGGCCTTAGGTTGCTGACCCCTGAATTCTAGTCCAACCCCCTCCAATGCAGGAATATGCAGCTGTCCCATACAGAGATCGAACCTGCAACCTTGGCATTATCAGCACCATGCTCTAACCAACTGAGCTATCCAGGCATGGACCTCTAAAAACTGAAGGTATGCTGGGACTGAAACAAGCTTCTCTATCCTTTCACATGTAACAGTCCAATTTTTTGGGCAAAACAAAGTAAACAAAAGGCTTCAGGAGAAAAACTCAGGAAAATGGGGTCCCCTCCCCACTTTTTTCCTGAGCCTTCACATCTCTACGACTCTTTCCTCCTGGGAAGTGAGTGGTTCCTCTAGGGTCTCCTCAATTTCTCAGGAGAGGCATATTAAGCCCTTGAGTGGGTAGCTGAACGAGCCAAACACTTCTGGACCAAGCTGCCATGACAGGGGACCCCACCCTAGAGCAACCTGTCCAGACAAGCATGACCCTTCCACACTTGGCCACAGCCAAAGCTGATTAAGGACACAACTTCTCTCTGGATGTGCTATGTATGAGCACAGGAAGCTGCCTTGTGCAGAGTCAAAGCACTGGTCCAACTAGCTCACCTTTCCAGCATTTCGGATAGCTGTATTTCCCAGCTTTACCTGGAACTGAGGCTGAGACTTCCTGCATGCAAGCTAAACAGACACTCTACCATTCCGCTCTGGCCCTTCCCTGCCATTTAAGTGCTAACTATCCTAGCAAGCTGAAGAGCGTTCCTCTGAAGCCTGACCTTCGTATAATATATGGGGAAAGGAAGAACTGCAGCCAGATTTGCTAAATACACCAGGCATTTAGAGTCAAAGCATGTAGGGGCTAACTATATCAACCTTCTGCACTTGGCAGTTCCCAGAACGCAATTTGCTGGCCTAAGAAACGTTATGCTATTGAGCTGCTTAGAGGGTATACATACATTAGGGGCCAGCAAGCATACACATGCAGTGAGTAACACACCTTCCTGGGGAGTTGAGAGTCACCATGCAGAGATGCTAGAACAAGTCGTCCTTAAGCGACACAAAGCACTGCTCTCCCAGGGCACTGGTCCCTAATTGGTGGGCGTATGGCTCTCATTCAACGACATTTGACTCTTGTCCTGAAATCTATGCTGCATTGTAAGAAATATACTGATGCCATTTGCAATTCCATCCAAGATCCCTGGGGTTGCTTTTGAGGTACTACTAACTGCAATATAGAAAGGACAGGGAAGGAGTCAAAATGCCCTGTAAGTCCCACACGCGGCTATGCCGGTAAGGCTTATAAAATGGTGCTGCTGTGTGTTGCCAGCCATTACGGAATGGTAAGTCTACACAGCAGGAAACAACCATTCTATTCTCCTAATGTCAATTGCTTCTATGATTACAGAGAAGATGGCAGGCTTCTGGAGAGATGGCAGGCAGGATGGCTCACTACAGAGGCGGATTTAGGGCAGCGCAACTGGTTCCGCCACCACTGGGGACCTTGGTAATATGCCGCCCTGTACAAGGCCATTTGAAGCCCTTAAGTCAGGCTTTGGGAAGGAAGCATGAAGCTCTCGTAGGGTTCTAGAGCCCTCCCTATCTCCTTCCCAAAGCTGGGCAAGCGCCTAACGGGCTTTGAGAAGGCACCCCTCTTGACAACCACACTGCTCACACTGCTGTAAACCTGCCCCTATTGCCCCACTGAGAACAGAGCCTAGAGGGAGCTGCAGGGCACTGCAATTATGATGCCGTGAATTGAGCAGAATGGAAGGTGAGACGCAGTGGAGTGCTGAATTTTGGCCTTGCAGAAATTTGAAAGACCAAAGTCCACCCCGTTCATCTAATGAGCTATGTTGTTCTTTGCTGCTGCTGTACTTATTCTTCTGGCTGCTTTCAAGTTTCTCTTCTACCTGTTGTACATTGGCAATTTGTAAATCAATCGTTTTAACCATCTGGATTGAAAGCTGGCTTGGGGGGGCCTTTTGACAGAAAGGTGGGATATTAATGTTTTGACAAGCTGTACTGGTTTGGCCGCAAGGCTGCTTCTAGCACCAGCTGCAGCGTTCATTTTCCGCACCCCCTGCAACATGGCAAACAGTGCCGGATTTACGTATAAGCTAAACAAGCTATAGCTTAGGGCCCCACTCTCTTGGGCCCCCCCCCCAAAAAAAATTTAAAGGAACGAAAAAAATGGATGTACATTTCCAAAATATAAGATAAAAAACAAATAAAATAAAACCTATTTGTTATGTGCAAATGGCTTTAGATACCTCTTAGGTCCATAAATTACCATATAGCAAATATTCAACACAAAAAACAGTGACAATTTGTTGTTGGCAAAGGGCAGCTGGACATATAAAGGGCCCCATTACCTTCAGTAGCTTAGGGCCTCATCAAACCTAAATCCAGCCCTGACTGCAAAGGGTGTGGTTTCCAAATATTTCCCCGTTTCCATCTGACTTAGGATTCATGAAGAGGGAAACCACAAATACCATGCACTGTGGCTGCTGGGAGGAGAAAGAGAACCACATATACAGGTAAAAAAATGCAATTTTACCTGCAACATAGAGGCCCATTTTAAAGCGAGGGCCTCAAAAGGTTAAAGACCATTGCCCTAAAAAACATATGAAGAGCCCCGCTGGATGAGACCAAAGGTCTACCTAGTTCAGCATGGCAGCCGAAAGGTCTACCCAGTTCAGCATGGCAGCCGAAAGGTCTACCTAGTTCAGCATGGCAGCCGAAAGGTCTACCTAGTTCAGCATGGCAGCCGAAAGGTCTACCTAGTTCAGCATGGCAGCCGAAAGGTCTACCTAGTTCAGCATGGCAGCCGAAAGGTCTACCCAGTTCAGCATGGCAGCCGAAAGGTCTACCTAGTTCAGCATGGCAGCCGAAAGGTCTACCTAGTTCAGCATGGCAGCCGAAAGGTCTACCTAGTTCAGCATGGCAGCCGAAAGGTCTACCTAGTTCAGCATGGCAGCCGAAAGGTCTACCCAGTTCAGCATGGCAGCCGAAAGGTCTACCTAGTTCAGCATGGCAGCCGAAAGGTCTACCTAGTTCAGCATGGCAGCCGAAAGGTCTACCTAGTTCAGCATGGCAGCCGAAAGGTCTACCCAGTTCAGCATGGCAGCCGAAAGGTCTACCTAGTTCAGCATGGCAGCCGAAAGGTCTACCTAGTTCAGCATGGCAGCCGAAAGGTCTACCCAGTTCAGCATGGCAGCCGAAAGGTCTACCCAGTTCAGCATGGCAGCCGAAAGGTCTACCTAGTTCAGCATGGCAGCCGAAAGGTCTACCTAGTTCAGCATGGCAGCCGAAAGGTCTACCTAGTTCAGCATGGCAGCCGAAAGGTCTACCTAGTTCAGCATGGCAGCCGAAAGGTCTACCCAGTTCAGCATGGCAGCCGAAAGGTCTACCTAGTTCAGCATGGCAGCCGAAAGGTCTACCTAGTTCAGCATGGCAGCCGAAAGGTCTACCTAGTTCAGCATGGCAGCCGAAAGGTCTACCTAGTTCAGCATGGCAGCCAACCAGATGCTCATGGGAAGTCAGGAAAAATATGACACCCAAAGTAAGCAGGGCCAAGGCGGAAATAAATCCAAGGATGCCCACTACTGGAAATAATACGGTGGATGTGTCTGAACCCAATCCAGACTGAAGTCTGTATATGCTACACAATTCTCATGACTTGCTCCTCTCTTTTCCCCTCGCCCACCATGTGAGAATATAGCCGCCTCTTTACTTAGGGAGAATTCCCCAGATTGCTATGCCAGCACTGCCCTGGTGGCATCCAAAGTTGATCTGATAATCGGCTTAGGCCAAAGGTCTCAGGCTACAGACAGAGGCCACTTGTTTTTCAAGTGCCACTAAAAACCTCCTTCAGTTTCTTTCGGAAGCAAAGAGTCCTGCCTGCAAAATCCCAGACTCTTCAAAACGCACGTGGCTTCGATCAAGCGTCACTCGGCACGACATGTGTACACAGCATTACGGTGAGCAAGGGTGGCAAGTACAAATCTCCCCAGTAAGTTTTTAGCAGGTATTGCTTGGCAGCAGGGACCATTTTGGAAGGGGGGCCACGTCGGTCTGTTATGAGGACAACAAAAAGTCTCCTGGCACCTTAAAGACTAACAAATGCATTGTGCCATGAACTTCTTTTGTGGCATGATAAAACTTAATTCATCCATTTTTATGTGCTTTTAAAAAAGAGCTCGGACTCTGGCCTGCCACCTACCTACATTGAGCAACTAATGTACTCAGCGTGTCTTTGGGAACATTTGTTTAACTGAAGTGCTGGAACCCAGGATACGAGGGGGCTGAGTCCTGTGCAATTTATAGGGACTGGCTAGGATTGGTCTCCCAAGCTGCTGTAGCAACTCTCTTGAGGGAGGCAAGCAATCAGGTCATTGTGTGGGCAGGGGTGTAGGAAAGGGGGGGCGCTCCGCCCCAGGTGCCATCATGGAGGGGGGTGACAAATTATCAAGGAACAATTACTGCCCTACTAGGGCGGTTCATAAAAAGCTTTTTTTAAAAAAATGCCTGCTCCAAAGGTCTTATCTTACTGCACTAGGGATTATATAGCTACATATGAAATTTCATGCATATAAGTTAATATCTTGACCCTCCTCCACAAAAATAGCTGTTTACTTGGCCATTTTCCTATGTCGTGAAGGCTGAAATTTCAACAAAGCACGTGCCTTTGCCAGACTCTTTTCGGGCACCTGTAAAAGCATTCTTCTTTAGGCAAGCATACCTAGATGCTTAGGAAGTTGAAGTAATTTTAATCTTTAATATTTTAGCTTTTGTATGTTTTAAAGTAAAGTAATTTTTCTTGATTTTACTGCTATGGGTTTTTTTTGTTTTGGTAACCACTTGGCAGGTTTTTAAAAATAAATTTTATTAAATGAACAATAAATATAAATAAAATAACACAAGCCAAAACACAATCCATCCTGTAGATTTAAGTACCGTATTTTTCGCCCAATAGGACACACCGTCCCATAAGGCGCACCTAGATTTTTGGGGGGAAATAAAGGGGGGGAAATTATTTCCCCCCCCAGGCGCGGGGCTGGGGCGGGGGAGGCCCGAGCTTTCTCCGACCCCAGCCCCCAAACAGGCAGCTCTCTGCAAGCCGTGGGAGCCCAGCGCTGGCTCCTGCTGCTTGCTGAGAGGTCCGCGAAGCCTGCGCGCGCTGAGCTCAGCGCGCGCAGGCTTCGGCATGCTGGCAACTCTCCGCAAGCAGCGGGAGCGCTCCCGCTGCTTGCTGAGAGGTCCGCGAAGCCTGGGCGCGCTGAGCTCAGCGTGCGCAGGCTTCGGCATGCTGGCAACTCTCGCAAGCAGAGGGAGCGCTGCCGCTGCTTGCGGAGAGGTCCGCGAAGCCTGGGCGTGCTGATCTCAGCGCGCGCAGGCTTCAGCATGCTGGCAACTCTCCGCAAGCAGCGGGAGCGCTCCCGCTGCTTGCGGAGAGGTCCGCGAAGCCTGGGCGCGCTGATCTCAGCGCGCGCAGGCTTCGGCATGCTGGCAACTCTCTGCAAGCAGCGGGAACGCTCCCGCTGCTTGCGGAGAGGTCCGCGAAGCCTGGAGAGTGAGAGGGGTTGGTGCCCACCGACCCCTCTCGCTCTCCAGGCTTCAGCGAAAGCCTGCATTCGCCCCATAGGACGCACACACATTTCCCCTTCATTTTTGGAGGGGAAAAAGTGCGTCCTATAGGGCGAAAAATACAGTATCTGTCGCCTACTTGTTATCAGAGGCTCCGAATCCACATCCCTTTGTAAGAAAATATGAAATAACGTAAAACAATTTTTTGCAGGCAAAAAATAATAATAATCAAATCAATATGGGGGGGGTGACAAGAAATTTTCTGCACTGGGTACCACCTGACCTCCCTATGCCTCTGTGTGCGGGATCTCTGGCCTGCCTGGATAATGATGGCCAACTAGCAGACATCTGAACTACTACCGATTATGGTTTTCAATGCTTCACTTCAAAATGCTGTAAAGTTGTCCAGATGTCCTAGACAGCAACCATTCTGTCTCCAGCTTCCCACTTCCCCCCTTTTTAATTTGCTACAGGAGGACACTGTAATCGTTTTGCAATAAAGTGGAGAGCGGATCACCAAGAAGGGCAGGACAGGGCACAAATAAACATAAAATTTTCATATGCTAATGTATATAGCAGGGAAGGCTGTGAAGCATGTGACCTGTTTGCCTGCTCAGTCTGAAATCCAAGTGCTAGCCATTGATGGGCTGTTTCAGGAACCCTTCCATCCTCCCATTCTAAGGACTGTTTATCTTTAAACTGCACTGGAGTTAGACAGCCCTTCAAATAGAGGACTTTCCTCTGTAAAGCACGAAACGTGGCCTCCCTATTTTGCAAGCTCAGGGGCATCTGGGTTGTATCTAGTTTCTGGATACCTGCCCTGACCTATGCAAAGAGTTCTTCAACTGGTTATCGTGGAACACACGAGAAGGATTGTGCATGTTCTGGGCTTTTAAATAGCAGCCCCAACATCTTGCAGATCTGCGCCATTTATTCTGCTGGTCATGGATTAGGAAGCTTATGGTACCGCGAAAGGTAAGTGATGGTCATGGGGAGAGACAATAAATTACACAGAGGCCACTGCGGCGCACCCTCTGATCACTGGAATGCTATTCAACTCCTCTGGCCTCCAAGATTTCAACACACATTTCCAATAAAATCTTTACACACGGCATCTAGAAAGCCTTGGGAGTCAAGTTTCTGCAGTTTTTGGCGTTCAGGTAGAAGTAAAACACCAGCAGACACAGAGTACTGCATTACAAACCAAAAAACCTTTAGGATGAGGGGGAAATCTTAGTGCACATTCATCCCAAAGAAGTCCTGTGGTGGTGTGATATAATGCCCAGAGTCCTTTCAACCAGTTCACTGCAGATGCTGCACCAGAGGCACTCCAATCCACACCCTCAGCACAACTCCCTCTTTGAAGGCTCAAAGCTTAACACTTCACCCTGATAAGCCAGAGCTCCCCCCCCAAAAAAATGTGAGATCCATACACCTTATCTCAAGATAGCAGAAAGAAAAGGTCATTCTCTGCTAAGTGGTGAGATTCTCACCTTGAAAGCTTTCCCTCTGATTGGCACAGAACACCCAAGGTTATGGAACTTTTAATCAGACGCCTGCATAATTACCGAATCATTATTAATTATATCAGAGAGCTCCAAGGAAAGGCAAAGCAAACAAAAGGCCTGATGGAGTCTCTCCTGTTGTAGGAAAGAATTAGTAATTACAAGCCAGAAGTGCACTCAAGAGTAAGGGAGCAGTGCCACGGCTGGCGTTCCGAGATTTGAGTGTGACAGGCATGCTAAGAGAGGGAAGGAGGGGAGGGGCACTGCGGTATACAGAAATAACTCATACGTTCCCGTGGCTAGAAAGCAAGAGTGGTTAACCTGTGCCCCCTTCCAGATGTTGCCAGACTACAGATCCCATCATCCCTGACTGGGCTGGCTGAGACTGATGGGAGTTCTAGTTCAGCAACATCTGGAGAGTTGCAGGTTAGTCACCCCAGTGTAAAATGTAAGACCACTTCAAGAAAAAGGGCCACCTGTGAACTGGAGTCCTGCCTCTATCTTTTGTTGTAATCTTGTAGACATCCCTTCCTGACATTCTGCCTTCTGCTTCTGTACAAGGGGAAGCATCTGGGGCAGAATGCCCTTGAATAGCAGTTTCTGGGGATCATGAGAAAGCTGCTAAGCTCATGTCTTGCTTGTGAGCTTCTCATAAGCACCTGGTTGGCCACTATGACAGCAGAATGCTGGACTTGACAGGCCTTTGGCAAGCAAGACCTGACTGCAACAGCACAAGATCCACTTGCAATTCCTGCCCACTGGGAATGTTTGCATTTTTAAGATTTACTTGTTTTGTGGTGGGTGGGTGAAAAGAGTGGCTTTGCTATACACTTCTCAGCAGTTACCTTAACTAGCCTCTTCAGTGCACATTACAGTGGTACCTCGGGTTAAGTACTTAATTCGCTCCGGAGGTCCGTACTTAACCTGAAACTGTTCTTAACTTGAAGCACCACTTTAGCTAATGGGGCCTCCTGCTGCCGCCGCGCTGCTGGAGCACGATTTCTGTTCTCATCCTGAAGCAAAGTTCTTAACCCAAGGTACTATTTCTGGGATAGCAGAGTCTGTAACCTGAAGCGTATGTAACCTGACGCGTATGTAACCCAAGGTACCAATGTACTGTTTTAAAACCACACAGATCCAAGGCTACATTTGTGATGGGCATATAGACAAGGGTACGGAAATAAGATATTGCAGTCGGTGTAGCTGTTGATGCAACAGCACTTAATTTGTCACAGCCTAACAGTGCTCAGAATTAACACTGTAAGAACAAAGAACGCCTGAAGTCTAAATCGCACCCGCTTTCTTGAAAGCTGAATTATATTTGGAAAGTGGCACCCTCACCCCCAACACCCATTTGCGGTATTCTAAATTCTGACAGCCCCGCTGCAACTGGAAGGTTGATTTGTTTAATTTAGACCATTTATATATCCCACGTCTCCATATGCTCAAGGCAGCCCACGAATAGATACACAACACTCCATTTAAGAACAGCAGCAACTTAATAGACTAAAAAAACCTAAGCAACGTCAGAGTAACACTTGTGTCTCAGTGACAATTCAAATCATAATGCAATAACTGCCCAATATAATAATTCAGTCTCATTTTACAAGGTAGGCAGGCTCTGCTATGTTTCCTAAAAGCTGCTGGGGGAGACACAGATGGAGATTACTCCATAAACATGAGGCTTCTGCTGTGATGCCCTGATACTTGCTATGTCATTGGTGGGGAGCCTTAGGCCTGGAGTTCCGAATGTAGCCCCAGGTCTCTCTGCATGGTCTTTGGGACTCTGCCCAAGCAACACACATCCTTGCTATACCTCTTAACTGGCCCTGCTCTGCACCCTCCTCTACTGATTTCATGTAACTGGAATGTGTCCTGTGATAAGGCCTCTGGTTTGCCAGCATGGAGAGTGGAGCATGTTTGGCCAACCTTGACGGCCCCAGAAGGTTGAGCATGGGGGAATGTGGCCAGGATGCCCATGCCTGCTATAGATATTCAACAACACGCAAATAAGGAATGCAGAACAGGGCCCTTTTAGACTATCTTAACAGGTGGTACCAAGCAAAATATCGAACACATTTTTGGTTACCGTCAACATTCCTGTGGAAAAGATTCTGGACTAGATTTCTGCATAGCAGGGAGCCTACAGGAGACTTTCCTAACATATTATTGTTGCTGGGAGAGCTACCAGAAGTTTGATCATCTGTTTTTTTTTGGGGGGAGAGACTTTTCAATTCTTAATTTGTTAGGCATTAATCAACCTCCTTTGTTGTGTGGGGGACGAGGCAGGAACAAGGGCTGCCTGGACTCACAGAGCTGCTGCTTTCACAACACTGATCCATCACACAGAGATGTGAGGGCAGGCAGCAATCTGGGCCTATTTAGATCCCAGCTTTCTCCACTTCTTGGACTGCCAGACACACAGAGGCTAAAAAAACCTAAGCGGGTGATTAAGCACCCCCCTACACACACAATGTACTCTCCCCCCCCCCACAATGTACTTCTCCATTTCCCACCGCACAGTGTGGCTGAACCATACCTGTTGAAGATATCGTTTGAGACTTTCTGCAGGTACTGAAGTGCATCTGCTATCTGGTGAATAGTTTCTTCTCTGTGGAGGTCAGGCTGGATGAGGGGAACAGAGTACGTCTGTCCCTCAAGGAAATACTTCCGGGTCACAGTAGCCATTTTTGCCTGAGAAGACAACCAACAGCTTGTTAAAAGTTTATTCATGCCCATGTCAGCATCCTGATTCCTGGGAGTAGAGTTCTGTTCTAGCCTCCCCAAACCTAGTGCCCCCCAGATGCTATGGACAACAACTTCCATCAGCCCCAGCCAGCATGGCCAATAGCCAGGGACGATGGAGTTCTAGTCCAACAACCAGCTCCAAAAGGTTGCCTTGCCAACCCCCGAGTTTTCTAATGCCATGCAAAGCTCTACGGCAGAAGGCTTTTGATAGCGTTGATTGTTAACTCCAAGTCCATCCCTTTGGACTTCTAGAGGGTCTGGGATCATAAGCCCATGGCAATTATTTCAAAGATGCAAGAGCAGATCAAATTCACAGACGCAACTGCATTAGTGAGTTAGTTGGTTTTGCTCAACCTCACACCCTATGCACCAACTAGTGCCTCTAACCATTATTTGTACACAATATTAGTAATTGCGAAAATCCAAGTGCTGCTACATGAAATTACCCTGATTTACTCCTCTGCAGGGCCTGTACCTGGATTTGGGGACTGTCAGGCTACAGATGATTTGGGATGGGGAACGCAACCCTTCATTTTCCACTGGGTGCTTGAGAAGATCAAAGTGAACCTCAGGGGCCCAGGCATTTGAACGACCTAGCAAACCTCTAGCACCAGCTCCACTCCTCTAGAAGCACGTGCCCAGAAGTCCAAGTGGGATTCATTTCTTACTAGGAGATGAAGGCAGACTGGTAAGACAAAAGGAAAAAGCTTACGCCAACAGAGTTCATCCGACAAACCGGAATTTACTCCACCACCTTCTGGTACTGAGATTGTTCCCCCCATGAAGAAGTGATAAAGAGAGCATCAGACAGTGGGTCATAGGATTTGGCAGCTCCATCATCAAAATAAGTCAGGAGTGTTGAGCAGTATCAATTCAAAACGACAGACTGGCAGGAGAAGCCAGAAACACCCTTGAAGTTGCGATGGTTTTTTTTTTTTTAAAAATGAAAAGTTGTCAAAGAGGCTTTTATCTCCCCTTGTGACAGACAGAAGTGGGCCAAGCAGTGGCCCATTTTGAGAGGGCTACACCTCACTTCCAGATGAGAAGTAGCAGGACAGCAGGGATGTCAAGTAGAAGAATTGGAACGCTTTTTTGGAACACATCTAACCGCAGTGGGCTTCCTCAGGTTGAAAAACAACAGCAACGTGTGCTGAGGTTCTGGAAGTAGCAAACACAAGTGGGAGATATAGGAGTGCATTTAACCTTTTGTTTGAATGGACACACAAGAGCAGAATCAGCCATTTTGATCCCACTTGAGACATATTTTTAGCACAGTGTCCAAGAGGGCTTATGTGCATACAAACTGTCCATGTAAAGGCTGCGCCCGCTTGGCTATTGAAGGATCCTAGAAGGTGCAGTATAATGCATGGTATAAGGAGTCCCTTGTAGAGAGATCTGTTCCTTAGTGCTCTATTAGCAGTTTGATATTTGTGCGTAGTTTTTGGGAAATGCATATCCTTCCAAAGCTACACTGCCATTCTGTCAAATCCTATCTGCGTTGCCCAGCAGATTATTGGTCCTCTTGTCTGTATTTGCATTCAATGGGGGAAAGCATTATGCATTCTGTCCTGAAGGAGCACAAATCAGATAGATAAATCTTTGGAGAGTGGAGGATAAACTCTTGATTCAGCAGAGCTATTTGAGGGTGGAGATGTGTTGATCTCCAAGTCAAGCAACCTTCAATTTGCATTTATTTAGAATAAGCAAGGAGGTGGCAGATACCTAGGTAAGACAAAATGAAGAAGGGTTTTTTTTGGGGGGGGGAGCTGAAGTCTATTTATACCCTGCTTTAATTAAACTGTGTTCCATGGTGTTATTAAGCAGCAATCAAAGATGCAGATGGTACTGATTTGATTGGCATGAGTTTCACTGCACTGAATAAGAAACTTGCCCCTATAAATAGGTCTAATCATCATCTGATGGGTGGAAGGAAGAGCTGGGGGAAAAAGCATAAGTATAGGTGTAATTAGGCCCTCCAGCAGATTGCACTTCACAGGCTGTTTGGCTGTTCTCATTACCTGGCACTTCTCTAAATACAGCTTCTGTGCTGATGAGCCGAGCCTGGATAAAGATCTTAAGAAGCAACATCAACTTAATTCAAACTGCTCTGGGCCACATTCACTGTCAAAATGCACTGTTCTGCAGCAAGGGAGGCCAGGTGGAGCTAGCCTCCCAAGATCTAAAGTGGGCAAGTGCCCCAACAGGGAATTGTTATCTCCAGCTGTGCCCTCCTTCCCAAGTCTCAGGATGAGCTAATTAAACTGGGCAGGCACAGCCCGTCCAAGTACACAGGGGAGCTGGCAGAAGAGGCAAACAGTTCCGCAGCTTTCAAAGATATGGTGGTTATCTTTTCCCTTGACAGAAAGCCAGTAGTTCAAAGCGTGTCCCACAAGCAGGCAGCTGGAACGCAGAAGGTTTAACTTCCTGATTCACACAAGAGACAAAATGTTCTGTATCCAGGGCAGCTGTCTACCAGCTCCACCTGGTACGCAGGCTGAGACCCTACCTGCCCACGGACTGTCTTGCCAGAGTGGTGCTTGCTCTGGTTATCTCCCGTTTGGACTACTGCAATGCGCTCTACGTGGGGCTACCTTTGAAGGTGACCCGGAAACTACAACTAACCCAGAATGCGGCAGCTAGACTGGTGACTGGGGGCGGCCGCCAAGACCACATAACACCGGTCTTCAAAGACCTACATTGGCTCCCAGTACGTTTCCGAGCACAATTCAAAGTGTTGGCATTGACCTTTAAAGCCCTAAACGGCCTCAGCCCAGTATACCTGAAGGAGCGTCTCCTCCCCCACCGCTCTGCCCGGACACTGAGGTCTAGCACCGAGGGCCTTCTGGCGGTTCCCTCATTGCGAGAAGCAAAGCTACAGGGAACCAGGCAGAGGGCCTTCTCGGTAGTGGCGCCTGCCCTGTGGAACGCCCTCCCATCAGATGTCAAAGAGATAAACTACCTGACATTCAGAAGACATCTTAAGGCTGTTCAGGGAAGTTTTTAATGTGTGACATCTTAGTGTATTTTTGGTATTTGTGGAAGCCGCCCAGAGTGGCTGGGGAAACCCAGCCAGATGGGCGGGGTACAAATAAATTATTATTATTATTATTATTATTATTATTATTATTATTATTATTATTCACATACAAATGGTTTAAACCATGAGTTTCCAAACAGTGGCCACAAATTTCGCCAAGGTGGACTGCAGCGTGTCTGTGAAGGATTGTGGGAGAAAGATCCTCCTGAGGCCCATTTAGCTACATTATAGGTTCCTGTCAGTCATCTTCATGATGGCTTTTCTGGAATGCGTGGTCGCATGAGAGCATTACACGATAGCTTCCCCAGAAGGCTATAGCTATGCTGACATCAAATAGGAAACAAGAAAAGAACATAAGAAGGAAGGACTTCTGCTGGATCAGGCCAAAGGTCCATCTAGTCCAGCACTCTTTTCTGACAGTGGCCAACCAGATGCCCCTGGGAAGTCCACCAGCAAGACGTCTCTCTCTCCACCTGTAGCAACATGCACACACACAACAACAAAAAGAGAAGTTTTAAGCTCAGGGGCTCATTTTGAACACACTCAGTGTTTCCCGTGGCAGAAACTTTATGGATTTCTAAAGTATTTGGTCAACTAAAAGTGACCGACTCTATCTGTTCTACGACCAGGAAACCCCTTTCTTGCTTGCTAGCTTGTATGTATGCTTGTTTAATTTTGTTTGTGGGTCAGTGTCTATCAGAAAATAAAGCCTCAAATTATCTTCCATTCCATTAAATAACTGATGCTAACACAGAGAGTCCCTTGTGTGCTTCAGACAAGTCAGTTCTTGGTTCCCACCAGAGTACTTTGTAGTGCTGCGAAGGGCATCTGGGCTTTTTCTCAATCTATTTAACAGCTCAACATTTAAGACAGGGGTGGGCAACCTGTCGGCCCCCAGATGCTGTTGGACTCTGGCTCTCATCCTGGTGGGAGCTGAAGTCTAGCAACAGCCGGAAGGCCACAGCTTTCCCGCTCTTTTCAAATCCCTCCTTCTTTTGAAGGAAGAGTATTAGTGACCTTCAAGTGCCAGCAGCATCTTCCATTGGCTGCTACAAGCAGATTTTTCATAACCTTGTCAGATATGGTGGGCCCAGTTCCACAAGGGAGTTCAGCCATTCCCTGACCCCACCTGGGCCCAGCTATACTTGCATAACCAGCAGTTATGACAGCAAGTTGAGCAGCCATGATGGATCAAGATGGATGCCACTGTTGTGTCTGTGTCATGTTTGTGTAAGCTACCTGGATCTCTGTGCAAATTTTTGTTGCTGTACTAATTGAAATGTTGGCATCATGGCAACAGCAGCGGAAAAACAGTCACAAAGGCAAAACAAAGGCGAAAGCATATCATGTTTTGTCAAGCCAAGGCTGGGATGCATAAAAGTGCCCTGTGTGGAAACCCACTGATAAAGAAGGCATCCCAGTTACTTTCTTCCCCCATCAACAAATATTATTGTACTTCACAGTCTACATCTTAAATGGGTGTACCCATAACGAAATCAATGCAAAATTGATGGAAAAGTCCATCCTCCTGGTTCTCTTACTAATTGGTGTATTCAGGGTTTCTTTCTTTCTTGCTGTGTTATTTGCCTTGCTTTGCATGCTTCACCCAACTGGACACCGCAAAGCTTAGCCTACTACCTTTGATTGGTAACTATGAATTTTATTAATCTAATATACTAGGAAACATACAACTGCTTCACAACCAGATAAGCTGAATGGAGTTAGGAGACTGATTGCATTGTCAATACTATTCATTAGTTCATACCATTATTAAACCACTAATTCATTGCTGTATTATATCCAGTCGTTTTAAGATGCTATGAATTTCATCATATATAACTTGCTTTATTTTCTGATATTTATCTTAGGTAACCTATCTCCTATAAATTCTATAAACTTTCATGTTACCATTAAGCTCTGAACACAAAAAAAAACCTAAGTGATTTGTTTCAGGTTCACTCTTGAGTCTTGATTTTCATTGGTTAAGCTTAAAAATCCCTGTTCCCCTGGGTTGCTGCTGAGCAAATTCAAGCCATGATTGGGGGAGCCAATGAGTATTAGTGGATTTGTCAGGGTGTGGTGTGGTATGTACCAGTCTTGAATGGATCAAATTCAACACAGGGACCTCTGTTTTGTAAGGGGCGGGGCTTTTGGACTCCACTAACCTGCATATAAATTAAAAATTTGCCCAGGTATTTTATTAAAAAGAAGCTGGCACATCACCTTTCAGAAAGAGAGCAGTGAAGCAAGAGCTGTCTCACCCTCATTGTCCTTTCAATCACAATATACTTCCTTCCAGACAGATAAGTGCCGATCTTAAGGAACACCTTAGCCATTTTGACATCCTTTCCTATTTTCTTCAGTAATTGACAAGACACTGGAAAAGGCCAGCTTCAAAGCTAACTTCCCCATTATCTGGTCCCATGGATGCAAGGCACCAAGGCCTCACAGTCAGACGCAAAACTCCCTACCCCACACTAAAAAGCGCTTTTAAGAAAAAGACAGTCCGTGTTGTTGAACTCCAGCCCCCATCAGCCCCAGCCAGCAGAGCCAATGGGCAGTTGTAGTCCAACATGTGGAGGGCACCACATTGGCTACCCCGCTTTTAGGACTTTTCTTGGGAGGTGAATTCAGAATACAGTGGTACCTCAGGTTAAGTACTTAATTTGTTCCAGAGGTCCATTCTTAACCTGAAACTGTTCTTAACCTGAAGCACCACTTTAGCTAATGGGGCCTCCTGCTGCCACTGCGCCGCTGGAGCACGATTTCCATTCTCACCCTGAAGCAAAGTTCTTAACCCAAGGTACTATTTCTGGGTTAGTGGAGTCTGTAACCTGAAGCGTATGTAGCCTGAAGCGTATGTGTAATGGGAAATGGTGTTGCTCATGCGTAAAACTCCAAACTGCTCCAAGCAGGTTATATAGCTCAAATTTTCCCTGGTTTGACAGCGCCTTGCAACGCGACTGTCTTAATCACTGGCAGAATCCGTCAGTGGGCGTTTCCTGAACTTCTTCCAACATAAAAATTCCTTGACAGCCAGTCTCCGCCTAGCTTCTCTGTGCGGAAGAGTCTCACTGTCTCACTGGCAGAGTCTCGGAGTCTTCCCTCTGAAGTACTCTCAGCCTCCCCTTTCTTCCTGGTGTCACCTTGGTTTCCTTCCCCAGCGGAAGCTCTCCCTCTCTCCTTGCTGGTTCCCTCCCCTGCATCCTCGGAGCGTCTTCCCTCTCCGTTGATCTCTGATGTCAGTTCCCTGACAGTATGTAACCCGAGGTACCATTGTACCCATTTCTCAGCGATTTTTATTGGAATTTGGAAGGCATGGTGGTTATATTTCTGTATCTGACCTAAGCTTACATTTCTTTGTATGTGGAGGGAACTAGCCTATCCACTGGCCACAACAGATATACTCTGCCTCCATGGTCAGAATACTCAGATGATACTTCTGAACATGAGTTGCTGGAAACTGCAGGAGGTGAGAGTGCTCACGTCCTCAGGCTTCCCACAGGCACCTGGTTGGCCACTGGCCAGACTCAGCAAGTTCTTCTTGCGTTTATGAAGATGTGCTTGGGGAGTCTGAATGAACAACACATTAGATGGCTCTGTTTCTCGAGTCCTTCTAGATAAAAGTAAATAAAAGCATACTCTTGCCCTACTGAAGAAATACCACTGCTCCCAATTCACGTGGCACAATGAGGATGCTGCCACACATGCACTGGCATATGCCTGGCAAATGTATGTTATAAACTATAAAATGGAAAACTGTGTTGTTAAACACACAGTGGGATGCAGACAAACACATGCCACAATGCCCTGAATGCCCGTGACTTGCTAGTGTAGTGATATTCAATTTCACATTCTGTGATCTATGATAAGCGCATGGCAAAAACCCTTGCCACATAAAGCAGGAATAGGTTCTGTGGAGAGGCTGTTGGAGAAGTTTCAAAACTGAGTTCTTACCCCTGCCCCACACTACACGTTAGAAAAATTAAAGTAAAAGTGTCATATGAAGACACAGTAGAGTCCATATCTAGATAAAGAACATGTTTTCTTCCCAAACTTGGCTTCATAGCTATTTTCTCTCTCCAGGAAATCCAGGAACTAACTGTCATGTGAAGTTGCAGGAACTCTCGTTCAGTGTTTCAATTTTGGGAGGGGAAACCACTTTAATCCAAAGCTGATATAGAAGTATGCCCCACCAGTGTAAAATAGGCCTGGTTTTTTTATAGTTTTCTCCCTTCCTTTCCCATTCATGCTTATTTCCTACAAACCAGAGCACATTCCCTCTGTATCTAGTCATTGCCAACTAATCTGTAGACACTGCACTGAGTACAGTGGTCCCTCGGATTACATACGCTTCAGGTTACATACGCTTCAGGTTACAGACTCCGCTAACCAAGAAATATTACCTCGGGCTAAGAACTTTGCTTCAGGATAAGAACAGAAATCGTGCTCCAGCGGAGTGGCAGCAGCAGGAGGCCCCATTAGCTAAAGTGGTGCTTCAGGTTAAGAACAGTTTCAGGTTAAGAACAGACCTCCGGAACGAATTAAGTACTTAAACCAAGGTACCACTGTACAGGAAACCCTATGGAGCCTGACCATGACCAAACCCATTATGCTCATCCCACCAATCTTTTACACTTGGCACTAAAAGAGAGAATCTGTGCTCCTTACAAACTGAGGCAGCCCTGAGTGCTTCTGTATTCTCTCATTCTCTCTCTCTCTCTCTCTCTCTCTCTCTCTCTCTCACACACACACACACACACACACACACCCCAAAGCTGCACAAGGAAGTGGGTCTTAATAGCACCTAGCAATCACCAGTAGGAAACACCCCAGTGGGAATGGCTGCCAAGGGACGTGTCCTATTTCTTCGGGCCCAGCTTTTTATTTGCCCTGGAAATCAATAAGCTAGAAAATAAAGGCAGGTTGGGTTGCTTCTGGACAAAGATTATCTCAGGATGGGGTCAGCACTGAGGTTATTAAGAGACAAAATTGCTTTCCAGCACTAAAAAACAATTTGCTTTGCTCTCCTGCTCTGCAGCCAAAGAACACAACCTTGCTGTTTTCTTAACAGTTTACTCTCGGGAGAAGGAAGAGGAAGGCTGTAACTCTTGTCCACCCTCTTTAATCTACTGCAAGTGTGTGCTTTATACCTGAAAGTTAATCAGGTTGGTTCTCAATGAGAATAATGAAGATGCCACAGAATACCCATGCCACATTTGTAAGAACTCAATTGTTTAGTGTGGCAGCACCTGCAACTTTGGAATTCCCTGCCTATTGAGATCAAGCAGGCGCCTTTACTGTACTTTTTAAAGCACCCGATAAAAACATTATTGCTTAGGCAAGCCTATCCAGATGCTTAGAAAGCTGGGGTAATTTTAATCTGTTTTAGTATTTTAACTTTTGTATATTTTAAAGTATGGCTGTGATTTTTTCTCGATTTTATTGTTTTATCTTTTTGTGAACTGCTGTGAGGTTTCTTACAATCAAGCGGTGTATATCTTTTTATTTAAAAAAACATTAAATAAAATAATAACTAGCCACGTCCCGTCCCTCATTTGAATACAAGGGTACATTTAAGCTATGAAGCATAATAAGAGTCTGGCATATCTCAAGCATTTGGGGGGAACCAAAGGACAGTATGATTTGCCTTCTTTGCTCCATATTCACTAAAATCCCCATTACTTGCATGGAGCAGAAAAAGGAACTGGAATCTGGGGAATCCCTGTTTTTCTGGGATGGGATGATAACCCTGGTGCTCCTAAAATTCTGCCAGTCCAGGCAGCTGCCTGTTGAGCTGTGATAAAGCTAAAGAAAGCTGACTGTAAAAAAAAAGATGCCAAATTTGCATTTTGGGTTTTTTTAAAAAATAAAAAATTCACAAGCTACAGCTAAGTGAGTCAGAAAGCCTCCAGTTCAAATCGCTCAGCTATGAACTCACAAGCAGTCCTTAAGAAAGCCACTATTAAGAGTATAATTATACTAGCCTAGCTTTCCTGGTAGCTATAAGCATTACAGAGATAATGTGCATGTAGTGCTATAAACAACCCCAATTTACTACATTTTATTATTTTACAAGTCAAGTAAGCACTGTCTCTCATTCATCTGGCAAAAGGTGAGCATAAGTGCTCCCTTGAGGCCTAAATGCTCCCTAGAGACCTACATGAGATTTAACCATTTTAAAAAATACTTTCCTGCATTCAAACCGATCTTTTTCCATTCCTGCTCCCATTCCTATGAAAATTTCAGCGCTGACTATACTTCACCAAAAGTGTTGAGCTGTTCCACCTATATAATTACCTTAAAGTGGCCGTTCTTGAGCAAAGGAACTTCAAGGAGAGAAGCCAGCATGAAACCACCGTTCAGTTCTATCACCTGTGGCCTGAATAGAGATAATGGGTTTTTACCCCACTAGTATCAAAGCTTAAGATTCTCACACATCCCTCCTAAACCATGTGTATATATGCCTCCCAACGTAGGACATTTTATGTATATCTAGTCCACAAAGGTTTTTGTCAGAATATGTTATGCCTTTCAGGCGTCACAAGACTCTTTGCTGCTCTTTCGGAAACAGACTAACATGACTACTAACCTGGAAAACAATACCTCTTCTCCCATTCTACAAGAAAAACATTTCATGCTGCGAAATGTTTTGTGAATACCCGAAGATTCACTGTGATAAGAGAGTATGGAAGATGCTGCCCACTTCTACCCTAGTTCATCTTGCAAGCAGCAATTCATTCATATAACCATGAGTGTCCATCCCTTTAATGGTGCTTCTTCTGGGATCTTCACAACTAATGCCTGTACCTTTGAGCAAGAACTAGACTGACTTGAATCCAGCTACCAAGGATGGGGCATTAAATGAAGTTCCAACAAGCACACTTGACAAGTGTTAAATATTTTGCTTCAGCTGAATGGTTTATATTATGTTGATGCATGAGATGAAATGTGTCAAAGCTTTTGACGTTTTCATTAACTTATCCAATTTGGAAAACATACATTTTACAGTAGCAGACAGTTACAGCAGTGTGCTTGCAAAGGCGCAGCCTCACTCAGGTTTTCTGCCACTCTCAAATTGTATCTGGGAAGAAAGTCTTGGGTGTGCATGCTTCCTTCCCTGCCCATTCCCTCGTTGCGGAGAAAAGTGAAAGATGGAAAAAGAAAATCACACATTTACGTAAACGTGGGAATTCCTTGAGCCTGCAAGATGAGATGTGGCATTTCTTGGTTGGACGGTGTGAGACCGTGGTGCGGGAGAACACAAACCCCCAGGACCCACAAGACCCATGCTGGCAATCTCCCCAGAAAAATCCTAGGGAGGAAATGTAATCAGATGGATGAATCAGAGAACGCTTACCCACAGTATTGTCTGCTAGAGACAGCTGACCTACATAGGCAATGAGAGCTCTGCTGTATTATGAAGGTAATCTAAAGCTGCACGTACATTTCCCTGCCAGGTAGAGTAAAACAGCTGCTCAAAGGGGGTGGGTTCTACTTTGATTCAAAATATGGGATGTATATCACATTGCCAGTGGCTGCTTTTGCATAATACTAAGCTATGGCCCATTTTAGTCTTGGTTTCTTCAACATACTGCTATGAGGGTTTGGGGTTTGCTTGCTTGCTTTTTTGGAGCAGGAGTAAGCTGTATGCCTGAGCCCTGCTTCTAATTCCTGGATCCAGCATAGATTCAATTGCTGGAATAGACAAAAGACAAGAGTGGAGACTTGAGTTATGTGAGCTAAAAGCCGGAAGAAAAAGGGGCAGGCTGAAAAGGTCGAGAGATAGCCATGCCTGATTTCTGCTGAAATCCAAGGCTGTGGCTATGGGAGAAGACAGACCATCTCAGGGTGTTAAAGCTGCGAACCCCTCCATCAGGGGCTCAGGTAGTAAATAAACCATATATCATAAAGACACCACAGTCTTCACTGTACCTCATTCCAAAGGAAACATCAACCTTAGGGTAAGCTCCTAGAATCCCTGGAATCTCACTCCCCTCAGAGATTGGGATGGCACGCAATAATACTATGAGTTGTCCGACAGACAAGTCACATCTTTTTTCACTAAAGCTTTGTCTGTTTTCCAGAAGCTCTTGCCCTGGGCCATTGTAACTTGATGAGTGTTTGGGGTGGGGTAGCTAAACAAACCATGGTTAAATAAGGCTACTACTGTATTCAGATGTAACACGAAACCACAGTTAAAAGTAAGCCATGGATCATATATCAGCAACAAATCATAGCTTCACATCATGGCTTGTTAGCTGAAACAAACCGTAGTTAGTCGGCTGGACTTGGTTTACAACATGATCAAATAAGCTCTGGCTTAGTGTTAATGTGCAAACCAGGCCATTGTGGCTTATTCCCAGTTGAAAAGGACATTATTTCTCCAAGCCAGAAGTTTTATAGCCCTTACCATTCTACCTTTAAGGAAATCCTTAATAGCCTTGTACTCGGTATATATACATTGCCTTTGTGGAAGGGGTATCCCCTAACACACCTTTTGATCAAAGCTTCTGCACTTGGGGGCTCAGTGGTAAAGAGGACATTACCCGCTATGTATTAAGTTGTCCTTTATATAAGCATCCCAGCAGCAGCTCTTTTGCTAGTACTATTTAAAAGGCCACTCCTGAGAATATATGTATTCTCTTTGCAGGCAGTCATAAGGTTTAGTGGTAGGTGCCAATTATAATGTTTAGAAGTTAAAATTATTTTTTTTTTAAAGGAATAGGTGCTAAGTGGGCATGGTTAGAGGAGGAAAAAAATGAGGCTACAAAATCAATACCATTGGTGTAAAAAAAAAAAGTCTAGTTCCAGTTCCACTAATATTTCAGCTTTAGACTAGTAAAAATGTTTTTAAAGAAACCAGGTGGGATAATTAAATAGTTGAGTAGCAGAGATATCACACCTAGCAGAGATATCACACTTATTAAGACCCCATGCAAGGGACAAACAAGATTTACAAAGCTGTAAAATACAGTGGACCAATGTAAGAGAGAAGCCCATCTGGGCCCCAAAAGTTGTGGGTGGATGGGAAAAGAAACAGAATAGATGTATATTACACCCGGATTTTTTCAAACACAGTACTATTGTCCCATAGTTTATGACTCACATGCTTATTAAAGTTATATTTAAGTAACCAGTGGGTTTCTGCAAATGAAAAAGCAGCCGTATTTCTAAAAAAGGAGGGGAAAGAGAACTGGGACCCAAAAACTTGGGTGTGGGAAAGAAAACACTTCCGATATACAGTGGTACCTCAGTCTATGAACAGCCCTGTTAATGAACAATTCAGTGAACAAACTCCACAAAACTGGAAGTAGGTGTTCCGGTTAGCGAACGGTGGAAGGGCACTGGCAGTGGGAGACCTCAGCAGGGAAAGTGTGCCTTGGTTTAAGAACACTTTGGTTTAAGAACTGACTTCTAGAACGAATTAAGTGCGTAAACTGAGGTACCACTGTATTCTGTAGACATACAGAAGCAGGGGGAAAGTTACGCTCAGCAGCAACAAGTCAGCCACAACTGTCAACTTGCCAAAGGCAATGGAACAGCAGCAGAGCAGAACAGATCTGATGGAACCAGGGAAATCAGCCAACAAGTATAAAGCAACCAAAGGAGCCAAAGTAATCAATGTAAATAAGGCAACAGGAGCAAATTAGCGCAGGCAACAGAGCTTAGAAACAGGAGTTTGCATTTTATGGACACCAAAAAATGCAGGCAGACAAGCAAGGAAATAGGTTCCAAAGTGCTTGTCTCATAAGTTATTCTGAATTGTCCTGTAAGGTTTGCCATGAGGAGAAAAGTCCTGTCAACCTCTGGTCCTCATGCTAGCAGGTTGTGGCTGATGACAGTGGCCAAGCCACTAAGACAAGTGAGCAGGATCTAGAGTGGACCACGGTGCCTGCCAACTCCTTGGTGAGTTTGCAGCTCGTCTCACAAGGCTGCTCATCTAAGGATTACAATAAATGCACAGCAAACCTTTCATGTGCTTTTTCACACATCTCATAGCCAACCCATGGGGGCCTGAAGCCTAGTTGAAGCAACAGCAGCAACAGGAGATTGTACAGAAAGGCCAGTCGTCACACCGTCCGTGGTTGGATGCAGAGGGTCAGTTTGCCCTGTGAATGGAGGGCTGGCAGAAACACTTGAGAAACTTTGTGCTACGGAGAGCAGGAAAAAATGTTGCCACATGGAGTGCTCCTCTGCAAGGTTCTAGCTAGGATATTCTACTGCATTTCCTCCCAGCCTTTCTGTGTGCCCCCACTCCACCCCAGAGTTACCCATCATTCCATAGACACTGAGCAGTTTGGGAGGGGATTTTATGTATTTCTTTTCTTTAACAAAACATTTTTGAAGTGCTGTAAACCCCAGGTTTCCCCTGAGCCTGATGTTAACTCCTCTTTTTCAAGGATTGACACGCAGAGTTTAGTATTAGTAGAATATAGTAGAAATGTTCATCTCAGCACTGTCGATAGTGGTCATTGTGTAGACTGTCTCATTTTGCAAGGGCAGCTATTGTATAGTGAAATCTACCTCAATAAAGAAAGAAGTAGCAGACACAGCCAAGTTGCCAAAAAGATCTGGAGACCACATTTTTATTTTATTTTACCAGTAACAGAACCACTCCTCTCAAGGACTCTGAAGATGCAGTATTAAACTCGCCTCTTCAGGATATTGTTCAGCCTCTCAAGAGTTCCACATACATTACAAAAATCTCAACACAGATCTACGGGTCAGCATGCAAAAGTGTTTGCTGTGCCCACCTCTGCTGATGTGGGCTTTGTAACAGCGTTTTCCACAGCACGTCTGCCTTCCAGCAATCTCCCTCTGAGCACAAAGCTAAATTTTAACACCACTGCAAATGCTATTAACAGTTCACCGAGTCATTTCTTTTTTTTAATTTTACTTTAGGCAGTGGAGAATTTCGATCACAACAAAGGCATTCATCATAGCAGCGCCTGTATTCATTTTATAAACATTAGTAATGAGAGGATAGAGGCAGGGTTGATTGAGATCCCCAGTGTTTGCGGATCAAAATGCAGAGTTAGTGTCGTCAGTGGTTAGTAACGTTATTTCAGGTGGCTTAGTCTTCTCCAAGGATGGGGAACCTGTGGCCCTCCAGATGCTCGTCTACTCAAAATCCCATGGCAAATGATGAGCTATAACAGGAACTGTGATCCAACAACATCTGGTGGGCCAGAGATTTCCCATTCCTGCTCTAATGGTTAAGAGACTGAGCTATGAATCAGATTGTATGTCTCATAAAGACAGTAGCCATCTCAGTACCAGCTACAGGGGAGCAAGAACAGGAGGGAGGAAGCACTGCCCTCATGTTCTGTCAATGGGCTTCCCACAAGTATCTGGTTAGTCACTGTGGGAAACAGAATATATTCATAGATAAGGCTTTAGGCTAATCTATGAAGGTGGTTCTTCTTCTTTATTATTTTCTAAAAGAATTACTGTGGAGACAACAAGTACAATCCTCCTAAGCAAGAACGTAAAAAAATGTAATAAAACAACTCTGATGCCCCAAACCTGGGTAAGGTAAGATATATGTTGCAGGTATAATAGAACAGTAACATTAATATTGATGAGGAAACCAGATGATAATTTGAGAAGAGCCATGGAGGAAGACTCTTCTTATATAAAAAGTCCCAGATTTTTGCTCAACCATAGTTTCCACAGCAGCCCTATTATCTATAATATGGTAAAAAGAATATGAATTGGTTTACAGGGCCGTGGAAAGAATGACCAAGATATGGTACTGTGAAGCAAGCCATCATTTTTCAACTTGAGTTTCCATACCTCTAAAATGAGAACAGCTACAGTTTCTCCCACAGGATTCTCTAAGAATAAGTACCCCCACAACAGTTTGCATATCTAAAATGTTCTTAACATGTACTGTCAACTTCGGAATTACAGATGGTAACTATTTTGTGTGGGGGTTCTGCTCCCAGCCCCCATGCACGTTGGTGGAGCACGAATAAGCATGCTGCACCTCAGTCCTGTTGTGCTCTGTCATTACACCCCTGTTCTGCCCTATTCTGGGTCAAAAAGGACCCACGCACCAGCGATTGTGCATCAATTGGAGACACCTAAAATGGTTGCTGCCTTTACATATACAAAAGTTAACAGGCTGCAATGTTTTTATCACCTATTGTGTTCATACCTTGTGCTATACTGTATATGGCATAGTAAAAGTCCGAACTGGGGATTGGAGAGTACCAGGTTGCTTCCATTTTATAAAAGCAGCTTGCCTTGAGAGTTTTCATTTGACCAGGTAAGAGACTATTTACAAGCCAAGGCTCAGGAGCATCAAAGTGAAATTTACAACAGAACTGTATTCGTGAAATCATTTCTACGAGGAACACAAGGGGGTTTAATACAGCATCAAAACAGAAAATGTCTTGAGACAAAATACTGGTACATTTTGCAAAGCTTAGTCATTAGCTCAATCCATCACTTGCTTTAACTGCAAGCACTCAGTATACAGACGAATATTTCACAAAGTAATATTCAGAGCTTTAATGCATGCCACCAGCTGGAGATCTGGGTAATGAGAACCAGCCAACACCCTGCAGCTTCTTCTAATGCCTCAAGTAGGAGGCAACTGGGGAGAGGGGGAGTCTCTGGAGAGGCTGCTCCTATCTCATTCAAGATGCATCAATTAAGACTGAGCAATGTATTCCCCACAGCTTTCTTCTGAAAGCTGCATTCTGAATGGCTTGCACCTATCCCCCTAATCCACTCCTTGAGTCAGCCCAACAAAAACAAATGAGAAAAAAATATATTCCAAAGGGGCAGTCATGTTAGCATGATGCAGAAGAGAAATATTCTTGCGAAACCTGAAAGTGCTGCTCAAAATGCAGATCACAATCCACTGGTGATATTCTGATGTTTCTAGATGGCTCATCCAACATGGGGCACTTTTTCCCATTTTCAGGGGTGTTTCTGAAAATGCGCAAAGTATGGGAAATAAACAAGATGAGCTTGAGCTCTTGGTACAGCAAACTAAATATGACATAATAGGCATCACTGAAACCTGGTGGGATAAGTCCCACGATTGGAATGTAATAATGGAGGGATACAATCTATTTCAGAGAAACAGACCAGACAAGAAAGGAGGAGGAGTGGCGTTATATGTCAGGGATGTGTATACCTGTGAAGAGATCCAAGATTTAGAACCTCAAAGCCAAAGTGAGAGCATTTGGGTCAAAATTAAGGGAGAGAAGAATAACAGTGACCTCATTGTGGGAGTTTACTATAGATCCCCAAGCCAAACGGAGGACATAGATGATGCCTTCCTGGAACAGATGGCCAAGCATGCAAAAGGAAGGGAGATAGTAGTAATGGGGGACTTCAATTACCCGGATATTTGTTGGATGTCAAACTCAGCCAAGAGCATAAGGTCAAACAGATTCCTCACTGGCCTTGCAGACAACTTCATTGTCCAGAAAGTGGGAGAAGCTACAAGAGGAACAGCCATTTTAGATCTGGTCCTAACCAATGTTGATGACCTGGTTAGTGGGGTAGAAGTGGAAGGATCATTAGGCGCGAGTGATCATGCTCTTCTGAAGTTTACTATACAGCGGAAAGGAGCAGCCAAGCATACTAGGACTCAATTTCTCGACTTTAAGAAAGCCGACTTCATAAAACTTAGGGAAGTGCTGGGTGAGATCCCATGGACAGTAATACTAAAAGGAAAGGGAGTTCATGATGGCTGGGAGTTTGTTAAGAGGGAGATAGTAAAAGCACAACTTCAGGCAATACCAATGAGACGGAAACATGGAAGGTGCCTAAAGAAGCCAGGGTGGCTATCTAAAGAACTTTTAACTGAGTTAAGATTAAAAAAGGATGTGTACAAAAAATGGAAAAGGGGGGAAACCACCAAAGAGGAATTCAAACAAATAGCCAGCACGTGTAGACACAAAGTCAGAAAAGCTAAAGCACAGAATGAACTCAGGCTTGCTAGAGAGGTTAAAAGCAACAAAAAAGGCTTTTATGGGTATGTTCGTAGCAAAAGGAAGAACAAAGAAACAGTGGGGTCACTCAGAGGAGAAGATGGTGAAATGCAAACAGGGGACACAGAAAGGGCTGAACTCCTCAATGCCTTCTTTGCCTCAGTCTTCTCCGATAAAGAAAACAATGCCCGACCTGAAGAATTTGGAGCAAATGATTCAGCAGAGGAAACACAGCCCAGAATAACTAAGGAGATAGTACAAGAATACTTGGCTAGTCTAGATGTATTCAAGTCTCCAGGGCCAGATGAACTGCATCCAAGAGTATTAAAAGAACTGGCAGATGTGATTTCAGAACCACTGGCAGTCATCTTTGAGAATTCCTGGAGAACAGGCGAAGTCCCGGCAGACTGGAGGAGGGCAAATGTTGTCCCTATTTTCAAAAAGGGGAAAAGAGAGGACCCAAATAATTACCGCCCAGTCAGTCTGACATCAATACCAGGGAAGATTCTGGAGCAGATCATTAAGCAAACAGTCTGTGAGCACCTGGAAAGGAATGCTGTGATCACCAATAGTCAGCATGGATTTCTGAAAAATAAGTCATGTCAGACTAACCTGATCTCGTTTTTTGACAGAATTACAAGCCTGGTAGATGAAGGGAACGCAGTGGATGTAGCCTACCTTGATTTCAGCAAGGCATTTGACAAGGTGCCCCATGATATTCTTGTAAAGAAGCTGGTAAAATGCGGTCTTGACTATGCTACCACTCAGTGGATTTGTAACTGGCTGACTGACCGAACCCAAAGGGTGCTCATCAATGGTTCCTCTTCATCCTGGAGAAGAGTGACTAGTGGGGTGCCACAGGGTTCTGTCTTGGGCCCGGTCTTATTCAACATCTTTATCAACGACTTGGATGATGGACTCAAGGGCATCCTGATCAAATTTGCAGATGACACCAAACTGGGAGGGGTGGCTAACACCCCAGAGGACAGGATCACACTTCAAAACGACCTTGACAGATTAGAGAACTGGGCCAAAACAAACAAGATGAATTTTAACAGGGAGAAATGTAAAGTATTGCACTTGGGCAAAAAAAATGAGAGGCACAAATACAAGATGGGTGACACCTGGCTTGAGAGCACTACATGTGAAAAGGATCTAGGAGTCTTGGTTGACCACAAACTTGACATGAGCCAACAGTGTGACGCGGCAGCTAAAAAAGCCAATGCAATTCTGGGCTGCATCAATAGGAGTATAGCATCTAGATCAAGGGAAGTAATAGTGCCACTGTATTCTGCTCTGGTCAGACCTCACCTGGAGTACTGTGTCCAGTTCTGGGCACCACAGTTCAAGAAGGACATTGACAAACTGGAACGTGTCCAGAGGAGGGCAACCAAAATGGTCAAAGGCCTGGAAACGATGCCTTATGAGGAACGGCTAAGGGAGCTGGGCATGTTTAGCCTGGAGAAGAGGAGGTTAAGGGGTGATATGATAGCCATGTTCAAATATATAAAAGGATGTCACATAGAGGAGGGAGAAAGGTTGTTTTCTGCTGCTCCAGAGAAGCGGACACGGAGCAATGGATCCAAACTACAAGAAAGAAGATTCCACCTAAACATTAGGAAGAACTTCCTGACAGTAAGAGCTGTTCGACAGTGGAATTTGCTGCCAAGGAGTGTGGTGGAGTCTCCTTCTTTGGAGGTCTTTAAGCAGAGGCTTGACAACCATATGTCAGGAGTGCTCTGATGGTGTTTCCTGCTTGGCAGGGGGTTGGACTCGATGGCCCTTGTGGTCTCTTCCAACTCTATGATTCTATGATTCTATGATTCCCCTCCCCCCAAGACAACCCACAATCACCAATGTGCAGCCCGCTTTGGACAGAGGCTCATTCATTTGCTCCATCAGCCCCTACAGGCTGCTTAGGCTCTGCTTCTTACCGTATGTAAACCTACATTAATATTTAACAATAAAATATAACTTGTTCAATCTTAACAACAGATGCAATAATATTGCATTTTCCAGTGCAGAGGGAAGATGTAGAGATTAAAAAGTGAAAGTTTAAAGGCGAATCATTTTTCAGATGCATGAAATAATAATTTCAGTGGGTAGGTGTCTATACAGTGGGTGGTATGTCACTAAGTCATAGAGAATACCCACTGAAATGAACGGACAAGTTAGCATCTTCAGACTGGAGTCAGGCTCTGTAAACATTTTGCTGAATTGTAAGAGATAGGCTTTAAAATGCACTCAAACCCTGCGTGCAGTTTAACTTTTTCATTTTTTAATTTTTTTACAAAATTAGTTTTACAACATCAAAAAAAAACTTGAAACGCAAACAATTTATCATATATATCTTATTTTGACTCCCCTCCCCCTCTTTCTGTGGCTCCTTATTTTTATAATATTTTACTGCATTTCCAAATTAAACCAATTTATTATTAATCCCTTATGTTCCATATACATTTATTTTCCACTGCTGCACGTCTTAATTTGTTTACAATAATTTTGTATATGCGTACTCTATAAATGATTTCCATTCTTTCTGCAGGTTATCAGTTTTCAGTTAACATACCTCAGGGCAAATAACTAGCACCTCAGCTAATCATGATTATCTACTAAATAAGCCAGCCGGACTCCTTTTCAAAAGGGCTGCATTTATGCCACTTAGAAAATCCCTTTCACAACACATGCGATAATTTTGCTGCCGCGTTAAATGACAGTACACATGGTATTTATTTCACAGACTGCCTTTATCTTGTAAGAAAATACCGGTAATTATGGACAACTTCGATGGTTAATATGTGGATTTCTGACTCCGTACAACTGCTGGCCACATGGCTTTGCACAAATTACATTAAATCCTCTTTCTGTGGCTGAGGTGACTGTTCCTCTAAACTATAAGTGAGGGCACTTAGGCCTGGGAACAAAATACAGCCCAATCAGGGACTTCCGGGTTAGCGCCATCAGCGAAATGGCGGAGTTCCTCTGACCAGAGGAACTGTCTCCGTGGAAACTGGGTCTACCCACCGCGGCGAAAGTGGGGACCCGCTAGAAATCCCAGGTGGAAGAAGCCTGGGAACGTGGGGTTCGGCAGAGCACCAGGAGCGCCTCCCCTATTCACGGGGAACCCCATTTTGGGGCTCCGGAGCGAAGGAGGGTGATCGGCGCGGTGCTGCGAACTGACTGCTATTTTCACGGAGGGAAGCCGCATTGCCATTGCCGGAGAGCGCTGACTTTTTCCTGTCGACAATTGGATTCTAAACAAGTACCCGTGAGTAGAAACGGAAAATTGGATCAAGAAATATTTTAATTTGGCACCGAAGCGGGAAGGTTCAAAACAGGAAGTCCGCCTTCCGCTTTCTGTAAATAGACTGAAGCAAAAATCTTGTAAGCTAATAGCCTGGAAAGTTGCTTTACAAAGGTCGAAATTTCCTTCATTTATAACCATTAAAACCCCCTTGGAAGCAGGAGAAAAGGGGGAGAAATTAAACTGTTCAAGCCTGCTGGAGAGGGAGTAAAGGAAAATAAGTTTCCACTGTCTCAAACCTGGGAACGGGGTGCCAGAGACAGAAATTATCGGAGACGTTCATTGACTGTGAATGGAACATTTTGACAGATAGCAATAAAAGAGAAATAAATTGATTCCACTGCTGCCTGTTGCATTCTAAGGAAACAAAATATTTGAAAACTGAAAGTAACTTTCTTTTGTTGGACATGATTTAAAAAGATGGGCACAAATAGAAATTGTATGCTCTAGAGGGAGCTTGTCAAATTGTTGCTGCAGTTTACTTGGGGATTTTACAGCTGTGAGATTAACATCGTGGGACCAGACTGTGACCTTGAATAAAAATGCATTTGGAAGAAGCCCTGGTGCTTGCTTTTTGCAAGAAAAGTGCTTTGCTGGAGCAGTTGCATGAGAAGGTGGATTTGATGAATGAGAAGTTGGATTCGATTACTGTTGCAACTAGTGAATGTGGACAAATAGGGAATATTGACATAGAAATTATACAGGGACCAATCCAGGAAACTGGTTCGACTGGGCAAATGCAAGGCCAGATAACAATGGAGGAAGCTACGGTGCTACCTCAAGCAACACAAATGGTGAGACTCGAGGCCCTGCAGGAGTATAAGCCGCTGTTTTGGAAGAATGAACTTGAATTAGGCCTGAAGGAATCTGGAGCTGAGGAGGATCTCAACTTTGGAGAGATTTTGAAATATGCTGCTAAAGATCTTTTGAATTATATTGATGACTGTGGGGAGTGGGACTGTGGGGAATGGGATGGTTTGACGTGGGGAGATGGACATGAGTATGGATGGAAATTCCCCGGAGACCTACTCCCTAAGGAGAAAGGAAAGAAACTAAGAAAGAGACCAACAAAAGACAAGGAAAAGTGCAAGCATAAACAAGAAGAAAAAGATCTGCAGAAGGGGCATGGAAGAGACTTAAGAGCCTCGGATATCAGACTACCAGGTTGATGGACTAGATGGAATTGGATAATAAGGACTGACACAACCCGAGACCAGGAAGAAGGGACGTTGGATGAAAACTGGAAGAGTCTATAAAGAAAAATTTTTATTTTGGGAATTAGTGTAAAATTAATGAATATCAGGGAGAATGTTGGAATGAAATTGTCTGGCTTTAGCAGAAATGATATAAGGATAAATAAGTATTAAGTTTTTAAGTTTTAAGGTATTTTACGGTATTTTATGCTAAGATAAAGTTAAGGTATTTTATGGTAAGATAAGGTTAAATAAAGTAAGGTAAATTGAACATTAGAATATGGTGAAAGATGGATAGGATGTATAGAGTTAATTAATTGGTTATAAGATAAAATATAGAAAGGATTTGCTGAAACAATGATTGAACCAGGATACAAAAAAAGGGAGGTGTGAGGAAGTCAGGGAAATAGGCAGATGAAAGATAGGATATGGAATGACTGATTTGTTTTTAACTATTTTTATTTTTCTGTATTTTGTATCTTTTTGTCTTCTTTTTTCTTCTTCTTTTTTTCTTTTCTTTTTATATTTTTGTATTTCCTTTGAAATTTTAATAAATATTATTATAAAAGGAAAAAAACAACAAAATGCAGCCCAATCAGAACCATGAATGTTAGATGAGAGCAAGAAGCCACACAGAAACAAGATGAGAGAGGGACCCAGGAAAGGTGCTCATGCCACATTTAGTAGGAGTGTGCACTCAATGAGATACACCTCAGCATCTGGACAACTTTTCCAAATACACAAAAAGTCCTCTTTAAAAGTATCATAGTGAATAAAATTTCTCAAACAAAATCAAAATAAATTTAAGCAATGCCTGTGAGTCCAAGCTTATCCAAGCTGTCTGAAACAACTTGGAAAGGTCAACCACCCAGCATTTATGCCAATGCAATATTGGAAAGCCACTGCTCATTGACAAAGAACATGCTTTGCACGCAGAAAGTCTAAAAGTTCAGTCTCTGACCTCTCAGGATCTCAGTCAACAAAAGTTGGTAGAGACTTCAGAGACTGCTGTCAAAGTGGGCAAACACAACAGAGTGTTCTCTGTTACTTCACATAGAATCATAGAATCATAGAGTTGGAAGAGACCACAAGGGCCATCAAGTCCAACCCCTTGCCAAGCAGGAAACACCATCAGAGCACTCCTGACATATGGTTGTCAAGCCTCTGCTTAAAGACCTCCAAAGAAGGAGACTCCACCACACTCCTTGGCAGCAAATTCCACTGTCAAACAGCTCTTACTGTCAGGAAGTTCTTCCTAATGTTTAGGTGGAATCTTCTTTCTTGTAGTTTGGATCCATTGCTCCGTGTCCGCTTCTCTGGAGCAGCAGAAAACAACCTTTCTCCCTCCTCTATGTGACATCCTTTTATATATTTGAACATGGCTATCATATCACCCCTTAACCTCCTCTTCTCCAGGCTAAACATGCCCAGCTCCCTTAGCCGTTCCTTATAAGGCATCGTTTCCAGGCCTTTGACCATTTTGGTTGCCCTCCTCTGGACACGTTCCAGTTTGTCAGTGTCCTTCTTGAACTGTGGTGCCCAGAACTGGACACAGTACTCCAGGTGAGGTCTGACCAGAGCAGAATACAGTGGCACTATTACTTCCCTTGATCTAGATGCTATACTCCTATTGATGCAGCCCAGAATTGCCTTGGCTTTTTTAGCTGCCGCGTCACACTGTTGGCTCATGTCAAGTTTGTGGTCAACCAAGACTCCTAGATCCTTTTCACATGTAGTGCTCTCAAGCCAGGTGTCACCCATGTATTTGGATACAACACTAAACCACAGTTTATGGTCCTGAGACTCATGCATACCTCCCCCACCCCAACACAGAAACAAGAAGATTGGAAGCATCCAGTTCTCTAAGCGGAGGTGATCATTTCACCTGAACTGGGACAAACTGTAGTTATTTTAACCACTGTTTTTCCAAAACAATCAAAGATCAGAAAATACCCTTTGACAAATTGAGGCTAGTTGAAAACAGAAACAGATGCTTCCGATTTCCTTGCTTCTGCACCAGGGCACAGCCAGGAGCATGAACTTAAGGCTCATCTGTGCAGCACTACACTATGGTTTAACATTACATGCAAATTCCATGTTATTACACTAGCACTAAGACAAGTTAAAAGGAACTTTTCTCACTCAGAAATCTTAGGTACTACAGTATAGATCTTGAGAGTGGAAGTCTCAAGAGCTATATTAGTTTTCACCTGTAGCATAGAATCTGTTTGAGGCTTTTCCAAACAATTCCAAAAAAGCATGTTTGAAATTCTCCAGTGCAATTTAATGTGTGTATAAATGTTATCCATATGGGACAGAAGGCAGCCAGATGTACACTGTAACCATCTAGGCTTCCCATGCTCATTGCAATACAAGTAATAAAAAAACTCTCACATGGAAACATCTTGTTAGGGTAACACTCTATGGGTGGGTACACACAAGCCCTATAAAGCTACGAGAGGTCAATGTTTTGTTCATACAAGTTGCCTTTTAAACAATCAACAGCCCAAACAGCCTTGTGCAGGTCAAGTCACAAACACACAGAACACATTCACAGCACAAATCACATTGCTTTTATACTAAATTAATTGTCATGGTGCCACCCAAAGAATCATGTATACAGTGGTGCCTCGCAAGACGAAATTAATCCGTTCAGCGAGTCTCTTCGTCTTGCAGTTTTTTCGTCTTGCGAAGCACGGCTATTAGCGGCTTAGCAGCTATTAACGGCTTAGCGGACATTAACGGCTTAGCGGCTATTAACGGCTTAGCGGCTATTAACGGCTTAGCGGCTTTAAGAAAAAGGAAACAAACTCGCAAGAACTCGCAAGACGTTTCGTCTTGCGAAGCAAGCCCATAGGGAAAATCGTCTAGCGAAGCGACGCAAAAACCGAAAAACCCTTTCGTCTTGCGCGTTTTTCGTTTTGTGAGGCATTCGTCTTGCGGGGCACCACTGTATTGGCAAGGATACTGAGGATTCTGTGTTTGGTACCCATGTCCCATGGGACAGTCTCAAAGGCACATTTTATCTCAGACTTGCTGAAACTAACAGCACGATCCTACCAATAGATTATAGAATGATACAGGCCATCCAGTTTATAGACCATTCAGTCCACCTCCTGTTTGATACGGGAAATCCAAATAGGGTGCTCCCAACACACAGCTTGACCCACTTCCAGTAACCAAGAGCCCCCAATACTCTGAATTGTTCCATTGCCAAATATTTTAACACCAAGAAGTTCAATAAAACTACACCCTCTGAAACTTGACCTAGCACTGCCCTCTGAGGAAGCACAAGTCCTTACCTTCTTCTACATGACAACCCTCCAGGCCCTTGAAGTATACTATCAGCCCTTCCACCATCTTCTTGCTAAACATATCCAGTTCCTGCAATTTCTCCTCATGCTTCTTCTCCATGCTAATAAGCACGGCAGGCCCTCCTCTGAACCTGTTCTAGTGTGCAACTCCTTCTTACAGTGTGGTGCCAAAAACCCTGGTCACAGTACTCCAGATGAAGTCACGCTTGTGCAGAACAAAGTGGAACTATTGCTTCCCATAACTTTAAAACAATGGTTCTAAAATCACATTCACCTCATTTGCAATGACACCACAGCACTAACTTACGTTCAGCTTGTTACTGACTACTCAGAACCACATCCCACTGAGTTCAAAGATGCATAATTCCAGATAGGTGTGAAGAGGATTGCAGCATAAGCTGAACTGGGGCCAGTCAGCAGGTGAGATATTGTAGGGAAGCCCCAACTACGCTATAGAAGGATGGGGAATATGTGACCCTCTGGATGTTGCGGGACTCCTAACTTCTATTGACCTCAGCCAACACAACAAATGTTCAGGGATGACGGGAGAAACATCTGGAGGGCCACAGGTCCCCCACCTGCTTGACACAAAAGAAAACGCAAGCTATGGGCGAAATACGAAGATCATGGCCACTGGTCCCATCACCTCCTGGCAAATAGAAGGGGAAGAAATGGAGGCAGTGAGAGGTTTTACTTTCTTGGGCTCCATGATCACTGCAGATGGTGACAGCAGTCACAAAATTAAAAGACGCCTGCTTCTTGGGAGAAGAGCAATGACAAACCTAGACAGCATCTTAAAAAGCAGAGACATCACCTTGCCAACAAAAATCCATATAGTAAAAGCTATGGTTTTCCCAGTAGTGATGTATGGAAGTGAGAGCTGGCCCATAAAGAAGGCTGATGGCCGAAGAATTGATGCTTTTGAATTACGGTGCTGGAGGAGACTCTTGAGAGTCCCATGGACTGCAAGAAGATCAAACTTATCCATTCTGAAGGAAATCAGCCCTAAGTGCTCACTGGAAGGACAGATCGTGAAGCTGAGGCTCCAATAATTTGGCCACCTCATGAGAAGAGAAGACTCCCTGGAAAAGACCCTGATGTTGGGAAAGATGGAGGGCACAAGGAGAAGGGACAACAGAGGACAAGATGGTTGGATAGTGTTCTCGAAGCTACCAGCATGAGTTTGACCAAACTGCGGGAGGCAGTGGAAGACAGGAGTGCCTGGCGTGCTCTGGTCCATGGGGTCACGAAGAGTCGGACACGACTAAACAACAACATGATGGGCGAAATGAATCATTAAAATAAAATAAAAAGACATAGCTCTCACTCCATCACAGAACTACAGTTGTCAGGGTTCTCCAGGTGGTGGGGAGAAAATTACTGAACCAGTTTGTAGTGTAGAGATATAGTGACAAAGAAGATTGTAAACCGCCCTATGATCCTCAGATGAAGCGGGGGGGGGGGGGAGTACGTTGTTGTTGTTGTTTAGTCGTGTCCGACTCTATAGAAATCTAATAAACTACTACAACAACAATAATATGGGACAAAACGTTGCAGAAGGCTGCCGGTTTATAGGAAAAGCGCTGTTAAAAACAACAGCACTGTTAAAAACAACAGCACAGCTCTATTTCCTCAAGACACCCGAGGGTGGGTGAGAGAGAGAAAATCACTCTGTAATGCATTGCAGGTGAGGAGAGGGAGGCTGGAATTCTGTCTTTTCGAGCGACGGACACTGGGAAACTATTCTTCATAAAACACGGATTAAAAGTGGCTTGACGTGGTAAATTAAGGGCACGCGGATTCCTTTTCCCAACAGCCCGCTCCCCTTTCCGGCCCTTCGCATCCAAACCTTCCTCAAAGGCAGCTACCTTATACGAGCACCGACCCCTCTGCCCTGGAGCCAGACCCCAAGAGGCGGCTCCTGCCCTACGAGAGGCCCTCGCGAGGTGAACAGGCGAGGCCGCGGAGCCGCCACCGCCCCGTCTGAGCTCGGGCCCGGGTGGGCGAGCCTTGCGAGGGACCCTCCCGGCTTCTCACCTGCACGGAGAGACTCGAGACAGGCCGCCCCGCTCCTAGCAACCGAGGAGGTGAGGGACGCAGCGAGGAAGCAGCACGACGCGGGACTTCCGCCCACACCTTAAACTTACTTCCGCCCCAACAAGGGCTGTCGGCTGCTTCACCGGCTCCAGCTTTTCTTGCTTCCGCCCACCGTTGGCAAGGCTTCGCGTGCCTACGGATCCTCGGAGGTCCCAAAAGACCTGATCTCTCGAACTCTGTCTAGGCGTCCTCTTGCTGCGATCTGCGTGGTGCCTTGCATGTTTCTGCAGCCTGCCTTCTTAATATAAAGCGCGGAGCAAAGTTGCCAGTATAGTTTATAAGGATAATAAGCAACCGTCTGTTTTCAGGGAGAGAGAGACTCTTGGGCAGGGGTAATTTGGTGGTTATGTTGCGGCGGGGGTGCGAATTGTTGCTGTTATCGGTATTAATTTTGTTTACGTGTTTTTTTAGGTCTTGAGTTTTATGTGAAAATTGTGTATTTTTTATGTTTTGATGTTTATGACTACTTTTGTTATGTTTGAATTATGCATTTTTTTTCATATTCCAAACCGCCTTGGGCATGGCTTGAACTATGGAAAGTAAGCATACAAATAAAATTTATGAGAGAAGTTAGGTTATAGCCAGAAATATCAACCGCTGCATTTTTCTTCTTTCCAGCAGGTCTTGGTGCAACCAGAGCCTCATTCCTGCCAATTCCCCTCCCTGCTGGAAAGTTTGCCTATTATTTTGTGGACGTTTTTGGTTGGCCGAATCAATGTATTTCCCTAATATGAATTTTGGAATTTTGCTTACAGGTCAGCATGGCTCTCTTTATGTGGTGTGCCAAAGAATAACGGATTTACAGTGCACTCCTACACATGTCTATTCTGAGGAAAACTCAGCACTGAGTTCAACGGGACCTACTCCTGAGTAAATGTGTACTGTATAGAATTGCAGCCTTAATCCAGCATGAACTTTCATGAACTATAGCTTATTCCATCAAATGAATGAAGCCAGCACATAGTTAAACTATGGAACTTGCTCCCACAGGAGGCAGTGATGGCCAACGACATGGATGGCTTTAAAATAGGAGTAGATGAATTAATGGAGGAGAGGCCTTGCCACAATGGCTATGCTGTGCATCCACGGTGAAAAGCAGCAATACTTCTGAATACCAGTTGCTGCAAACCACAGGAGGGGGAGAGTGCTCTTGCGCTCGAATCCTGCTTTCCCACTGGCATCTGTTTGATCACTGAGAACAGGGTTCTGAACTAGATGGGCTATTGACCTGATCCAAAAGGCTGTTCTTAATTGTCGCAGTTGACAGATCTCCCTCTCTCTCTCTCCCTCTCCCTCTCTCTCACACATACACACACATTACAGAGAGAAATTTTAGGTAGAGGGGTTCCAAAGACACGGGGGGGTACATTTCCTAACCCAACCCCTATCAGTATCTCCTTGTGTAGATTACAGTGGTACCTCGGGTTACATACGCTTCAGGTTACAAACTCCGCTAACCCAGAAATAGTACCTCGGGTTAAGAACTTTGCTTCAGGATGAGAACAGAAATCGTGCTTCGGCAACGCGGCAGCAGCGGGAGGCCCCATTAGCTAAAGTGGTGCTTCAGGTTAAGAACAGTTTCAGGTTAAGAACGGACCTCCAGAACGAATTAAGTACTTAACCCGAGGTACCACTGTATATGCCAACTAAGGGTACCATTTTATGCATCTGATTCACAAACACTTAGGCCACATTTCATATAGTAAATACTAGCCTTTTGTTCTTTATGTTGCAAGAAATTTGACACTGTTGTTCGTGACAGCTATAGTGTAAGCAAAAATGCAACAGGTGATTAGTTGTGTCCACAAAACAAGTATGGTGGCATCACTTTTTGGTGGAAGTGGATATACAGCACTTCCTTGTTGATATGATCTCTCCTGCCTTGGTGTTCTGACAGCTAGCTTTATGTTTCTACTCAACATTAAACCCATAATGCAGTGGTGATTTCCACATGAGGAACCTTTTGGAAACCGTGCGACAATGGTGGTTGGGATCAGAGGCAGCAGGGGTCAGCAAACTTTTTCAGCAGGGGGCCGGTCCACTGTCCTTCAGACCTTGTGGGGGGCCTGAATATATTTTGGAAAGAAAAAAAAGTGAACGAATTCCTCTGCCCCACAAATAACCCAGAGATGCATTTTAAATAAAAGGACACATTGCACTCATGTAAAAACACGTTGAGTCCTGGACCATCCGCGAGCCAGATTTAGAAGGCGATTGGGCCGGATCCAGCCCCCGGGACTTACCCATGGCATAGAGCAATGAATGTGATTCTTACCTATGCACAGTCTGCTGCATTCCAGCTACGTAAAAGTCAAGAGATTTCCACGCACCTCTTTCTCCACCCAGAGAAGCTGGAGACACTATCATTAATTAATTAAAGTAAACAAGTAATGTCACAGTTCAGTGACACATTCCACGCAGGCAAGTGGAACAAGCAGGGGCAGCAGCACTTAATTTATGGTCCATCACAGCGGTCTCTCTTTTACTATTGCTTTTCTGTATTGCAACCTAACTGGTTGTACACCACCCAGAAAACCTAACAGGAAGGAAAACTATATGAATGTTTTTACATACATAAAATAAAAGCAATTCAGGGGTGTGTGTGTGGCTACTGCTCTGGGGAGAAAGGCTTTTGTGGGTAATGCTGGCCCGACTTGATGCAGGGAAATACCAGCTAGACAAAACTTTTCTTCACAGCCTGGGATAAAACAGAGAGAGAAAAAAAGTTTTGTTCCCCGTTGAAGTGGTAATACCAGCAGTAAGAAAGGAATGTTCAACGTGGGTGTAAATTGCTGCAGTTTGAGCAGGTAGGTGTGCTGGCATTCTCAGAACCCATCTTTTCACAAACGCATTGTTTCCTATTCGTTCTGGGGGCCTGCAGCTTCCTTTGCTTTCCTTTCCTTTTGTCTTCCCACTTCTGTGTACTACTGCTTTGAATGGGGGGGGGGGTGGAGAGAGAGAGAAGAAGAAATGAAGGAAGTCGCTGGGAAGTGGTGACTCACATTCACGTGCTTGCTCTTTCCTCCCTCCGGAACTCCTTTGTGATTCTGAGCAATTAAAACACATTTGAAATAAATGAACAATTGGCTGAGTTTCTTGACTGATTCATTTGCAGGTAGGGGGATCCTTTTAAAAAAGTGATTCTCAGCTCTCCCATGAGCGACCTAGCAGTGGTGTATTAATAGTAATAATAATAGTAGTAGTAGGAATAATAATAACAATAATAATAATAGTGGAACATGAACTTGAAAGGCTGGTGTGGTGCACAAAGAGTAGTTGATATACACACACACACACACACACACACACACACACACACACACACACACAGTGCACACCAGACAGACAGACAGACAGACATGTAAGGCTGCCATCATGCTGCAGTCTGCATGACGACAGGGTGGCAAGCAGCCCAGGCGTTTCACAGAGATGTTGGGGGCCAAGCTGGGAGGGGAGAGGTGAGGGGGTGGGTGAGGTGTAAAAGGAGGGTAGTTTAGTCAGGTGTAGGGGAAGGCGAAGTGCCAAAGGGGTAGGCTTCTACATGCTTGGACAGGTGTCGTGAGGCTAAGGTGGATCCTTATGAGGTGGAACATCCTCGCAACCAGCCCTGCAAGCTCAGGATATCATGTGGTGGCACAAGAACTTCCCTTACTGTTCGTCCATCCGCCTCCTCCTCCTCTATTCTTGGAGGGCTCTATAGCCCAGGAGAGCCTTCAAAAACGCAATCATAAGCCAAAGAAAAAATTCAGTTCATTCCGCCACCTCATCCTGCTGCGTGTGTTGACCAGGCCTGCGAGACAACAAGCTGTAAGCAACTCTGAGCACGGAGCACATGTGTGGGTGTAGGAGCCTGTCAGAACCAGAAAGAAGGGAGCGGATGAAGCAGCAGTAATCCAATCTATTCCAATCCATTTTTATTTATTCTGTGGCTGATGGAAAGCTCTTCAAGTGCTTCACAATTACTTCAGATAAAAATCCAATTCAATCCAATTCAGAAAACCCAGCATTAAGAGGACGGGGGGAACTGGCAGCTGTCAAGACCACTGGACCCTGCTGAGAATGGGAAGGAAGCCGGTGGTGAGATAGAAAGAAACCCCAGAATGAGGCAGGTTGGGATATTTCATTAAAAAAAAACTGGGCTGGAGGGAATTAACACTGTACCATCAAGGTATTAAGCTATCAGTAACATATCTAATTGCCTGATTGTACTAGAGTCAATGAACTGAGGCTGTAGTGTTTACGTGTACGATGAGAACCTAGAAATTATTTAGCACAGCAGCCAAGCTGAACCAGAAAGTACTTCATTAAAATCTCACCTCTGCCGTGAACTTGCTAGGTGGCCCCAGGCCTCAACGATCTGAAAATTCTTGGTAAGAATTATGGGTGCCTAATCATAGAATTGTAGAGTCATCTAGTCCAACCCTCTGCAATGCAGGAATCTTTTTGCCCCGAGATTAAGAGCCAACTAATCTATGATCCGTATCTGAAGGCACCCACTGGGTTCAGTCACCTGAGGTGAAGCACTGTATGGAATGTTTCCTCCCTCTTCTTTCTTCCCCGCTCCAGCCTTTTTCAACCTTGGGTCCACAAATATTGTTGGACTACAACTCCCATCATCCCTAGCCACTGGTCCTGCTAGCTAGGGACGATATTTGTAGTCCAACAACATTTGGTCACCTAAGGTTAAAAAAGACAGAGAGAGTCAGTTGTGTACAAAGCTCAGAAGACTAGCAGTTGAGTCTCTCCCCCATTGCGGTGGTAATGGAACAACACCCTCCATTGTTCCCACAGCAGCAGGCTTGTTTAGAGTGCAAAGGGTTGACCACATGCCACAAACACCTTTCTCTTCTGCCACCTGGCTGTTACTCCCTGCCCTCAGCAGGGAGGAAGCTGGCTCACTTTGCCTGATGGTAGGACTGGTCTCCACCATTTTGTGTGTGTCCCTTGGCTTTTCAGCTATAGGGTATAGGTGATATTGTTAAGAGGAAGCTGGTTGCCAAATGCATTATGATACAATGCTGTGGTGATTGAAAGTCTAGTGTGGCGTGACCTGTTCCTGATTATATTTGAACTAGCCCTGACATGACATCTCTAGATAATCCTCTCAGTTACTGCAGAAACTGTAAAAATGCTGAATTGAGTGCACAGTGTCCCTAATACACAGATGACATCATTTTCTGCAGTGGCAACCACGTTGTCAGCCTGCTAGGGATAAAACAATCTGGATTGCGCTGAAAATGTCAGTGGCCTGGAGAAAATCAATACTTTTGAATATTCAACTTGAGACATTGGAGATGGAACAGATAGAGAGCAAGGAAGGAAGGAAGCGGGCAGAATGCAATTAGCACCAATGAACTGGGATGGCTCTTTTGGAGGAGCCAAAAGATCTCCAGAAGGCTGTCATGAGGGATTGCCATTGAAGAGATGCCAGTTGATAGAATGGCAAAAGACATGTAGGGAAACTTGGAAGAAGGACATCAAAAGAGAACAGCCTGTTGCGTCAACAACTCCAAGGTTTGAGCTAAAGGCAGAGTTAAGCCATAGGTGGCCATCAAGTGGGAACCAAGGAGGCTGAGCCGGGAGAAACTGGTCAGGAATGATATCACTCTTGCCCAGGTTTCTCAGTGGGTCTTTCTTTGAGCATCAAGGTCTACCTGAGTTCTAACATCCTTTTCCCCCTGGTATCACTGTCCCATCTTTCCACTTGACTTGTTCTTCCGGGAGGTCAAGGGGATAGAGAAGCTCCCCTATGAGGAAAGGCTGCTGCATTTGAGACTTTTTAGTTTAGAGAAAAGGAAAGAGACATGATAAACGTTCATTAAATTATGCATGGTGCAGAGGACGTGGACAGAGTACAGTTGTACAGTTGTCTCTTGTAACACGAAAGCTCATGGACATTCAATGAAGTTGAATGTCCGAAGATTCAGGACAGATAAAAGAAAGTCCTTCTTCATGGCCTGCATAGCTGAACAATAGATCTGACTTTCACAGGATGGTCACCAACTGGGATGGCTTTAAAAGAGGATCGGACAAACTAATGAAACATAAGGCTGTCAATTAATACAGTACTAGCTATGACGACTATGATGACGCGGGTGGCGCTGTGGGTAAAACCTCAGCGCCTAGGACTTGCCGATCGCATGGTCGGCGGTTCGAATCCCCGCGGTGGGGTGAGCTCCCGTCTTTCGGTCCCAGCTCCTGCCCACCTAGCAGTTCGAAAGCACCCTTAAGTGCAAGTAGATAAATAGGTACCGCTTTATAGCTGGAAGGTAAACGGCTCGCCAGAGCAGCTTCGTCACGCTGGCCACGTGACCCGGAAGTGTCTGCGGACAGCGCTGGCTCCCGGCCTCTTAAGTGAGATGAGTGCACAACCCTAGAGTCTGTCAAGACTGGCCCGTACGGGCAGGGGTACCTTTACCTTTACCTATGATGACTATGCTCTACCTCCATGGTCAGAGGCCTCAATACTTCTGAATGCTAGTTTCTGGAAAGCACTGGAGAATGCTCTTGTGCTTGGGTCATGGGTGAAGGTTTACTATATGCAATTTTGGGAGGAATGTGGGTTATATAAGAACATAAGAAGAGCCTGCTGGATCAGGCCAGTAACCTACCTAGCTCAGCAACCTGTTCTCACAGAACAACCAAATGTCTGTGGGAAACCCGCAAGCTGAGCTGAGCACAAGAGCACACTCCCCACCAACTCTTATTGAGAAGCATTACAACCTTTGACCACGGAGAGCTCCACTGTAAGTCTGTTGCATAAGAGCAAACTCAGATGATTTTTGGCCTACAACTCCCATGATCCCTAGCTAGTAGGACCAGTGGTCAGGGATGATGGGAATTGTAGTCTCAAAACATATGGTGGGCCGAGTTTGAGGAAGCCTGCATAAGAGCTTCAAATCAGCTATAATTTTGATCTGAATTTGCCAGTACACATTTGAATCCATCCAAAAATAGTGACCACGCTGAAGCACCACCGGATTGTTCTTTGCCCCCCAACTCCCAGTTCACCAATCTCGACTCGCTCCAGATGGCTGCCCAGGTCCCAGCCCTGACAGTTTGCTTGAGCAAACAAGCCCCAAGCAGGGACAAGATAGATGCTAGTCCACCTCAGCCCTCATTCAGCTTTTTCACAGCCTGTGGGGTGTGGAGCTTTACAGACTGAGGGATGGGTCCTTGAGGACCATGCGTTTCATGGCAACACCTATGGCCAGTGATGCTGGTGGCCACTGAGGTTCCTGAAACTCATCTGCCCTCATTGCTTAAAGGGTTGTGCAAAGGCCCCCTTGACTGGTACATGCAGTGATATTTCACACTCACTGACAAGCAATCTGCTCCTTCTTTGTCCTTTGCCAGGTGCATTCAATTAGTCTTTGCATAAAAGATTTGATGTTTGCTTAACCCATCCAGGCCAGCTACTTCAGAACTGTCCCATGATCAAAGTTAACTGGAGGCTTCCAGACCCCAAACTGCAACTGGAACACAGAGTAACATGTCATTTAGCTCTCATTTCATTCGCTTGAAAAGGTATTGGGAGATCACTGGGTTTTCCTCCGCCCCTATGATTTCATTTTTTAAAATATACAAACCTTAACAGGGATGGGACGCGGGTGGCGCTGTGGGTAAAAGCCTCAGCGCCTAGGGCTTGCCGATCGAAAGGTCGGTGGTTCGAATCCCAGCGGTGGGGTGCGCTCCCGCTGCTCGGTCCCAGCGCCTGCCAACCTAGCAGTTCGAAAGCACCCTCGGGTGCAAGTAGATAAATAGGGACCGCTTACCAGCGGGAAGGTAAACGGCGTTCCGTGTGCTGCGCTGGCTCGCCAGATGCAGCTTGTCACGCTGGCCACGTGACCCGGAAGTGTCTGCGGACAGCGCTGGCCCCCGGCCTATAGAGTGAGATGGGCGCACAACCCCAGAGTCTGTCAAGACTGGCCCATACGGGCAGGGGTACCTTTACCTTTTTAACAGGGATAGCCAACATGGTGACCTTCAAATTTTGTTGGACTACAAGCCAGCACAGACAACAGTCAGGGATGAAGGAAATTGTAATCCAACAACATCCAGAGGGCTACCCCTGCCGTAAGAGATTTCCTGGCCACGCCTGGCTTTTCTTCAACTTCTGCCTTGGACATATTGCTCTTGTTCTACCTTAGTTTCTCATTTGTATAACGGAAATAATAGAGCCAATGGCTGGTATTCAAGTAAGTTAACTCATGTCCATTGATTTCAATGTGTCTACTCTGGGTAAAACTTAGCTGATCACTAACCTTACTTCCCAAATTTGTTATGCAAACCTCAGCCCATTCAGTAAATGAGAACTGTACAATAAATGAGAAATGCACTTCACATTCCACCTGTAACCAAATCTTCGTGAAGGGGTGTTTTCTCTGTGCTAGAACCACAGATACAGAATACTCTTTCTCAATAAGCCCGCTTTGCTACTTCATTGCTGAACAAGGACTGTAAAGGTAAAGGTAAAGGGACCCCTGACCATTAGGTTCAGTCATGGCCAACTCTGGGGTTACGATGCTCATCTCGCTTTATTGGCCGAAGGAGCCGGCGTTTGTCCACAGACAGCTTCCGGTTTATGTGGCCAGCATGACTAAGCCGCTTCTGGCGAACCAGAGCAGCGCACGGAAACACCGTTTACCTTCCCGCCGGAGTGGTACCTATTTATCTACTTGCACTTTGATGTGCTTTCGAACTGCTAGGTTGGCAGGAGGAGGGATCGAGCAACGGGAGCTCACCCCGTCGTGGGGATTCGAACCACCGACCTTCTAATCGGCAAATCCTAGGCTCTGTGGTTTAACCCACAGCGCCACCCGCGTCCGTGAACAAGGACTGTAGGCAGATATAATTTTAGTGGTGAGTCTATTGAGGAAGCGCACTCACTGTGTTTGGGTCAGGTCTATAACTTTCTAACATAGATCAAGCTCAGGGGAAACACATTCCTCCTGTTGGGGCTGGGAAATGGTGAAAACACTAACTCACTCCCCAGAGCAATCTTTCAATGTTTCAGAAACTGATTCTGCATTAAACAAAATTGAAAGGCGAGAGATTGATCTACGTTTAATTTAATAAATTTGCATATGACAATTTAAAAAATAAAAAGAATAGACAGCTTGCCTGAAGTATCAAAGGAGGGGCACAACAGAAGTACCAATCTGCTTCCCATGCATTGGTCACTATGTTTGTCAAACACATTGCAATGGCAGATGGAACAGAAGACAGGCTCAAGCCATTGGGGAGAGATGCAGTGGACCCTGATTTATATGGGCATCTGTATTGAGTTTTAGAAAAATGAAAGTCTGTCCAACAGGCCTTTGGCGGTACCTAATGGAGATTGTTTAATTGCAACTCCTCTTTCATTCACTGCAGGTTGTTGTATTACCGGGATTTCTTTTTAAAAAAATAATTAAGAATTGTAAACTGTAAGTGGTTTTCACATACTGTGCATTGCCTCGAGTGATTTATAGCGGAGTGGCAATTTATAAATGTTTATAAAGAAACATTACCAGTGAATACAAGAAAGAATGCAAAGAACTTTGCAAGTGATTGGAGAAATTAGAGCAGTAATCATGTACATCCTTCTTTAAGGAAGAAGAATGGATCTAATTGGTCAGAGGGGTGGGGGTGGGGAAATGCTATTTCAGGCCTGCAGTGGGTTTGTTCAATTTGCTGTTCAGGTGCTGACTGCTGTTAGGAAACTTCAAAGGCCCTGTTTGCCCTTGTTGAAACCATACTTGAACCAGACTGCCCTTCAAAGGAGGCATATAAGGCGCCATCTAACTGTATTAGGGACTCCACTCCAGATTTCTGTAGTTTACTCCTTAGCTTTCCCCACTCCCTGAAGATATCCTGCAAGGCAGTGGAGGTTTAGGATCAGAACTGTCCTGTTCCTAGATAGGTTACCTTCCCAGGTTGATGAGTCCCACCTGTCCCTCACTTCCTGTGCAGAAACTGCCTTGACCTTTGGACCCACTATTGGTCTCATCTGCTCAATTGCACAGAGTCTGTCTTTGCATGCAGAAGAAGTCCCTAATTCACTGAGAGTTTGAGACCCATTGGCTACCCTCACCTGGTTTAGCCGGCCTGTCGAAGCTGACCCCAGGGTGTGGCCGCTGCTGCATATGGATAGCTTCTAGGAGCCGCAGGTGAGAGCTGAGTGCAGGATGGGGAACATAGGTGGGCAAACTACCCCAGAAGGAGCACAACATGCCTCCCCCACTAGAGGTACTGCCCTTTCCTCTTTAGCAAAGAGCCTCTTCTCTCATTCAACCAATGATGCTAATTCTGCTGAAATAGGATGCCTTCTAATGACATCACCAGGGGTGCATTGAGAATTTCTGAAGAAGATGGTATCCTGCAATTGCAGCTACATCAGAGGGAGAACTGAGGCAGAGGTGGAAATGAGATCATGGGGTAATAAAATGGGAAGTAGTATCGTATTAATACATCAGCTAAGACTGTTATTTCAGAAGCTTTGATTCTGTTCTGCTACCCCTGAAGAGGAAAGGAAGCCCTCTTAAAACACTAATGTCTCGACAAATGAAACTGACCTGTAGAAAATGTAACTTGGAAAAAAAAAGACATTGCACATACTTTTGTAAACCAAGAAATCTTTAAAAATACATTAAAAAAGGACATACATGAAGCCTGGGCATGAATCCATTTCCGCAGGAAGGATTTAAAGCACTTGCTGAAATGACTGAGACTTAAGAGGTGTTTAACTTTGGCTAAATTATAGTTGTATCCTTTTCTTAAGCTCAGCTTTGAGGAAAAAGATATAGAAACAAATAGTTATCTTATTAGAATGGAAGGGAAGAAAGGGTAATCAGAGCTGGGGACGGGGACATGTATCTTAGCATATCTGACACTTGAAAGCAGCAAGTTTCTGCAAAGGCAGTTTCCCCCCTTGATATCCATCTGCTAGTCTTACACAAGTCCTCAACAAGGTTGGCCTTGCTCAGCACATCTGATATTTAAGGTTGTGTGCATGCCATACATCAAAAGCTACATGATTTCTTCCCAAGGAATCCTGGGAACTGTAGCTTGTTAGAACTGGAGCATTCTGTCTGCCTTTATCCTTGCATCAAGGAATCTCAAGGAACTAGGACTGGGCTCAGCCTATAAACTTCTGCATGATAACAGCAAAAACAACAACAAGAAGAAGACTCAAGGTCAACGTGTACAGACTTAAAATCTGGGCTGCAACCCAAAATGAGTTATAATTAATTAATGCATTAATCCATCAAGTTCAGTGGCAGAGGATATGTTTGCTAAGAGTGTTGGGAATTGTAGTTTTTTGTGGGGAAAGCTATAGTCATATGCTTTCAGTGTACATTAAATGTGCTTTAATTGCAAGGTGTGGATCTGTCCTTAGTCAAATTGCTTAGCATGATTTCAAACTTGCATTTTTTTAATATATTGTTGTAACCTGCCTTGGGACCTTATGGTGAAGGGTGGCAATTAGTTTGGCAATGAGCAGAATCCTCTTGCTTATCTTTCAGAGCTGCGGCTGTGCTATAGCATGTGCAAAAACACTTGACAACTGGGAAACACTGGCCTGCGAGCGCTCCAGTTGGAGAACAACCTTCACCAAAGGTGTCATGGGCTTTGAAGACACTCGAACTCAGGACACAAGGGAGAAAAGTGCTAAGAGGAAGGCCCACTTGGCAAATCCACACCATGATCAACGCCCACCCAGAAACCAATGTCCCCACTGTGGAAGGACATGAGGATCCAGAATTGTCCTCCACAGTCATTTACGGACTCATTTTTAAAACCGTGTTTATGGAAGACAATCTTACTTGGCTACGAGTGATTGCTGAAGAAGAAGAAGAAGAAGAAGAAGAAGAAGAAGAAGAAGAAGAAGAAGAAGAAGAAGAAGAAGAGCATTTGAGATAGGGACGCAACATTTAAAATATCCATCAGTTAGATAAACACATTTAAAAACATTTGACCAACTAAAAGGTGTCCCCAATAATTTATCATGCAATCAGGGTAAGTATGGGGCTTACAGAATTGTTCCTTACAACTGTCACCCATATTTTGCGGAGTCAAGCTGCATCCCTTCCCGAGCAGTGATTCAAGGTGGTTCTTCTCCAGCACAAAATCCCCTGGAGCTCTTTCCATCTGCCTTCCTTCTATGGGAAGCAGTGTGTGCAAAAGAACTTTGGAACTTGACCTTTTCAGCAAATGGCAAAGTGGGCTGGGCGTTGATAAGGCTCGGACAGCAAAGTCAAAGAGCATTAAGGACAAAGTGACTGCAAAAGTAGCCTTGTAGAAAAAGTGCCAATGTACTATTTTTTTTAAAAAAAATTAGTACAAATAAAATAGTCAAATAAAAAAGTCTGCACTTTTTTTAAGCAAAGAGTTTAAATAAGGTTATACAGACAGCTCTGGGCAGCACCAGAACAGATCTGCATTGGACTCATCTGGACTATCAAATCTTTTTGAAAACCTTGACTGCTACAGTCTCTGTGGCTGTCCTATGAGTACCGTACATAAGAATAACTCCCCTGGATCAGGTCAAAAGACCATCTAGTCCAGCATCCTGTTCTCACAGGGGTCAACTAGACGCCTATGAGAATTTCACATTAAGGGATATTTGAAAAAATACGTTAATATTTAAATCTTAGAATACCTTTGGAGTGGATATCGGCTGTAGGGTTAGAAGTAGAAGATGGGGTATTTTAAAATAGTATTATTTGTAAGAGATAAAATGTGAAGCTATTTTAAGCGTGATAAAAAAAGATGGTTAGAAATTATGATATATGTAAACAGCTAAAGATGAAGTAAAATGAAAATCAGATAGGTCGGACTTGGGGAAGCCCACTTAACAATGTTTAGAAAAATAAGGATGTGACAATAATTTGTTTGTATTGTTTGTCTTTTCTGTTTGTGTTTTTTATTTGTGTTATAAAATGAATAAAAAAATTTGAAGAAAGAGAATTTCACAAACAGGACCTGAATGCAGCAGCACTCTCACTACGTGGGTCTCCCAGCAACTGGTCTTCAGAGGCATACTGCCTTTGACTGTGGAGGGAGAACGTACCTGTGATGGGATGGTGAGCTGCTTGTGCGTAAAATCCTAGTCCCTCAGAGTTTGGCTAAGTCCACAAACCTCTGTCTGTGACGGAGCTCCTTAAGCATGGCTCCATCAGTCGCTCGTAGAATCGGACAGTGGGCGTTTACGGAACTTCTTCCAGCATAAAAGCTCCTTAACGGAAACGCGTCTTCTGGACTCTCGGCGTGACAGTTTCCGGCGAGGAGTAGGTGTCCCTATGGGAGGTCCTGAAACCTCCCCACTATTTTCGCTGGAAGTGTCTCTGAGCCCTCCCTCCGACTCACTTTCCCTTGGAACTTCTCCACCTCTCCCCCTGCTGGTTCCCTCCTCAGCCGAATAGTCTCTCTCAGCCTCTGTGAGCCCTTTCACCTCCTGCTTCTCCGATGGCAGTTCCCTGACATCCACCTCCCCTCCAGGGCCCCCTTCACCCCCTTCCCTCCCCTCCTCTGCGGGAGGCGAGGGAGCAAAACCCCTGAAAGAACCTCCCTCATCTTCCGAAGTTTCGAACACTTCCCTCCACCGGTTGCTGTTTCCGGTTTCCAAGTACTCCTCCTCCTCGGAGTCTGTTCCTTCTTCCAACTCCGATTCCCTGAATCCTTCCAGTTCCTCCTCATCGTCGGTGGTGCCAAAGTACTCCCTCCGGAACCTCGCTACTGGCTGAGGTTTCCTGGGGAACCTTTGGTGGAACGTTTCGATCAAGATCTCGTCACTGACCTCCTCTGCCGTCACCCAGGTGTTTTCCGACTCCGGTTCCCCTTCCCACGCGACCAAATACTCCACCTGATTACCCTTCCACCTGGAGTCGATGATCTCCGCCACATGGTTGCTGCTTTCCCTTTCTTCTAAGACTGGCCCCCGTGTGGAGACCCCTTCACCTTCCCCCCTATATGGTGACAGTAATGACCTGTGGAATACTGGGTGCAGTTTCATGTGGTTCGGTAACCGGAGTCTGAAAGCCACTGGGTTGACCTGTTGGATGACCTCAAATGGTCCCAATCTTTTGGGTCTCAATTTCTTGCAACCCCCCTTGAACGGCAACCCTTGGGTTGACAGCCAGACCTGACTCCCTACCCTGATGGTTTCACCTTCCCTTCTGCTCTTGTCTGCCTGCCTCTTATATTCTTCTTTGGCCCTTTCTAAGTTGAGTTGGAGTTGACGATGGATCACTTCCATTTCTTCTACAAAATGTTCGGCGGCCGGGACACTCCATCTCTCCCCTCCTCCCCCTGGAAACGCCCTGGGGTGGCACCCATAATTAGCCAAAAAGGGGCTCATCCCGGTGGACACATTCTCCGCATTATTGTAGGCAAATTCTGCTAGCGCCAACTTTTCGACCCAATCGTTCTCTCTGTCATTGACATAACACCTCAGGTATTGTTGGAGGATACCGTTTGCTCTCTCCGCCTGCCCATTGGTCTCAGGGTGCCTGGCAGTCGAAAAGTTGACCTCTACGTGCAACAAGCTCATAAGTTTCCTCCAGAACCTGGACGTGAACTGTTTCCCTCTGTCGGAGACCACCCTCAAGGGGGCGCCATGCAGCCTAAAAATATGTTCTACAAACAATTTCGCTGTCTCTTCCGCCGTGACTGCATGTGAGCAAGCTACAAAGTGACCCATCTTAGTTAACAGGTCTACTACGACTAGTATGGCGGTTTTCCCCTGGGATTTAGGCAGATCAGTCATAAAATCTATCGATACCGCCTCCCACGGTCGTTCTGGTGTGGGTAACGGTTCTAATAACCCCGCTGGCGCCCGCCTTTCTCCTTTGGCTCTCTGGCATTGGTCACACCCTCTTACATACTCCCGTACATCCTCCCTCACCTTGGGCCACCAAAACTCCCTGGTCACCAACCACATGGTCTTGTGTTGCCCAAAATGCCCTGCTGTGGGGTTGTCGTGCAGCTGTTTGAGTACTCTCCCCCTCAATTCCCCTTCGGGTATATATAGTGCCCCTTTGTAATACAATGCCCCGTTTCTTTCTTCAAAACCTCCGGGGTCTTCTCCCTCTCTCCTTAAACCTCTGAGCTTATTCTGGGCGTATTCATCATTTACCGTTCCCTCTACCAGTTCTTTTTGCCCCACCCAGGCCGCCCCACACACCCAGTGGTCCTCTGGGATAATATGTCTCTCTTCAGGCGCTCCCTCCCCCTCCAAATATTCAGGTTTGCGTGAGAGAGCGTCCGCTCTGATGTTTTCTGGACCTGGCACATAGCAAATTTCAAAATGGAATTTGGAGAACTCCTGGGCCCACCTCACTTGTCGTTGGTTGAGCACTCGTGCCGTTCTCCAATACTCCAAATTCTTGTGGTCCGTACACACTTGCACCTTATGCTGTGCGCCAATTAGTAAATGTCTCCATCTCCGGAACGCTTCGTGAATGGCGAGTAGTTCTCGGTCATATACGGTGTAGTTCCTCTCGGATTTGTTCAGCTTACGCGAAAAGAAGGCACACGGTCTCCATTCCGACTTATTCCTCCCCGGCTGAAGCAGCACCGCCCCCACCGCCCGGTCTGAGGCATCAGTTTCCACTCTTATGGGTTTTTGTAAATCCACATGCAGGAGCTGTTCTTCTGAAGCGAATGCCCTTTTCAATTCCTCAAATGCTTGCTCCGCCTCCGCCGTCCAAACGAATTTCTTCTTGCTGCTGAGACAGTCCGTGATGGGAGCCGTTAAGTGGGCAAAGTTCTTGATGAATTTACGGTAAAAGTTCCCAAACCCTAAGAACCTTTGCACATCCTTTTTCGTTTTCGGTGTCTTCCATTCCAGCACCGCCTGGACCTTGCCTGGATCCATGGCTAATCCCTTCTCTGATAAGCGGTACCCCAGGAATTCCACCTCCTTGGTGTGAAACTGACACTTCTCCACTTTCACCCACAGCTGGTTTGCTTGCAGTTGGCTCAGCACTTCCCTGACATCCTTTACATGCTGCTCCTCATTCTCTGAATATATCAACACGTCATCGAGGAAGGCCACGCAATTCTTGTAGAGCAGAGGTCCCAGGACGTGGTTCATGAACGATTGAAAACATGCTGAGCCTGATTGCAATCCGAAGGGCATAACTAAATATTCAAAAGCCCCCAAAGGGGTGAACATGGTGGTTTTCCATTCATCCCCTTTCCTTATTCGTATCAGGTTGTATGCCCCTCTCAGGTCCAGTTTCGTGAATATCTTTCCCTTCCTCACCCTGGTCAAAATGTCATCAATTCTGGGCATGGGGAAAGTCACTGGTTCTGACACTGCATTTAGGGCCCGGTAGTCCACTACAAGCCTGGGTTTATCCGTGTTTTTTTGTCCACAAAAAACACTGGGCTCCCCCCCACCGCTCTGGACTCTCTGATGAAGCCCCTCTTCAGGTTTTTATCAATAAACTCCCTTAACTCCTGCATTTCCCTGTCTGACATGGCGTACAGCTTGCCCACGGGGAGCTGGGCTCCAGGGACCAAGTTAATTTGGCAGTCAAAGGCTCTATGCGGTGGTAGTTTATCTGCTTCCCTTTCGCTGAAGACCTTGCTCAGGTCAGCGTATTGTTTGGGCACCTTCCCTTTGTCCGCCACTTCCGTCCCTGCTAGAAAGGCTTTTGCCCCTTCCGGCACCTTTCCCTCTCTGCAGTGTTCCAGGCAATGTGCTGACCCAAAGGAGACCACTCTCTGATGCCAGCCCACTAGCGGATCATGCAACGCTAGCCAGCTCATTCCCAAAATAACGGGAGCCCCTCCCAGGGTGGCCAAATTGAACGCTATCCTTTCGGTGTGCCTGGCCACCCTCATAACCATTGGGACGGTCTGTAGGCTAACTTCTCCTCCCAACAGCTCCCTCCCATCGATCGTGGTCACCTGCAGGGGGTTACTTAAAGGGAGTATCTGTATCTGGTGTTCAGCTGCAAACTCCTTACTCATAAAATTACAGGAGCTGCCTGAGTCCAACAGCGCCTTTGTCTTTAGTGGGTATCCGTTTGCCAGCTCTAGCAACACCTCTATTACTAGGGCGGGTCTTGGAGGTTCCGGAGTGGGCACTTTTACTGCTCCCTGGCCTGGCTGCTGTGCCCTGACGGTGGCAGCCAGGCGTTGGCTTTTACTGGCTCCTGGACTCCCTCCTCCTTCCCCCCAACAGCTCCCGCCATCCCTTGCCATTCCTTTCTTTGCGGGCAGACTCTGGCAAAGTGACCTGGCTGCTGGCAGAGATAACATTTCTTGGTGCTCTTCCCCTCCTTCTTCCTCCCTTCACTGGGATTTGAAACTGCGCGCGTGCGCGCTGTTCCAATTTCCATCGGCTCTCCTGGCGGGAAATTTGGCTCCGGAATCTCTGGAATGCGGAAATCCCTCCAACGCTCTCCTTTCCCTTCCCGCTTCTCCAAGGCTCTCGCCTCCTGGCGTGCTCCAATGGTCAGCGCTGATTTGGTCAGCTGGTCCATAGACTCCGCCCTGGGCGCCCGGGAAAGTTCGTCTTTCACCGCCGAAGAAAGCCCCTCTTCAAAAAGCATTTGAATGGGTTCCGCCGATAGGTCCCACCCCAATTTATGTATCAGCATTGTAAACTCAGTCCAGTACTCACGAACCGATCGGCTCCCCTGTTTACAAGCCATCAACTGTCTGCGCACCAGTCCCTGTTCAATCTCGCTGGAAAACATCAAATCCATGGCGCGAAAAAACTTCCTCGTGTCCTTCAGCATTTCACTATTCCCTGCCATCAGGGGTCTAACCCAGTCTCTCGCCCCCCCTTCGAGATGGCCAACCACAAACGCCACTCGCGATGCCTCGTCGGGAAAGTTGTCAAACTGCAGCTCGAGAGCATACTGCATCTCTGTCCTAAAGGCTTGATAGTTCCTGGGGTCCCCCCCAAACTTCTGCACCAATCCTGGCATCTTTCTTGCTAGGGTAGCGCCTTTTGCCTTTTCTGCATCCTGCGCCCTCCTTTCCTCTAGCCTCGCCGTTTGCAGCGCTAGCTGGACTTCCAACACCCTGTACCTTTTTTCCAGGCTTGGACCCTCTCCAGCTCCTCCTGCTCCCCCGGCTCTGGCTGGGTTGCTCATGATGCCTCTCTGCACAAGCTGCTTTCAGGGACTGTCCGATTGCTGTGATGGGATGGTGAGCTGCTTGTGCGTAAAATCCTAGTCCCTCAGAGTTTGGCTAAGTCCACAAACCTCTGTCTGTGACGGAGCTCCTTAAGCATGGCTCCATCAGTCGCTCGTAGAATCGGACAGTGGGCGTTTACGGAACTTCTTCCAGCATAAAAGCTCCTTAACGGAAACGCGTCTTCTGGACTCTCGGCGTGACAGTTTCCGGCAAGGAGTAGGTGTCCCTATGGGAGGTCCTGAAACCTCCCCACTATTTTCGCTGGAAGTGTCTCTGAGCCCTCCCTCCGACTCACTTTCCCTTGGAACTTCTCCACCTCTCCCCCTGCTGGTTCCCTCCTCAGCCGAATAGTCTCTCTCAGCCTCTGTGAGCCCTTTCACCTCCTGCTTCTCCGATGGCAGTTCCCTGACAGTACCCATCATGGCTAGCTTAATTCTCCTTTAAAGCCAACAGGTTGGGGGACATCACTACATCTTGTGAGAGTGAGCATGGTCAATGGTCAGAGATAATAGGAGCTGTCGTCCAAAACATATGGAGGGCAACAAGTTGGGGAAGGCTGGCTTACCGTGATGTGTGAATGCAATAGACACCCAGAGATTATGACCTCTTGCTAGCTTCACCACCTCACTTCATTTTAATCCGCCTCAGGTCCTCCTCTAAACTTTTGCAAAACAATAAACTTGATCAGACACACAGTTTGAGATATTATGCTGCATTGGAAGGGTATAAACTGCTGGAGGTCTGTGATACAGAAATTTTTTTGGGGGGGTGAGTGGTCAGATGACATTCTACTGCCTTAAATCAGTGGAATCTGTAGATTTGACTAATTTAGTAAACAAATCTGTAAAAGAATGCCATTTTAATTTCATTTGCTAAGTAAATATCTAAAAATAAATTTAAAAATCCCAATAGCCAAAAGAAGTTCACCTGAAATATTTGTTTAGGGACAAAAATTCATGAAGTACTTAGCGTGATTAACATACTAATGTTAGCATGCCTGGAGAGCTATGTGCACAAATTTACATGCTTCCTAGAGACTGTCACTTGAAAAGAAATTAATTACTAGTTTTGATTTTGACTAGTGTTGTAATCCTTTACAGTTGCCCAGTTTAACTTCTTGGCCGTCCATTATGTTGCGCATTAATTTTATAGAACAATACATTTTCTAAAGGCTGTTCCCACTGCCCCTGTATATATATAGTAAGTGGGGGGTGGATTTTCACCCTATATAATGACTAGTGGTTAGGTTCAATTACTGTCACAAAGCTATGCTAACATTCTCCCCTCCATTTTGGTGAAAGCAATTAGCGGATTAGTTTTGCATGTGGAATAAGCTTGCCCCTAGGCAGCAGATCGTCCATGCTTTCCTCACATTTCTGGGACATTCAAGGGGTGCTGACTGCTTCAGTACAATTGATCAGTTTGCTAGGCATTGATCAAGGCCATCATGGCTTAGCATACCAAAGTAGTTCTTCCCCTGTGGGCTCTTGCTTGCAAAAAATTGCTTACAGCTTAATTTCGACTGTCATTCAAACAAAGACATCTTTGCACCACTCAGACAGGAAATTAGCAGCAGGCTAGATTCCTCCCCACCCACCCCTGCAGAAATATGAATTGCTTCCAAATATTTCACAGAGAGTGAAATTGCCTGAGGCTTTTTCTCCAAGGAGCTCAGTGTGGTGTACATAAGTTGCTCCCTTCTTCATTTAATCCCTACAACAACCCTGCAATGTAGACTAAGCTTATAATTACCGTATTTTTCGCTCTATAGGACACACTTTTCCCCCTCCAAAAATGAAGGGGAAATATGTGTGCGTCCTATGGGGCGAATGCAGGCTTCAGGAAGCTATCCGCAAGCCTTGGGAGCCCGCGGGAGTTCCTGCCAGGCTCCCACGGCTTGTGGAGAGCTGCCTGCACCCCAAAGCCTGGGCGTGCTGAGCAGTCGCGCGGGGCTTCGGGTAGCTCTGCGCAAGCTGCGGGAGCCCTCCCACAGCTTGCAGAGATCAGCCTGTTCTGGGGGCTGGGGTCGGGGGAAGTTTGGGGTTCCCCCGCCCCAGCCCCGCGCCTGGGGGAAAAAATAATTCCCCCCCTTTATTTCCCCCCCAAAAAACTAGGTGACCCTATGGGCCGGTGCACCCTATGGGGCGAAAAATACGGTATATCTGTATTTATTTTCACTGTCATGGAAGGAAATTGTAGAGGGAATTATTGTACTTGCTGTATCACTGTGCTCTATGGGTAGCATGCAGCGTCGGCCTATGGTGAACGTCCCATCTGTGCAAGCATTGCAGCTTCCCCCAATGTGTTTTTTTTTTGGGGGGGTTCTCTTAATCCCCCAGAGCCAATTTTGGGTTGCACAGGAGGGGAGGTCACCATTCAGGACCAGGGAGTCCCCCACACCTGCAAAGTGCAGAGGGGAGACAGAAATAGAGGACTCACACACTGCATACATCCCAGAAGTAATTTAATGCTGAGTTAATCGAAGCCCAAGCAAGGATGAGAAGCCTTGAGACCTCCAGATGTTGTTGGACTACAACCCCCACCGTCTCTGACCATCTGTCATGCTGGCTGGGGCTGATGGGAGTCCAGCAACATCTTGAGGGCCAAAGTCTTCCCCTTCCTGCTGCTTCCAGCGGCAGAAGCACGCCCAGCAGTAACCCAGGGATGGGACAAACTGCCAAGTGCAAAAACACTCTCAGCATGCCAGGACAACTAACATTTTCTTTACACTCTTGGCCTCCCTGGCTATATGCATATGATACGCATTATGTATCCTATTAGCAGAACACAAAAGCTGGTTTCTCGTTCTCCCTCTCTCTTTCTCCACTCTCATTTAATTTGATAAATATGACTTTCCCTTTGAGAGATGGATTGGATTTACACTGTCGGCCTTGGCAGCCATTTTCACGTCAACTTGGCTAGAAAACTGAAATTTGTTTTTGGGATTCTCCGCATGAAGGGAGGGCAGGAAGAATAAGCAACTTGTTATCTATGGAAGGGTTTGTGATGAACGGCTCTGCCACAGATAAGATGCGCTTATTATTCTAATTACACTCATTGGTCATGATTTAGAGAGGCATATATTCTTTCAGATGGGCTTCAATTTTTCCCCCTTCTGCAAATGTGTTTTGTCTTTATCATCTTTCTTTCTGTCATGGTTGGATGACTCCCCCCCCCCCCCCCGTTAATGGCTATTGTATTCATGTGCTGATCTCTGCAAGAGAACATAGCAGACAGGAAATTCACAAGCAAAAAATAAATGCATCCAGAGTGGTTTCCTAGTCAGATCTGTCCTTCAATGATTTAATCGTGTACAAAACAAGAAAAAGGCAGCTTTAAACCCTGTAAGTACTGGCTTCCAGAGTTACAAAAGGCCATTATCTAAAGTGTGTTGGAGTCCATGACTAACCTTCTATCAAAAGGTAATAAATGTAAAAAAGTAGAGATTGAGCTGTGAAGCAAGAGGTGTCTATTTCAGCATTGATCTTTAAAGCACATCCAATCCACGTTTAAAGCACATGGATTTCCCCCAGAGAATTCTGGGATCTGTAGCCCTGACAGAGCTACAATTGCCAGCACCCTTAACAAACAATGGTTCCCATTGATTCTCCCGGGGAAAGTCATATGTTTTAAATATGCCTTGGTTGTACTTCAAATGTGGATTGATTCCCAAACCTTTTCCCCACAACTAGTAAATTGCTGAGGGTCTTGGCATACCACTTAATGGGTTTTTCGCCCATTGTGGCAAATATCATGAGCTGTGGTAGACGATGTATAATTTTCAGCTGTATTTTTATTGCTTCTTTTATTTCTTACACACTGTTTTATTATATTCCATGGAATTCCAAGCGTAAAACAATAAAATGCAACATAAGAAATAAAAGAAGCAATTAAAATTCAATGTGAATATTTAATGTGGTAGATGTGCCTTCTCCCAACTTCTGCCACAAATCCACAGACATGCCATGGATTAATGGCAGTCCACAGACTACCGTTTGGGAACAAACTAAAAGAATGGAAGAAAACAACAATGTGGGGGGGGGCAGGGAGTCAAGATAACAAACCTGGGATTTGAACCTGTATCTCCCTGGTCCAAGTTCAACATTCTCCATCTTTATTCATGGGCTTGCCACTTTCTCAGGACTGGCTCAAGAAATTTTGTTGCTTGAGACAAAGGACAAAATTATGCCTCCCACATTACACGGGCAGAAGCTGAGCAGAGTGATAGATGAATTTTACTTCAACGCTGTTCCTGGGCCAAAGTACTTCACTGTACCAGAGGGCAGCAAGGTATCCTAAAGGGTGTAAGGCAAACTGCATGACACATAACTCTATTGCCTAATGGTAGAGTCGGCCCTACTCTATCTTAGCTTAATCTACTTCACAGAGTTCTTAAGATAAAATGGAATATTCCTCACGCATCCTGCCTTTTGTTACTTGGAGGATGGCCGGAAATCACATGTAATTATAGCTATCCTGACAAATGTCCCAACAAAACAAAGCCAGGTCTTTGTGTATTGCTGCCTATTCAGCTGCCTTATGCATTCATTGCCAAAGTTAAGGTGACGACACTCATGTCCTGTTGCAGATTTGGCAACCTCTGGCCCCCTGGATGCTCCTGAACTACAACTTGCATCATCCTTGACCCTTGGCCATGCTGCCTGGGGTTGATGGGAGTTGGAGCCCAACAACACCTAGAGGGCCATATGTTCCTTTAATTCTGTCATAATGTGAGCTTCCATCTTGGATCGTGCTCTATGCCCAGAACAGGCTCCACACATACCTGGTAGTATTATAACAAGGAGGGAGAAAGGTGTTTATTCTGTCTAGCATGGCCCATTCTTGAGCATTCATCTAGTTGTGCAGGGCCAATGGAAACAGGTAGGACCTGAGTGGAGGATTCTGTGGAGGTTGAAAGGAGTAGTTGTGAAAAATTCAACATCATTTTAACCAACATGCTTAGTTCTAGTTAATACATGAAGGAGTTAAGACCATAGAGTAAGCTATTCTCTTAGACTTAACTAGGTCACACCCTCTCACCTGGGAAGGAAGTCAAGTTTCTTGTTCACTCTTTTCCACCATGTGAACCTAACCAGATATGATGTGTGAGCTTGATTGCTATAATCTCAGACCACGTGTTCAGAAGCTTTTCACCATATTCTACAACACAATATTTCTGCCTGTATTTTCTTGCTGTTGTATGGAAAAATGCATGAATCTGACCTTTGAAAAGTTTGCAACTAAGAACAATTTTAACTTACCAAACTGTGTTTTTTTCTGTAGAAAGGGGAAACACTGTAAGTGACTTAAAGTGGAACATTTAACAGGTCTAACAACCTATAGTCCCATACTTTCCTTTGCTGCATGTTTTGTGTTTTAAAACCTCTGCCGGGGATCTCTGTTACTGGAGAGTATTCTGCCCCATGTTTGGATCTAAGTTTCAAATGAATTCTTCGTTATTTAACCAAATAACCAAGAGAAGCAAGCTCTGCTTATGTGTGTTTAACCCAATTCTAATAACATCATCTGTATATGAGATTCCTTTATCTGCATGTGTGCTTGATGTCTAATCTGCCATTTCCATCATTCTCTGCAAAGTTCCTCAAATATTGTCACAAAACTCCACAGTATGTTGGATACAGGCTCAATGGGGCTGTTTCATTGTTAATTCATTTGGTTATGAGGGGAAAAAATTTCCAAAGCAAGGGGGAGACATACTGCTTTATAAATTAGACAAATGTGAAGCATGTTAACCAGAAAGGATTTGTTTTCTCTAATGCTTTTTAAAAATAGCTTATTTGACTACTGGTACATGGATGTATGCATATTTTAAACACTGCGTTACCAGCTGATGAACAAATCCAGTGTTCTAGCATCCCAGGAGATGGGTACTTTGCACTTTGGGTGATGTTATTTGTAGCTTACCCTTGCTTCTTCCGCTCAGGCAAACAGCCCACCATGCAACTGGCTAATTTTCATACAATCTATTGTAGGCAAAGCCAACATGGCACCCTCCAAATATGGTTGGTCTACAACTCCCACCACCCTTGCCCATTGGCCCTGCTGGTTGTGCCTGATAGGAGCTGTAGTCCAACAACAGCAGACCAAAATAAACCCTGTCCCTCAAATGCCTAGCTAGGGAAAAAGGTCAGCCTTAACCAGGTACCGAGATGTTAGTGAAGGCACCAGGTGTATCTCACCAGGGACAGCGTTTCACAGTTGTGGAGCCACAACTGAAAAGACCCTCTCCATTCTCAACACCTTTTGGTCTCCAAGCCTCCCTCAGAGGGGGAACCTGGAGAAGGGCCTCAGAAGATCAAAGGGTCCTGGTAGGTTCATATTGCAAGAGGTGTTCCAGAAGATATTGGAGTCCTGAGCACTCTAGGTCAAAACTAGCACTTTGAATGAATACAGTAGTTACCGAAAGAGTAGTGGGTGAAGTTAACACTGGGTGAAGAGTGCTGCAAGTTATTTGTCTTCATGTTTTTTTTGTTTTTACCTCTTTGTTCTCATTAAATCTGTTTAATCTGTATAGCATAGTCTTCTTTATGCATAAGCACCCACCCAACCTTTCACCAGGTGTCTGGAGTATTAATGCCAGTGGGCAGAGTGGCAGGGATATTATCTAGCATGGTGGGAAGGGTTTTAGAGCAGAACACTCACTACTTACCATATGATAGTTATGAATAAGTTATGTAAAAAGTAGGACCTGCACAAATACATTGGAACACAATGTGCTCCAGTACCCTGCTCCAATCAGCCAGCCACATTCTCCTCCATGATGCTCCATTACATTCCCCACACTCAACAATCCCTCAGAATTCCATGCCCACAGAGCATCTTTAGTGCTCATTAGGCTATTTTGCAGGTTTCCCCCCATCTGCTTAGATTTCCCTCCTATGGCAGGGATGGGGAACATCAGGCCAAATGAAGCCCCCCTGTTTGGCCCTTCATACCCCTCACCAGCCCTGCTTTGCGCCCTCCTGAAGTGCCTTTACCCCAATAAAATGGGTCCTTGAGCTCTTACAGTCCCTGGCTGGCTTGGATGGTGTGCGAGTGTGTGCGGAAATTAGCCTACTGTACAAAGGTAGCAATAATGATATTTTATTATTTGTACTCTGCCCATCTGAAAGGGCTGCCAGTAAACTTCACATCTGATACTCCCCCCCCCCCTTTTGCCTCTGACTGTGCTCACTTTTGGCTCTGGCCCCACCCACCACCGACAAGTGGCCCCTGAAAGGGTACCCAGAAGGGAATGTGGCCCTCAGGCTTAAAAGGTTTTTCCACCCCTGTCCACACCATTTTTTGGTACTTAGCCTAAGCCTGCTGCTCTCCCCATCCCCCTTTGTGTGTGGGTGATGCCATTTTGGTTGTACCAGCAACATCATTCCTTGTCTAAACATTGTGAATAGCGGGACTGATTTAAGGCATGTCATAGGAACATCAGAAGCTGCCTAATATCGAGTGACACCATTGGTCCACCTAGTTCAGTATTGTCTACATTGATTGGCCGTGGGTCTCTAGGACTGCAGACAGGGTTCTCTCTCAGTCCCAACCTGGAGATGCTGGGGACTGAACCAAGATGAAATAGATGTGGTAAAAAAGAAAGAAAAAATACTAAATGTTTTTATATTTCAATTTAATACAAATGCACATCAAGGCTTCCCTAGAATCCCACTGAAGTGAAAAGGAGATTGGCATCCTCTGGATTTGGCTGGGTGCTCTTGTACATGTTTAATGTCAAGATTGTGAGTAGCACTTTTGATACTAATGGCCCCAAAATGAATGATGTACTTAAAAGGTTTGTTACATCCTGTGCTGAGCCAAGCTCTCAAGGAAGTATTACCATAAATGACTTATGTCACTGCTGCTCATAAACCGTGCTTAGAATTACTGAGCTTTCCTTGAATGTGTACTCCACTTTCAAACCACTCCCTTTAATGCCTACAAGAACTTTTACTCAAGAGCACTGCCATTCTTCCTCGAGAAAGAAAAACTCTTTGGACTTCTCTTTTGTTCAGAATGGATGGGAGAATGGGTATCCATGAAATGTGGGCATGTTTAAGGGAGCTCGTTCAATGCTGGGAGAGGCTGAACAGGAACTGAGTGGCAGATAACTGGTCAACGTGTAATAGCAGGATCAGCATTGACAAGATTGCAAGCAGGATCAGGGCACAAGTATTGAGCAACAGTAAAACCAGAAACACATTAAGAAGGAGCCAAAACTGGAGGCTAGTTTAGGAATCCACCCAATAGGTTTGAAGCAGAGATACATAGGAGGAGAGGATCAAACTGGTAAGCAAAGCCAGATTGAAGGGGGCAGGAATAAGGAGTGGAGCACAGTAAGAAGAGTGGTCCAGAAGTGGTCTGTAGAAGGAAATCCAGCCTTCTTTTTTCCTGAGGACATTAAAAGAACAAGAGCCAATCTTAAGTGAAGAGAGCTTAGCTAGAGTTGCTGGGCCCTAGATATCTTCACTGTCTCTTTAAATTTCCCAACACAGTGGGAGACAATTCAGCAGCTGCAGCTTCTCTCATCTGGTGGTCCTCTTTCCTCCCCACCTGTTGTAACAAACAAGGCTCCAGGTGTGTTGCCCAGAAGGCAAGGGTGAAGAAAGAAGAAGACAGCAGTAGTAGGCAAGAGATGCAACAGCTGCATCAGGGAATATAAGGGTGTGGGAAGTAATAGAGGATGCAGCCCAATACAGAGAAAGGCCATTGAGCTCTGTATTCTGTACACTGGTTGGCAGCAGCTCTCCAGGGTTCTAGACAGGGAGGAGTGTTCCCAGCCCTATAAATAAATGCCAGGGATTGAACCCGGGTCCATCTGCAGGTGAAGCAGATGCTCTTAGCACTGAGCAATCCAAAACACAGTGGAGAGCGACCAAATCCAAAAAGAGATAACAAAACAAGGTAAAGAAGAGAAACAAAGTGGCCCCTTATAAATAAAATGATACATGTGAAACAAATATTTAATAACGTTGGTACAATATGTGAAGTTTCAGCATCAACATTCATAACACTGCAGGATCCTGATACGAAAGTAGTACACTCGTAAAAGAAAGGCCTCACATTCATTACTCAAACAAAACTCTAAATCTCTCTAGAGATGACACCAAACTATGGCAAGATTATTTGTCTTAACTCCAACAGGAGGCCTGCTTCAAAATGTATCTTCAAGGAGATCAAATGTTAAGTCAAAGTTGCTAGACATCCAGAAAGACACCAGACATTTTGGTACGCCTAAGTGAAAATACCTCTTTGAACAAATGGCAATTTGTCTGACTGAACTTCCGTTCCAGTTCTATACACTGAATGGGCAGGGGGGCACCATCTTGCCCTTCGTCTTAGGCCTGAAAATGACTTGCTCCACAGGTAAAGTAAATCCTATTTACAGCTAATAGAAGGATAGGCAAAATCGGCCCTCCAGATGTTTTGGAACTACAACTCCCATCATCCCTAGCTAACAGGACCAGTGGTCAGGGATGATGGGAGTTGTAGTCCCAAAAATATCTGGAGGCTCGAATGCGCCTATGCCTGGCTAATAGTCTTGTATAATGACAAGCCTTTGCTCTGCCTACTGAAGGTGTGGGGAACCTCAGGCCCACCGGATGTTGCTGAACAACTCCCATTAACCCCAACAAGCATGACCAACGGCAAGGGGTGATGGAAGTTGTAGTTCAGCAACATCTGCAGGTCCAAAGGTTCCCCATGCTGGGTCTATTGCCCTGCTGTTATTGAGAATGTAAGAAGATCTTAAACTGGAGAAGCCCATAGGCAGGACCTGAGAACAACAACACCCCCTCTTCCGGCGGTTGCCAGCAACTGGTACTCAGAAGCACAATGCCTTCAACAGTGGGGGTAGGACATAGCCATCAGTTAGTCACAATGGATAGCCTTATCGTCCATGAATTTGCCTAATTCTCTTTTAAAGCCACCCAAGATGGTGCACATCACTGCCTCTTTGGGGAGTGAATTTCATAGTTAACCTAGAGATTTCCACACCCTTTGGTGCCACAACCAATGAAACTCTGTCCATGGAGCTTTATTATGGGCTGGAAAACAGGCCCTCTGGTTCTAATTTCAAGGATTAGGCACATTAACATGGTTGGAAGTAATTCTAAAGATAACTGGTCCCCAAACAATTCATATTTCACCCCCTCCATGTAATACTTCTTTAAAAATATAGTAGAGTCATACCTTGGATCCCAAACGTCTTGGTACTTGGACGTTCTGGCTCCCAAATGCCACAAACCCGGAAGTGAGTGTTCCAGTTTGTGAATGTTCTTTGGAACCCTTGTGGACCTCTCCTGCAGAAGCCATAGCAGTCAAAAAAAGGAATATGAAAAAGGAATGGCCCACCTATAGAGTACTGCTAGAATTTGTTGAAGATAAGCCAATCCTGAAAAAATATGATGAAATTAAAAGCCACTTGATAGACTGGCTCCAATACTTTCAAATAAACCAAAGATTGAGTTTAGACAAGAGAGATGGTCTGGCAAAAAAAAAATCCAAGTTTGAAAAAGAGCTAACTCACAATAAAGGAAAACATATTTCAGGAATATACAACTATTTTTTAGAATGGGAAGTGAAAGAAGAGCAAGTTAAAGTTGGTGAGATGGGCACAAGATCTTGGAAATAATATCTACAGTGGCACCTCAGGTTACATATGCTTCAGGTTACAGACTCTGCTAACCCAAAAATAGTACCTCAGGTTAAGAACTTTGCTTCAGGATGAGAACAGAAATCGTGCTCCTGCAGCGCAGCAGCAGCAGGAGGCCCCATTAGCTAAAGTGGTGCTTCAGGTTAAGAACAGTTTCAGGTTAAGAATGGACCTCCGGAACGAATTAAGTACTTAACCAAAGGTACCACTGTATATGGAACAATGGGAAAGATTATGGAGGAAGGATATAAAATTCATGGCGTGCTATAATCTTAGGGAGAACATAATGAAAATGCTTTATAAATGGCACCACACTCCAATAAAATGTATAAAGGTAGATCACCAAGCTGGAGGTGCAAAAAAGAGACAGGGACATACTTACACATGTGGTAGAATTGCACAGTCATCCTGGAATTTTGGAAAAAATTATATAATGAATTCAAAAAGCTATTCAGATTTACATTCCTCCTAGGAATAATGTCAGCAGAAATCAGAAAAGGTATAAGACCATTGTTTATGTACAGAACAACAGCAGCCATAATATTAGGGGCAAGAAACAGTAAAAATGAAACAGCACCCACAATAATAGAATAGCAGATACTTATGATTGAATACCTCGAACTGGCAAAAATGTCGGGGAAAGTAAGAGGGCTCTCAAACCAGAAAGTATACAAAGAATGGAAAATATTCAAAGATTACCTAAAAACGTTTTGTCCAAATAATCTCCTTGCAGAATTATACTGATCCTTGTGAAATACAATGTGCAAATGCTAATTTATTGGAGTACACGAAAACAAATTAGGATAATAGAAGGCTGTGCGCTAAATGTACCGTATTTTTTGCTCTATAAGACTCACTTTACCCTCCTAAAAAGTAAGGGGAAATGTGTATGCGTCTTATGGAGCGAATGCAGGCTGCACAGCTATCCCAGAAGCCAGAACAGCAAGAGGGATTGCTGCTTTCACTGCGCAGCGATCCCTCTTGCTGTTCTGGCTTCTGAGATTCAGAATATTTTCTTTCATATTTTCCTCCTCCAAAAAATAGGTGCGTCTTGTGGTCTGGTGCTTCTTAAAGAGCGAAAAATACGGTAAATAATAATACAAGTACAATGAGAAGAATTGGAAGTCTTTTATTTAGAAATTCAATGAACGACTGTATAAGAATGCAAATTCTTGTTTTGCATGTTTTTGTCTTTGTGTCCTTTTTCTTTTCTTGTCCTGATCTTTTCTTTTTTGCCTTTGTGTATGTATATATATTTGTGTTTTGATTCAATAAAGATGATTTTTTAAAAAAAAGGAACCCGAACGTCCAATGGGGCTCCAGCAGCTTCCGATGGCTGCAGGAGCTTCCTGCAGCCAATCGGAAGACGCGCTTTGGTTTCTGAACTTTTTGGAAGTCTAATGGACTTCCAGAATGGATTCCAGAATGACTTCCAAGGTACAACTGTAATTAGTGTACCACTGTTTAATATTGGCATGCAGGGCTAAGAAAAGGAGCTGCATCTGTTGACATTCCCTTTTCTGCATTACTTTTAATGACTCAGGAGCCCTACCACCTTAGACCGGGTCACCCTGTGTGACACTAGATCTCTCAGCTGGAACACTAGGCTGGTTACAGTACTTGGGAATGGAGGTAGAATGAAGCCATCGTTTTTATTTGTTGCCATGGCATAGATCACTAGATGGCACTGTGGCACACAGTCTTAACCAAATAGATATATTTCTTGGTGTGTGTATGTGTTTGTGTGTGTGTGTGAATTCTGAAAAAACACACTGATGGCAGTGAGAAGTGTAGGTTAAGGGAGCTGACCTATAGCAAACAGCAAGCAGTTTTTCATAGAATAATTGCAACAGCAGGATGGGAGTCAGACTTATATAACCCCAGAGGTCTTTCTGATTGCTTATGTCTTGGGAATAAACTGCTGAACACTCCCCAAATCCTGGACCCACACTGTGACTTCTAAACATGTAAATTAATAACGTGCGCTCTGGATGAAATACAGGAATGAAAGCTGCCACAAGACTGGGGTGGGGGTGACAGCATCAAGAGGGGGCCAGCAAATTTATTGAGGACTATCACTGGCTACTAGTCACAATGGCTTCATGCAATCTTCATGTTCAAAGTCAGTAAATGTGAAGGGGTACTAGCTGCTTGGGACCAAGAGTAGAAGAGGGCTATTGTCTTTGTGTCTCACTCAGAGGCTTCATGGAGGCATCTGGTTGGCCAACAAGATCCAGATTTTGGTCTGATCCAGGAGGGCTCTTCAGAACAAAGCCCTGCAGTTCCTGTCTCAGGCATTCTACTCTTTCCTCTTTCCCATTGGCCCAACTCTACTCCAGGCATTCTCCCATTCAATGTGGACTGAGCTCCCCCAAACCATCTGCAAAGCCAGTTCATATCCCTTGCTCCAAGTCCTGCATTAGGTAATTCTTACTGCTTCTCAAGCCTATTTCTCACTAAGGTGCTAAACCTGTGTATGGGCTGCACCACTTCAGACAGCCAGGGCTGGGTGGGGGTAGTTCTCGCAACTGAATCCTAAATTCAGTATGCAAAACAACTCGCTCCACGTAGTAAGTTAACATATTAGGGAACAAGTAAGCTAGAGTCCTTCTCATGGATATCTAGTTTTCAGGGTGGAGGGGTATTTTTGGACGGAGGGCCATTTAATGGCCTTGCTGAAGTGGTACAACCCAGATGCAGGTTTATCACCTAAGATGCTTCAATCCAGCTAAGCAGCTTTGCTTCCTATAATGCTGGCTGCTGTGCTCTTATTAAACTGTTTTTTTCTATATGTACACACTCACGCGTGCACACACACAAGCACAAATGCAGGGTAAAAACTGGCCGTTGCTTGTCTGTCATCTCTCCCCCTGTGCTCCAGCTGTTGCCTGATATTCTGCCTGCTCAGGATGATGGTGTCAGCAACAGAATGTTGATGAACAGAGCTCTGCCTGTGCAAATTCTGACACCAAGGTACTTTTGCGTAGGGACTCCGGTCATGCCTTGGAGCATCTCCAGGGAGAAGGAGCAGCCTTCCTGAAGCTGCCTGAATGGTAGCTTGTAAGAGCTTTCTATTTGGTCTTGTCTACACATCTGCTTGAGCTGTGCCATTCATAAGCTGCCTCCCTCACATTAATGAGATGAATTGGATGATAGCCAGTTTCGATGGAAGACAACATTTTTCATTTTGCTTTAAAGGAAAGGAGGGCGAAAACCCCAAACAGAAACACACTGTAGGCTTATTGATCATACTTAATGCTCAATCTTCTGGGAAATTGCAAAAGAAACATAAGAAACCTGTAGGTATAGAAGCCAGCTTCCAGTAATTCCTCCACGCGGCAGTGTGGCCAAGAAACAGAACACAGGTTGGAACCAACACAAGGTGCTGTGCAGGTAGGACTAGGCTTGATTCTCAATGGTTGAGGTCACTGGGGTCTCTCTTTATTTCTCCCATAGAAGTGAATGGTTACTATTTCATCCCATGGGAAAAGCAAAGTTGGGGCTCTGCTGCAGCAAAGCCTGCCCTATATGCTGGAACTGGGTCTCCTGGCTCCCGCTGGCATAAACCCTGCAGGGGGTGCAGTGTTTCTCTGTGGGTGTTTCCAGACAGGTATTTATTGTGGAATTGGTGATCTTCATGCATGCATTTTATTTGATTTTTGCAGCATCCATATGGCATTGTTGGCATCAAAATGAGTCTGTTATTTCCCTCCCCATTTAATCCAGATTGGCCCTTCCTGGGGGTGGGGGTGGGGAATCACATAAATTGTAATACCTTAAAAGTCCATTAACAATACTAAGCCCCTGTCTAGAAGCACCCTATGTTTGCAGAGTTGCAACCCACCCCCTCTCCTGTTGTTGCAGTATACAAAACATCCTTCACCCAACATAATGATGGAGTAGGGAACCCCCCCTCCCCCAAATTATTTGTACACTTCCTGCCCCCAACAACAACTTGTCAGATGTAGTGTTGCCATGTTCTAGGAGAGAATATTTTTCCTGGTGAGGATTAACTCATCATTGGCTACTTTGAAAGACAATTTATAGCCAACTGTTTCCCCCACCCCAATCACTGTATAGAATTTTGCATTCTTAAAGACACCCCCTTCTTTCTGATCATGTGAATTAATGAATAAGTATTTATCAACCGAATGGCTTGGTTGGCATGTAATAATAAACCAAACCATGCCTAAACACTAATGAGTGCATGGAGCAAAAATCATGGCCACTTCACTCCTCCCTTGGTTCTACTGCTGTTATGCTACCTAGAACTAATCCATGGTTTGACTTAGCATTATGTGTGACCCTGAGCTTGTGGGTTATCTCTACCACCAGGCAACTCACAAATGATAAACCATGAACAAACCTGGACTATGGCTCACACTGTGGAGCAGGCATAGGCAAACTCGGCCCTCCAGATGTTTTGGAACTACAACTCCCATGATGCCTAGCTAACAGGACCAGCGGTCAGGGATGATGGGAATTGTAGTCCCAAAACATCTGGAGGGCCGAGTTTGCCTATGTCTGCTTTGGAGTGAACTAAGCCAAACAGCTTAGCACAGAAGTAGCAGGACTGGGAGAGGAGAGAAGGAGTCGTTATTTTCCCTGAGTACCTACATGGTTCACGCATAGCCATGATTTGCCTTAGTGCTATGTGGAATTGAACGTGAAGCAACTGGCTATAAATCCGCAGCATTAACAGATTTGTCCAAAATTAACAGAAAGAGAAAAGTACAACTAGCTTTAATTAAAACTTGTTAAATCGAACGAAACAATCATGACTATGAAATATCACTCCCCTTCCCCCACTTATACAGCCTGAGCCCATAGTTGCCAAGGGTGAATAATCTCACCCCTTATCTCTCACTCTCAGATAATCCAACCCACTAATTTAAATTCCTGTGAGAAACACTGTGATGGTGGCATGCCGCTTATCAATATACAGTATACATGATTAGTCCACATCTTCCCGACAATTTTCAGTGGGAATTGAGCCAATTCAAACTTTCACATGCTCTGTGACAATAGAACACAGAAATATCATAGAAATATGAAGTAGAAATGTTCTGTGTCAGCATTCAAGTTACAGCATTTACACCCGGGACACTACAGCTCAGGTTTTTTCCAAGAGCCTTGGCTGCCGTCCAGCATGCAACTGGAAGAATGGAGTTTCATCAAGAGCTGGGACAACAGGTGAGAATCCATTGAGAACAGGACTGGAGTCTGCCAGCCAGATAGTTCATGACAATCATGGCTGAAGCAGCCCTTTTACACGACCTACACTGTCTCTTACTTTGTTCTTACCTTTGGCTCTTGTTCTCTTTCTTCTGTTCTTCATCCTAATGCTGAATGGCCTCCTTGGGCAGTGGCCTCTGTTGCTGGCTCAAATCTAGCAATTCATTCTGGCTCTAAATGACCTGCGACCTGCATAGGAAGAGCCCTGCTGGATTAGCTCAAGGGTCCATCCAGTCCAGAACTGGAGGACCTTAGGCTTGGGGGCCAAAAGTGGCCCTCCAGGCCTTTCTGGCCCTCAAAAGTCTCTCCAGGCCACACTCTTCACCAACTCTGTTCTGTTCCACCCCCCCCCATGTGCTTTTGTCTCCCTGGAATGTGTCCTAAAAACTGCAATAATCCTCTTGCTTGTTTGAATGGAGGGTGGGTGGAGAACTTCCTCTCCTTCATTGGAGGTTTTTAAGCAGAGGCTGGATGCCCACCTGTCATGTATGCTTTAATTGAGATTCCTGCATTGCAGGGGGGTGGACTAGATGATCCTCAGGACCTCTTCTAACTCTACAATTCTGATTCTAACCAAGTGTGTGAGTATAGGTATAGAAACCCCTGGCTCTTGCATGGCTGGAATGTAGCCAACTGTACAAAGGTAAGAATCACTCCCCACGTTTTTTGTCTCTGCCTCACCTACCACTGGCATGTGGTTCCTTATAATGGCATGAGGCCCTTGAAAAAAATTCCCCATCCCTGATCTAGTCAACCCCCCTGGCTTCTCACCGTGGCTAACTAGATACCTCTAACAAGCTACACAAGCAGAACATGAATCGTGCCCCAAAAGCTGGTATAAAAAGGTAAAGGGACCCCTGACCATTAGGTTCAGTCGTGGCTGACTCTGGGGTTGCGGTGCTCATCTCACTTTATTGGCCGAGGGAGCCGGCGTACAGCTTCCGGGTCATGTGGCCAGCATGACTAAGCCACTTCTGGCGAACCAGAGCAGCGCACGGAAATGCTATTTACCTTCCTGCTGGAGCAGTACCTATTTATCTACTTGCACTTTGATGTGCTTTCAAACTGCTAGGTTGGCAGGAGCAGGGACTGAGCAACAGTTCACCCCATCACGGGGATTTGAACTGCCGACCTTCTGATCAGCAAGCCCTAGGCTCTGTGGTTTAACCCACAGCGCCACCCGCGTCCCAAAATATGGTATACAGTGGCCCCCAAAAAGGTTCCATTCTTCTGAGCATATGCAAAATTCTTTTCCCTGCTTGGCTGAATAACCAGGACAATATCACACTCTTCTGAGACTGCAGGTAAAGGCTCCAAGCCAGAAGTAGAAGCAGAAGAAGGAGAAGTGCAACTTTCACTCTTGTTTGAGCTATAACATTTATCCTTAAAAATTAAGCAGAAAATGGAGAAACAGGCAAACTGGGGAATGATACCAATAAGAATAGGAGAATAAAATACACCAGTAAAGGAGACTTTCACACAGAACTTTAAGGAAAGGGGAAGGGGATGTAATATTTCTGTTACCAATAAATATACCTTTGTTTCATAGGGATTTATGTTCTTTTCTTCCAGCTGCTCCATATTAGGAGAGGAAGCGGATGCCAGAGCGTTATTGAGAATGCCAGTCAAAAGCATGCCAGAATTATTTGGCACATTTTGTATAAAATGCTGGCCTGGAATATTAAGGGCAAAATCTAGAAAATTAGTTCCTATGATCAGGAAAAAAGAAGGCAACCCAGGCCTGCCGCATCAGATGGCTGTGGGGTTTCTATGATGTAACAGCTCCTCTTGCTCACGGGGCTGGAAGTCGGAACTGTTCCATGGCATTTGCAAGAAAGCAGTGAGGGAAACAGGAGAGCGAGGGAAGCAGAGTAAATCTGGGCAGAGGTGGTACACAGCAGTTTCTCTAGAAAGGGGTAGAAAAGAAAATGAAGAATCTTTCATGCTATTGACTAAGTGCTGATATTTAAGAAATATGATATACTGTATATGGTGTCCTGCTTTCCTCTCCAAAAAGAATCTAAACAAGAAACATCAACCCAACCTTCATGCAAAACAAAAAGTAAAAAAGATCAGCAAATAACACAGCAGCAATTGGCTGCGGAAAGCTGCAGAAGAAGAATACACAGCAGCCCACAACTAGCTAATCGTTTCTGTCGAAAGCTCCCCAAATTGCCATGTTTTGGTCAGGGAATGGAATCTGCTCAAGGATGGGTCTAGGCAGGCCTCCCGAGGGGGCGCACGATGCCCAGCCAGTGACACAACAGAAATGGCCAACTGCTTCTGTCCGCACCAAGGGGCACGTTGAACAGGTCTTCTGCTGTTGTTGGGAGTGCATGGGGGGGGATAAATGGGGTGGAAGGCAGCCACAGTTTACAGCGAAAAGTAGCGGGGCAAATAGGCTGCAGGCACGCTATACCTTTGAAGCACATTTTCCCCTCCTCAAAGAATTCTGGTCCCTGTGGTTGGTTAAGGGTAGCTGGGAACGGTACTTTTTTGAGGGGCAAACTACAGTGGCCAGAATCCCCCGAGGGAAAGAGTGGGCTCGAAGTGCGCACGCAGCCACTTGCCCTGTGCCCCTTCCTTTTCCACACAGCCCTTTATTTTCCCACCTCGCTTCCTTCTCCCACATCCTTGCTTCCCCGCACGTCGTCCGCCTTCCTTGCTCCCGCTCTAAAGGGCCCCCTTTCTCCCTCACGCTCCCCGACCCTCTCCTTTTGCTTTCGTGACTCCGCTCACCTTTCCCCCCTTCCTCCCGCCGCCCCTCTTGCCCGGCCCCTCCCTGCTGCCCCCTCCTCCCCAATTTCTCTCCCTTCACCCGGCTGCGCGGGGCGGGAGGGGCGAGGAGGGCAGGCCTGTTCCAGAAAGTCTCGTCACGCGCTCCTCCCCACGAGCCTCTCTCCAGCCCTGCTCGCCTCACGCCCGCCGCCAACTTCGCCCCCTCGCCCGCGTCTCCCCGGGGGAAGCGCCCCGGCCTCCCGGTCTCCTTCCCGCCCGAGCGGGTGGGCGGCGCGTCTCCGCCCTGGGCCCGCCCCGCTTGCGCGTGACGCGAAGGCCGCGAGGCTGCCGCCCGCCGCCCTTGCTGCGTGTGTAGGCTCTGGGCTGCGTGTGCGCGTGTGTCCACGCGAGCGAGGGAGCGAGGAGAAGGCGCGCGGGCGCGGAGGCGGCATCCTCCTGCTGCTGCTGCTCCTCGTCTCCCCTCGGCCGGAGTCCCCTGTCAGGCGGAAGGCGAGGCGAGGCGGGCGCCGGGGCCCGCCGCGGGGCATGGAGAGCCTGCTGGAGAACCCGGTGCGCGCCGTGCTCTACCTGAAGGAGCTCACCGCCATCGTGCAGAACCAGCAGAGCCTCATCCACACGCAGCGCCAGCGCATCGACGAGCTGGAGAGGCGCCTGGACGAGCTCAGCACCGAGAACCGCAGCCTCCGCCAGCAGCACGCGCTGCCCGAAGAGCCCACGCAGCAGCAGCCCCGGCTCCCCGCTCCGCCGCCGGCTTGCCCACCGGGTCCTCCCCAGGGCCAGCAGCAGCAGCAGCAGCAGCCTTCGCCGCCGCTGCCGCCGCCGCCACCTCCGGAGCAGCCTCGGCAGGAGCAGCTTCAGCACCCGCAACAGCTCCCGGCGCCTCCGCAGCCTTCCAGCAGCAGCAGCAAGCAAGCTCAGGCCAGCCCCAGCGGCAGCCGGACGCCCGCCCCCCACCAGCACCCTCCGCTCCACCACCACCACCACCACCCCGAGAAGGACGGCAGGGAGAAGAGCTGTTGCGCGGTCCTGCTCCAGCACAAACCACCGCCGGCCATCGCCAAAGGCGTCTTGAGCAGGAGACCAGAGTAAGTCAGGAAGGGGAGGGGGAGGGAGGCGAGGAGGAAAGAGGGGGCTCTGGGTCGCCAAGAGCCACCCCCCCGCCGCCCCAAAGATGAGAAATTCATTTATTTGGAGCCTTCATACACCCCGCTTAACGCTGCCGTCTCCATCGGTGTGCAATCCGGTTCAAAAGACGGCAGGAAGATGGTCCTAGGAGCAAGGATCCTGCCGCTGCAATCTGACGGAGTGGGCGGGTGGGGAAATCCCTTCCCCGGTGTATTTCCAATTTCCATAGGATGCCAGAGAAACGAAATGCTGCCTCGGCAAGGGGCGTTCGGTTCCCTGCTTCCGAGCTTCCTTTCTGCTATGCGTGATGATATATCGTCAGAAGAAGTTTACATTTTTGAAAACACAAGCCACTCTCCCCCTCCCCCCTTTTTGTTGCAAAGCATGCCTTGGTTGTTTTCTGCCGGTTGTAAATATGTTTGCGATAGCCAAAGCAGGAAAGGAGGATTTCCTAGGAAGGCATAAGCTGGTGTCAGATTTTGCTCAATTGTTTGGGCAGTGCAGCTGCTTTACAGAACAAAAATTTCCAAACCGTAATAGCTCCTATTACACAACTAGGATTTCCCCTTTCATTAAAGATGCAGTAGGAAAACATTGCAGATACCTTTTCCTATTGACACAAACCCTTCATATATTTGTGATTCAGATTTCTTTTACCTGTGGGTTTATATAGCGTGTTTGGGTGACTCTCGGTTTCTGAAGTGGCAAAGAATTGTTTTAAGGGGTTTTCTTTATCAGCAAAGAAAGCCTGGTTGTGTGTTTGTGTACAGTGCGACTGTGTGAATCTTATATATACATATGTGTTATTCAAGAGCTCAAATTTTGCTGCAATGAAGGTTCTAAAGTGGTACAGAAGAATCATGTTTTTTCCTGGGTTATGCATAAACTGAATTGTAATTGCCTAGTACCTTTGCAAATGCATCTAGCTTAGAGATATCTCACCTTTCTTTCCAAGGTCTTTTCAGTCGACAGATTCCATTAACCTCTTTGCATACATGTGGATGGTAGAAGCCAGAGCTGCTATGGTACAGGGGAGAGATGAGAATAAAAATTCACTTGCAGGTACTTCAAGGATGCAGAAGTAAAGTTGCATTTTTAAATTCAAGCCTTGACCTTTGACTTTAATGGCACTGAGGCCCATGAACAACATTTCATTTCTAGTTTCAGGAGTGGGTTTCTTGCTTCCTTTTACCCTCTCCTATTTGTTGTAAGTGGGGAATCTTCTCTGATCTTCATTTGTATATAGGATATTTTCTGTAAATATGGGACTAGCAGCAGAACTGTGAAATCTTTCGCTGTTTGGAGAGGTGGCCCATTTCTCTCTGAATGAGGCTGGTCAGAGAAAAGAACACATAATGGTAGTCATCTTTCCCTCAATGTGCAAAATGAATATTTCTCCAAACTATAGCTAGCCCTTTGCTATGAGTAGCTTGTAATCAAAAAGTCAACATCTTGTTTATTGACTAATAGTAGTATGTGTTTTGCAGGTATGTGTTTTGCCAGGTGGTAAATAAATTGCAGGATCGGGCCCATATTCCCTCCAAATGAAGCTGCAAGGTCTCTTCTGCTGCAAATTCCACGTATTGAAATGCAATTCAAACGGTGCTACTATATCAGTGTAAAAATGATTGTGTTAGAGAGGAATCTCAGAAATCTATTAAAAAACCCCCAAACCTAGTATGTTTTATGCAGTGAAGCCAGTGTTACAAATGTAGTATTGGCAAGATTTCCCTTTCATCTCCTCCTAATTTCTCACATACGTCACTAAGCAGAATGATGAGTCGGTTTCAATGCATGGTTCTGAATAGCTCTTTCCTGGGATACGAATCTTATTTATTGCAAACAGGGAAGAAGGGGATGGGACTATACCTGGTTAGTTCTTATCCAAATGCCCAGGTAGGAAGGTCTTCAGGACTCTGGCACTCATTGTTGAAAGGAGACAGCAGAGCAACCCCTGGTGCCCTCTCTGCTCACTGTAATTAAGATAGCCTTCTGTTTTATTCTATAGCTTAGCCAGAGAAAAAGTTTGAGTAAAGATGCAAAGTGCAACATGTTTGGGAGATTTGTCTTAAACACCCCTTATACATAACAAGAACTTCTTCTTGAAATATCTTTTACTGCTTTTGACTACTGTGTTGAATATTCCCCAAGTGCCTACAAGGCAATATCAGGGTCTTTTTATAAAGTAAATTTTGGGTGGGTAGGTGGTGGTGACAGGAAATATGGGTTATTGAAAGTACCCTACGTTCAAAAGCACGTGTGAGCAAAGCTATCCCTACCACCCTTTGTCTATAATATTCTAGTATTTTCACAGTTGTAATTTGAACCCTAAATGCTGTAGTAGCTGCTTTTGGAACTGCTTCTTTCATCTGATCCAGGACTCTGGTTGCTTTACTGGAATGATAATCAGGGTAGAAAATGGCCACTCTCTAAGCAGTGCACACATGAGCTTCCTTAATATGTAACTATCATGTATGGGTAGAAGAGGCTTGAACTGATTCCCTCCCCACATCACCTGAAAGGGCTGAATAATGTTATTGTAGTGCCTTGCAAATGCATTATGTTTTGGAAACAAAACTGCAGACAGCTCATTCTGCTGCATGTATATGTATGCCCTCTCATCTTCAAGGACCACTCGAAGGCCTTGCTTTATTATGATATCATTACTGTGATATCATTTGGGAACCAGTCTGCTTTGAAGACACTGTAGTCATGCGTTGGAATAGCTCACTGTGCAAAGCACAGAATGGAAAGGGGGTTGCTCCGGACTTCATAAAATCCAGATTGAGCACATTTGCTGTGCCACTAACTTCCCATGCTCAGTCCTTCTATTGTTGTTGTTGTTTAGTCGTTTAGTCGTGTCCGACTCTTCGTGACCCCATGGACCAGAGAACCCCAGTCTTTCTATTATCTTCAGCTAAAGATCTCATAAAAGGGACGCGGGTGGCACTGTGGTCTAAACCACTGAGCCTAGGGCTTGCCAATTGGAAGGTCAGCGGTTTGAATCCCAGCAACGGGGTGAGCTCCCATTGGCCAGTCCCTGCTCCTGCCAACCTAGCAGTTCGAAAGCACGTCAAAGTGCAAGTAGATAAATAGGTACTGCTCTGGTGGGAAGGTAAACGGCGTTTCCGTGCGCTGCTCTGGTTTCGCCAGAAGCGGCTTAGTCATGCTGGCCACATGACCCGGAAAAGCTGTCTGCGGACAAACATTGGCTCCCTTAGCCAGTAAAGCAAGATGAGCGTCGCAACCCCAGAGTCGTTTGCAACTGGACTTAACTGTTAGGGGTCCTTTACCTTTTTAAAGTTCTCATGTATCATAACTGGGAATGCATATTATGAAGAGAGCACTTTGGGGTGGCTTTTACTTAGGGGATGATCAGCTGGGGAGTTTTCCTGCATGGAGTGCTCTTGCACACTTCCTGGTGTGGTGCTGGCATTGTGTGGTTTCATCATGTCCCCTCCTGTTCTTATGACCTTGGAAGCGAAGCAGTCACATAGGAAACTGGTTTGATGTTGTAACTTCCTGTGCCAACACTGTTGGCATGGTAGGTCTACAGTCGCCTGGAGGCAATGGTTTTCCTTTTACAGGTACTGGAGGTGTATGAGGAGGAGCTGTGCTGCAGTCCCCATCCCCCCGTCATTCTAGAAATATATGAAAAGGGCCTATTGGCTTCCATCCGGGTCTCAGGGTGTGCTCTGAAGGCACATGAGGCCACCACGTTGATGAAAGTAGGTATATCTTAATGTGGCTAGTTTTTGGATGGGTGGCCATCTAGGAACACCACATATGCATTGGAGGAAAGGTTGGGTAGCAGAGTAACAAAATAGACAGGTAAAATGGTGAAGGAGAACTTCTTGTGGTCTGTATTATTAGGCTGTACTCCACAAAGCACTTAAACAAAGTTACCTTTTGAATAGTTCTCCATCTCTGTCTTGCTCATACTTGGTCCCATTGATTTCAGTGGCATTTGCTTTCAAATAAGTCCTATTCTGAGGATGACAGCTTATCAAACTCAGCTCTGTCTGCTGGTCTGTGGCACTGGTGTGTTGCATTGCCAGTACAATGCTATATTTTGTGAACTTACTCTGGTGTAGCTCTTGGCATTCCTCATCCTAAGCACTTGATGCACTACTGGTGAGTCTTAGGATCAGGGTGCTATCTGGAGGCTTCTGTGAAATGAAACTAGCTTAAATTCTGATTTTAAAAGTGCCCTGTCTTTCTTGAACTCAATGTACTTTTTATACTTATATGTATAAGTATAAAAGTATAAGCATTTTATAAAAACAGTATCAGAGCTGTAATGAAAGAGCATCACAAGCAGAAATAAAGAGCCAGCTAAAAATCTGTCTTTTGGGTGTAATAGCAAGGCATGTTCGAACAAGAATACAGGAACACCTTCGCTACTCTGTAGGATTAATTTTTAAAGAGAAATAAGGACTGGAACTGATGAGGTTCCCCAAGGAGGTAATTCAAGATACAGTGGTACCTTGGGTTAAGTACTTATTTCGTTTCGGAGGTCCGTTCTTAACCTGAAACTATTCTTAACCTGAAGCACCACTTTAGCTAATGGGGCCTCCTGCTGCCGCTGGAGCATGATTTCTGTTCTCATCCTGAAGCAAAGTTCTCAACCTGAAACACTATTTCTGGGTTAGTCTGTAACCTGAAGTGCATGTAACCTGAGGTACCACTGTAACTGGAACTACCAGTTAGGTCTTTTTCTTAACCTTGCTGATGTTACTTTGTGAGTGAGGATACTTAGTGGGGATAAGGATTCTTTCAGTCATGTTGAACCCACACCATTTGTGTATCCATGTTTGTGGCTCAGGCTGCCTACTCACATTCTGAGTTTTGTGACATGGGCTCATCTTCTTTCTTATAGTTCTGTGTGTTCCCTATTCCAGTAACTCTAAATAGCAAAGTTTACATCTGTTATACTGGAGATGGTTTAAAGTTCTCCCCAGCAGGTTCTCACTTAGCTCACTTAGAGCAGTGTTTCCCAAACTTGGGTCTCCAGCTATTTTTGGACTGCATTTCCCATTATCCCTGACCACTGTTCTTGCTAGCTAGGGATGATGGGAGTAGTGGTCCAAAAACATCTGGAGACCCAAGTTTGGAAAACAAGAGTTAGACGCTTGTAGTTACCCATGAGCTAAATCAGAGATAGGGAACCTGTGGATTTCCAGGCTCTGGATCTGTTGCTGAGCAACAACTGCAATCAGCCCAAGCCATGGTCAGGAATGATGGGAGTTGTAGTCCAACAACATCTGGAGAGCCACAGGCTGCAAAATACAAAAGTTACATCTTGATAGAGCAAGCAAAAGGTAAAATGTAAAGTGTTCATGAAACTTGAGAAGGTGTACTTTGTGTCCCCAGCCTGAGGGCAACAGCTGAGATGGGAAACTCGGGAAACTAGCTACTTGCCCATCTAGCCCAGTTTTGCTTTCCCCTCTAATTATCATGGTTCTCTAGGGTCTCTGATGGAGAAATGGCTTTCTTATCACCTGCTGTCTGAGCACTGGAGATGTCAGGGTTGAACCTGAGCTTTGGACAAGACAGGATAAAAGTAGAGTCATATATACTTAGAGTGGGTACTATTTACCTCCAGGAAGGACTATAGTTCATTGCTAGAACATCTGCTTTGCATGCAGAATGTTGTAGGTTCAATCCCTGGCATCTCCTGGTAGGGCTGTGAGAAACCCCCGTCTGAAATCCTGGAAGGTGTCAGTGCAGACCGTACTGAGCTGGACGGACCAGTGTCCTGACTCAGTACAAGACAGCTTCCTATGTTCTTTCACTAAGCCTTTAACCCCCAAATCCCCATCCACTAGCTGAAAGAAAGCCTAACTGCATTTTTCTGTGCATTCACCCTCCCCTGTTAACATTTCTTCTTTCTGCCATCTCTTCCTCCATTTGTAGAGATGCAGATTTTAAATGCCTTGTAGGTGGTAGGATTTGTTTCATTTATGTTGTGCTGTGAAGCATTGTGTGGATTGGTGATGCTGTGTTCATAATGCTTTTCCCTTGTAAATTTTCCTTAAAAGGAATTGTAGGCAAAAGCCACCAAAACACACATACAAATTCACAAAACTGTACACTATAGTTCTAATAACAGTGAGTATTATTTCTCTGGCAAGAAAGAGATCACTTATGCAGAGAACTGTTAATTGCTGCTATACATAAAAGGTGGTTGAGGCCTAATGCGGATCTTTCCTGCAGAACGAGAGGTGGAGGAATAGATGGGAGGGGTGCATGTGTTGATTTTACTGCGGGAATGAGGCTGGTTGCTCCATTTCATTCCTCTTTTCTGTCTAAGAACCTCTTTCATGAGTGCTGCTCTTAAATCTTTAGAGGCCAACCATTTCCCTCACCCAAATGCAAAAAATAAAATAAAATTAAAAATAAGGTAATCTGTTCTGGAATGTTTGGTGTCTCCCCCTCTCCCACCCCCAGAAAAGAATGTCAGATTAGTATCCGACAGAAGCAGGCAAGAAAGCTACCTTGATCAGACAATTTCCTGTTGTAAGACTCAGCTTCAAATTACTCCCAGATGCATGGAGCATAATTTCTGCCCCCGCACCATTTTTCAGAACACTAGGCAACGATCCCCAATTTTTTGCTGTTCCCTCAAGACCCTTTTTATGATTGAATTACAGCAAGGGAAGAATTACACACCTTAACCTAGATGGTCTCACATCCTGCTGCCATCCTATCTTGACAGAATTCTCTCGGTGGGCTCACTTGCATAATCAGAAGCCCAAAACAGCCATTCCTGGGCACACAGACAACTTGGTTGTGAGTCTGAACCATTTTTTTTGGGGGGGGAGGGAAAGGCAAGAATTAGAATCCAATAATTTACAATGTTTTGGGGCTTTTTTTGTTGCTGACCTGTAAAAAGCAGACATGAAAGTGTTTCATGGCTTCATGCTCAACACGAATAAACATTGTTAGTCTGAATTATTTAAAGTAACTGCCATCAAACCCAAATAATTATTGAAGATGCTCCTGACATTCTTACTTACACTGGTCCTTTTGCCTGCAACACTGACCTCTTTGATGCTGGGCCACTTGAGTGACACAGATTGTGCCACCTTGCTTGCATCAAAGAGGTCAGTGTTGCAGGCAAAAGGACCAGTGTAAATAAGAATGTCAGGCGAGCCTGGCTACTGGGTTAGCTTTTCTTGTCCAGCATCCTCTGCCCCACAATGGCCAACTGGTCAAGTCATACACAGGCAGGACAAGAACACAATAGTAATAAAGAGCATTTTTACAGCTGTTGAGTGTGTGTGTATACCACCCTTATAGCGAAAGTCAGTGTTATTGTTATAATACAGATGTGAGAAGGTGGCACAGCTAAGGTATGGTAAAGTCAAGTCAGGGTTTTGGGGGAGAGGGTAGAGGTTTCAGTGTGGGCACATAGGAGAGAAAGGGAGTCAAGATCGGAGCATGGTTCAAAGGCTTGCTCTTAAATATATTCAAGGCAATTACGAATAGAGAGTGCCAGTGTGCAATGTTTGTTGTTGTTACATCATAAGCTATGGGTGTTTCTGAATAATAATGTGTGGTCTGAAATGTGAAGTAGAGTGGGGTTTTTTTGGGGGGGGAGGGAAGCCTTCCAATAATGAACTCATGTGGCAAATTCTGGTAGAAATGGAGTCAAGTTGTGGTCAGTGTGGAGCAAGGTATTGGCATATTTGGGGAATCCTAATGTTTTGTGAAAGTACAGAGAATATATATGTCTAAGGGGGTACAAACCAATCCTTTGAGAATTGAGCATGTTGGCTTTCTGTTAGAAAAACCTGCTTAGCTTAAGTAAAGTAACTTCATCAGCTGCCTTAAGATGAGGGGTAGCTAACCTGTGGTCTTCCAGACATTCTGGGACTGCAGCTTCCATCACCACTGACCACACTGCCTGGGGTTGATGGAAGTTCGAGTCCAACAAAATCTGGAGGGCCACAGGGTTGCTACCTCTTCTTAACGCCATGCCCTGAGAGCTTAGGGATTGGATAATGTTTGCAACCCTGTACATGTTTACTCAGAAGTAACTCAGAAGTTAAGTAAGCATTACTTCCATGTAAGGGTACATAAACTTGCAGCCCTAACTTTTAGTTGAATCCCCTGCACGTTGATTTGGAAATAAATCCTACTGTAATTCACTTCAATTTACAAGGCCCATAGATGTCTAAACTAACTTTCTCGCTAGATTTCAGTAGATCTATGGTTTAAAGCATGGTTGCCATGTTGGCCCTCAAGGAAAAGAAACATGAAATAGCTGAGAACTTTTTTCTTGCCTCATCAAGAGGTCTGTGTTCTTCAAACACTTGCATCCTTGTATCTGAATAAATTTTGCGTTGCCAGGAACGAAACCTGATTCTGATGAATCAAAGATGTGTTCGTGCAACAGAAGTGATTAGTCATATGGTATAAACCAATCTAGTGCTGGGTCGTCCCCCCCAGTTTCTTAGGGATGCACCACCCTTGAACTCTGCTGTATTTGCCTTCATTTCTGTCCCCCATAGGTATTCTTTGTGATGGGAGAAGCCAACAAACCAAGCTCAGCTACTCTATGTGTCCAACCATACTTTCCCCAAGCATTAGAACTTCACCCTTTCTTTGTCACCCATCTTTCTGTTCAAACTCACCCCAACAATTTCTCACTTGGGCTCTAGATGTATAATTACTTTTATAGACACAGATATGGAACCTCCCTCCCCCTCCCTCCCCCTCCCTTCCTGTGTGTGTTTGTGCAAAGGAATGCAGAAAATGCCTAGTGGGGCAAGGAATAATTGTTGCCTTCCAAGGCTGTTTCTTATTTTTAAAAATAGTTGGGATTTTCATTATGCGCATTATGTGTGTAACATGCAGTTTGCCCTCCAGCAGTGGGTTACATTGCATCTTACGTAGGTCTTACATAGGTCTTACGTAGGTCTGTTCACAAGATGTGAACAAAAAGATAAATATGAGAACCATTTGGGGGGTTTTTTGGTTTTGTTTTGCTAAGAGTTGAGGCCATTATGTTCTTTTTTTTTCTTTAGTTCAATAAACACAATTATGTAAGTTTCAAACAGAAATTGCATTTGCAGGAGGTGCTGTTCTCCATTTGAGGGGGGAAAGCAGGCTATGCATTAGTTCTTTATATAATGGATTTTCTCTGCGATAAAGTCGTTACACAACCCCAAACAGCTACTTACTTTAGCACTAAAATTAGAGTAAATATTATGAGCCATTACTCGTGTTAAAATAATTCTAGCTATATTTGTTCATTGCCCCAGTAAAATGAGTATAATTGAGTAATGATCCTGCATTCTCAGAATCTTGAGTGATTGGATTTAAAGAGGGGCAAGGGTTGAACACAGCTGGAATAAGAAATGCAGGACTGACTGTCTTCCATGCCAACGTCTTGTTCTCAGATTCAGCCATGATGCTTTGAGGCTTTATCTTCTGTCATCACCCAGGGATGTCACCCTGAAAATTATGGCAGCAAATCAAGTTATGAAGTGCACATATTTATCTGCATTCTGGATTTGTTTGCAGTGCTGATGCACCTCCTTTGTGATTCTGTCATGCCTCCCAAAAAATTGAAACAGTCTCCTTCCAGCTGAATGCCCAGGCTCAACCAGCGACACGGTGTTAAAAGAGATTTAGAGTTCAGGACAGAAGAGCTGACACAGAACAGATTCAGTACCATGGACAGCAACTAAGCTATCAGCCTGTTTGAAACAGAGTTGTGTCCCAATGTCCTCTTGAATAATGTTCACCCTACTTGTGGGCAGAGAAATTGTGGGGTGGGAACCATTTTACTGAATTTCTGTAGGGAGAAGAAAAAATTGCAGGCTGTTTCTTGAGGGGGAGATGGTGGTATCACAGGTTTCTTCTTCTTCTCCGAATGGTAGTTCCGCCCACTTTTGCCACTGAAAGTTGAGCAGATGTGTTGACGGCTTAGGCACTGTTTTGTATTCCCAGCAGTACTCCAATACTTGCATTATGATGGGATGTTGTGAGGGAAGGGGATGGCAGGTACCACACAAAAACTCTGCAAAAGTTGCCTTTTCCTAAGGGGTTAGAAAGAAGAAAATATTTGGCTCATCTGTAGCCAAATATCCACAGCTTTTGCTGTAATGATTAAAGGACACTCCACTACTAAGAGGTTTAATGGTGCACGCCCAGTTATTACTCCTGATCTCAGGCAGGTGAGTCAAGGACCTTTGAGATTTCATCCACACTGTGTGGTGGACCTTTGAACAAGACAGCACTGCAGTGGGATAATAATAATAATAATAATAATAATAATAATAATAATAATAATAATACTTTTATTATTTATATGCCACCCATCTGACTGGGTTGCCCCAGCTACTCTGGGTGGCTTCCAACAAAATATTAATAGACAAAGAACCTCAAACATTAAAAAATTCTGTACAGGGCTGCATTCATATGTCTTCTAAAAGTCAGATAGATGTTTATTTCCTTGGGAGGTCATTGCACAGGGCAGGCACCACTACTGAGAAGGCCCTCTGCCTGGTTCCCTTTAACCTCACTTCTTGCAATGAGGGTACCATCAGAAGGCCCTCGGATGAAACCATGGAAAAACAGATCCCACATCAATTCTTCAATATGTAAAGAAGACTATAAAAAGTGAAACAAATATTTGCAAATGCTCAAAATTCACCAACATTTCCAGTTTTGCCACTCATCTCTTGAAAGTGAAATTCAGACTTCAGAATTTGGATTTTAAATACAAACTTCTAACCTCAAAATGTGAAACTCAAGTCCTTGCCATCTCTTGATAGCTTTAGCAGGCATCAAATTAGTCACCTGACTAATACCATTGCACGTCATCCATCAGATGCTAAAACAATTGCATGAAAAATATAAATGGGTGTCAGCCATTAAATGGTGTCAAATACACATTACATATCAACTGCCAAATAGCAATTGTCATTCATTCATTGAATATTCAAGTCAAATGTCATGGTGTGTCAAATATTTGGGAAATATTAAGCAAATATGCAAGTATATTCATGATCAAAAATTGCAGCTGGAAATTTCGAGCAGCAAATTAAAGTCCCTCACCAAAGGAACTGTTTTGAATTCTGCCTTTTAATAGACATTCTGTCATTTAAGATATATTAATAGTTATTTCAAAACATTTATTGCAAATAGGAGTCCGCAGAACTTGTACTACATGTGGGTGATGGATGCATGCTGCCTATTTATAAGTCCAGGGTACAATAGAACTCCTTGACTGAGTTAACTGGGTTGGTTCCAATTCAGGATGGCATTGTGATCATTGTGAACTGCCCTATTTATTAAATCATCTGAGTCAGTTGTTCATGTGGGCAAGCAATTTTATGCCGTGGTTAAGGCAGGGCTAGGGAACCTGGGCCTTCCAGAGGCTGTTAGGCTCTAACTCCCATCAGCCCCAGACAGTATAGCCAATGGTCAGGGATGATGGGGATTGTATCTGGGTTATTGTGTCAGACTCGGACTGGGCTGAAATCCCCACTCAGCCAAGAAACTCACTGGGTGACTGTGAGCCAGTCCTATTCCTTCAGGCTCACCTGTGTCACAAGGCACTTGTGAGGATAAGGTACGTGTGCTGCTTTGGGCTCCTTGAGGGTCATGTGCATGTAATACATAAATAAATATACAGCAGTCATTTTAACTTACCGTTGCTTAGAGAGCAAGGAAAATTGCATGGCATGAATGGAATAATCAGGTTTGTGCAACATAAAAATGCATCAGAGTCTGGCAAAGCAAAATGGGTGGACAGTGGCATGGATGCAGTGAGACATGCCAGGCAGGGGGACAAAGAGCCCTTGGCTAAGGACAGATCCTTGTGAAATTCAAGCTGAGAAGTGAAGGCTTTGGCAAAGGAACCCAGCCAAAGAGACTGGATCCTAGTGTGGAGAACTGATAACCATACAAGATGTGACACTGCTTAAGAATGCTGCTCCATCGCAGCAGAAATAAGGGCTTTACTGATGCTGTCAACACTATAGGGCGCTAGGAGCAATAGAGCACTCTAGATCTGCTAGTCTGACTCTTGGAACCAATCGATTAAAGTACAACAGGACCCTATTTTGAGTAATATGAAACACATTTCTGCCAGCTGAGGTCATGCTTGAACTTGATAAAACCCAGACATGGTAGAATGGACTGTTGTCAATTCAGGCTGCAGGTAGAGGGATATTTCATCTGAATGCTCCTCCATATAGAATCAGAAAGGTTTTAGGAAATCATAAAGGAACATTTTTTTAAAAAGTGATCAGTTATCCAGAGGCTGAAGCAGCACAGCCATTTAGCCCTTCAGTTGTCTCTCTTGTAGACCACGGCTCCCCTTACTACACTGTGCAGGCATTACTGACCCATCTTGTTGGCAGTGACCTGAGGGGGTCACTCTTTGTTGCTGCTGTTGCTGATTTCATGTTTACATTACTCTTCCTTCCAGGGGAGTGAACGGCAATAAAAATACAATCTATACAGTAAAAGACTAAGAATACTGTATATCCTTAAGAACCCAATATAAATAACACCAGCTGCTGGGATTGCAGGAGACATTTGTGAACAAATATATCTTTAGTCTGCATGTACTAGTGACACATAACGTTTGTTCTGCACTTGTGAGAAATCAATCTTTTAGTGTGGCAGCACCTGTTCTCTGGAATTTACTGCCTATTTGTATTACGCAGGAGCCTTCATTGCATGGTTTTTGACACCTTCTAAAAGCTTTTATGCTGCTTAGACAAGCCTACCTTGTAATTTTTTTACCTTCCCCATTGCCCTTTTAAGCTGCTGATTTTATCTGTATTTTGATAATTCACAGAATCATAGAATTGTAGAGTTGGAAGGGACCCCCAAAGTCATCTAGCCTCCTGTAATGCAGGAATCTCAACTAAAGCATCCGTGACAGATGGCCATCCAACCTCTGCTTAAAAACCCCCCAGGAAGGAGAGTCCACCACCTCTTGTGGGATTCTGTTCCACTGTTGAACAGCTCTTACTGTCAGAAAGTTCTTCCTGATGTGTGCTTGGAATCTCATTTTTTTGTAACTTGAAGCCATTGGTTGTATTATGTCCACTGTTTTTTATGTCTGTTTTTATTGCTATTTTTTAAATGAATATTTTATACCCCTTAGAGATCTTTTTATTAAGTGGTTGGTGCGTGTACCGTATAAGACACCCCCATTTATAAGATGACCCCTATTTTTTTAACCCCAAATTAAGAAATTAAGTTGCTTAGCTTTTTTGGGGGGGTGGGGGAGGTCACTTCCGCCAATCGCTTACCCATCTGCCCGCCACTGCGGATTGCTTGCCACAGCCACTGCCAGTTGCACACCTCGCCGCAGCCACCAATTGTCTGCCCGCTCACCGCCACCAACAGCCCACCCGCCCACTTGCCGCAGCAGCCAATCACCTGCCCGCCTCGTCACAGCCACAGCCAATTGCCAGCAGGCCTTTCCGCAGCCACCAATCACCCGCCCAATCGCCTCTGCCAATCTCCTGCTTGCTGATACCATTAATCACATGTCTCCCCTCTGCATTCACTATCCGTGTATAAGACAACACCCAATTTTTGCCATTTTTTTAAAAGCAAAAAGCATTGTCTTATACACAGAAAAATATGGTATATATGAAAAAATAGGTAGGGGACAAACATATCTTACCTTGGAGGGGGGCATCCTGGTAGTGTGGTGAGTTTCAGGTAAAAGGTACTTTTTAGGAAAAAGTATGGGCTTTACCCCTTGACATACTTTGAGTGAAGACTTTGGCCCTTCAGTTTATTTGAACTAAACACCCCCTGACATACATGAAATTTGGTACTGATCAGTTATCTTACCTAATAGATTTATGACAAGCAGAATTCATCCTGTGCTAGCAAGTCTTCCACTTGAAGTAGAGGGACAGTCAACTAATGCTTTAAATGCTGTGAAACAAAAATCTGATCTGATTCTTTGGGTTTGTCAGAAAAAAAATGTATTGAGGACAAATTAGGATTATGACCACGTATTGTCTAATGGTGGTTCTGGCTGACTTATTAATGGGTGGTGATAATGCAAACTATTATTAGGGCTAAATGTGATGTAAGCGCCACATCTGCTGCTGTTTCTCAGTCTCTTTTTAAAATTCCTCTTAACATCAAATAGAAACAGCATGTGACATGAAATCACGATGTGAGACAAGGCAGGGAGATGTGTCGTTTTGTGATGGCTAATTCAGCTCATTCCGTCCAGATGCTAAACTGGGTGCTGCTCATAAACTGGGGAAGGATCCAAATTCACCAGCTTAGCTTAAAAAGAAAGTGTGGGATCTATGCAGGGAAAAATGAGCTAAATTAGAGTATATTAGAAAATTGTTTGTTTAGATATCCTGAGATACAGTAGGCTTTTTGTTTCCTATTGGATAATTCATTGGCAAAGTCACCATTTTGGAAACACAACAAGTTGTTTAACCCATGATTTTACAAATGCATTCTGGAAGACATAGACTTTTAGTGGCTGATGAGTTAACTTTTATGATGTCAATTATGTAACTTAAGATAATTATTTTAATGTTTTTGTTTGCTATGTTTTTATATTATCTTACATTTCTAAACCACACTGTCACCATTTTTTGTGAAGCACAATATAGAAATAACTAATTATGTTTTTCTTGTAGTTAATCTTTAAGGTGCCACACTATTCTTTTGTTTTTTTAATAAGCACAGCGTTTTTTAAAATACTGATTTGAATTGATATCTGATTTATTCTTTGCTTCTTAATTGATTGTACGTGAGTTTTCTTTGGTTTGTAAATTTTCTTTGGTTTATTAATTGAACAAAAACTTTAAGGAAAAATTGCTTTTCCTTTTCCTGAAACTATTAGGGAGAAGGAGGCACGGTCGCCTTAGCTGGTGATGATGGGATGATATAATAGTAGCCAGAAGTTGCATATGCCATTCACTTTATAAAGACTGGCTAGAGATAGTCAGAACTGAAGATAACAAGCCTGACACAACTGCTTACAGATTGTATTGCTTTCTTATTTAAATTCTTATTTTATTTGTTTTAAATATATGACCATATTGTTATAATCCACCCTGGAACACTTCTGCTGAAATCCTATAATAAATACATAAGAATCTGAGCAGGAACCTCTCTCAGCCTTCTGTATGAAATAATTTTAACTAGGGGCATCAGAGTTTGATCTGTGCAACTTTCTGAGTTACAGTCCTTTCCAAACCTAATCTAAATTCAATTAGATTGGCTAATTTATCAAGCTTAAATTATGCAAATTAGCATTTATTTAAATACATTGACATTGTTTATTCTGGGTTTTTTAAGACTTGAACAAGTACATTAAGCAGGGAACAGATACCCCTATTCGCCTTTCAGCTGGAAAAAACCTTTCTAGCATTCATTTTACCCTCCAACTCTTCCTCACTAGGCATACCCAAACCCTTCCAAGACTATCATGATCCCTCCTTAAAAGTGGAAATTCCCTGCATCTTGAATTCTGTGCTGGATATTTGTGTCTTGCCTAGTGCATTAGTGACATTGCAGGATAGACACAACCCTGTTTATGATTAAGTGGAAGTATTTATCCAGGAACATACTATTGGCAAGCAGTTCCTAGCATTGCTGGTCCAATTCTCATGTACTTTATTATTTGTCTGTGTCAGTGCTGGGCTGTAGGGAGCCAAAAGTCAGGAACAAGGAGTCATTGTCCAGAAGTCAGAAGGTAGGGGTCAGGCACAGTAGAGACTTGTTGCCCAGGCAAAGTCATAACCTGACCTGGAAGCGCTTTTAGTCCTTCCAGGTCAGGGACAGCCAAAGCCAGCTTTGACGACTGGCACCACTGGAACTGGAGACCCAATGGACATTCAAACCAGTGTAGCCCGAGTGGCTCAACACAAAGGACAATAAGTGCACAGATCTGTGGTTTCCTGGTTCTAGTCCTGCCAGGGAAAAATCTGAGGGGTACAGCTGAAAAGTGAAAACTGTGAATGTGAGAAACACATGTTTGAAACCATGTGTCTCTCACAGGTGCATCATTAGAGAGGTTGTACTGGATCAAGCTCCTTGCTAGGTATACGCTTTGTGGCAAACCTCAGTTCACTGCAGTTTAAGTTTACAAAGCTGTCTAAGTTATCAGGTACCATAATTGCCTGAGGTTGTGTTTTGGAGAATGGGATCAGCTTGTTGTTGCATGTGTTCTCTAACAACACAAATGCTTTGTAATACTATACTGTGTAAACTGTTAATCCTCTGTTTATGCAGCATAGAAACAGACTGCCCACGCAGTCATAGTGTAGTGATTGCAAATGCTCACTAGAACGCCACGTCAAAAATTAAAATGTGCTCATGGTCAGATTTAGCCACAGATATGTGACATGAAGAGATTTTTTCTTTACTGCTAGGCAGAGTTCTTGCCTTCTGTCTGGTGGTTGAGAATAAGAATACATCTTGGGGATATTACTTTGGAATAGCTACTTGGAGATGCTACTTTGGCTGGCTGGAATAGTTTCCTGAACCCTCATTGGTTTTAGCTTTTCAAGGTGTGAGAGAACACAACCCACTGTCTCCTTGCCCATCCAATCTTTCCCCTCCCCACACAGTTTCTCATTTACTTTGCTTTGTCTGCTAGATTATTCTTTCTCCTGGATTTGCCTGGGATTTCATCTACCTCTCTCTCTCAACTGTGAATTTGCTTCTTATTATTTTCTCTCTCCTCTTTTCAGCATTCAGTTATGGTTTATTTCTTCCTCTTTATCTCTGATAAGAATCCTTCTTTTATTTTCCCCTCGGGGAGGAAAGACCATTTGAGAAAGCAGAAAGAAATGTTCTCAATGCAACAGATGGGGGGAATTATTTGATTTGTTACAAAATTGCATCTCTTGTGTTATCTTTAGTTGCGCTGCAGCCAGAGAAGAATAGGAAGAAGAAGGAAATAATAATGTATGATAGGTTAGTAAGCTGGAGACAGGGACTTGCCTTTACTACACAGCACCTAGCACAACTTTAATGCTTGATAAATAACTACTGCAGAGGTGGGAAACTTTCTATGACTTGGTGGGCCAGATCTTTATCTCCTCTCAACCCACGGACAGGAGCAGAGCCACCCACCTTTCAGTCATCTGACATCATGATTATAGCAAGTGACTGATGGGTGGGAGTGGTCCCACCCACCTGTCAAAGTTGATGGGTAGGTGGGACCCACAGGAAACATTCTGGTGAAGCAATACCCACGAGGACTTCCCCACACATCAGCTGATGAGTGGAGTGTTCGGTTTTCTCTCTGCAGAGTCTGCTTTGCCAGTGCATTTAATCCACTGCTGACAGCTGATAGGTGGGTATGGCTTTGGTAAAATGGACCTGTGGACCAGTTTGGACCCCTTAGCAGGGTCAAGGCAGGCAGGTAGGATGGCAGTTCCCCATCCTTGAACTAGAGGGTTTGCCTGCTAAGCAGGAAGAATGTATAGCGAAATTCTGACCTTCAGGAAAAGAAGCAAAGTTGGGAGGAAGCTGGCTAAGAGGCCTGCACTGGAGTGGGCTGACTTTGAATGGCAAGATCAATCATATATATATATAGAGAGAGAGAGAGCATGCGCACAAGTGCCCCAAGGTCCACCAACTGGACCAAAGCCAATGTACAACATTTTGATGCATGAGGTGCAGCAGCAAATGGCACATAGAACCCAAGGCTTGTTTAGTTATTTTGGCATCTGAGGCAAAAAAGAAAGAAAAAGTCCATAAGTGTGTCTCACTCTCCTTCCAACCATGGTAGGCAAAAGATAGACCGGGGTGTACTGGAGGATTTTTGGGTAATTTACAGCTAATGAGGAAGAGGCTGCTTCAACAGGGCAAATTTAGTGGACTCAGTAGGGTTCCTGGCATATTTGTCCTCGTCAGTAGGTCACCTCAGATATTTCCTCCATTTAACATGGATGTATCATTTCCGTGTTTGTCATGTGTTAGGTTTCCCACACAAATAGTAAATCCATTCACCCTCTGCCCCTCACCCTACCCCAGGTTCATGCACTGTCCCCGGGGTGTGTGTGTGTGCGCGAAGCCACAGCCACCACAGGCGCCTGCAACGTATGCGATGCCACTGCACACTGCAAACTTTCTTATGCTCGGTCATCACTGAAGAATGCTGTCTGACATTTGTTTTTATTGAGGGGTGGTGGTAATTCAACCAGTGGATGTCTAACAGGGGTTTTAACAAGGTTGCCCGAGGTCCATCTGTCCATAAGACCTGCTTGTATTCAAGGGCTCCACAGTTTTCTTTCCTGGCTAGAAGGCTAACAAGGTCAAGAGCTGTTGCTAAGACAATGTGCGTAAGGGACACAGTAGAAACGTGGCAGGCCTGTACAACAGATGCTTTGTGGTGTAGTGTGGCCAGTGTGGTGTAGTGGTTAAGAGCGGTAGTCTCGTAATCTAGTGAATCGGCTTCACATCTCTGCTCCTCCACATGCAGCTGCTGGGTGACCTTGGGCTAGTCACACTTCTGTGAAGTCTCTCAGCTCCACTCACCTCACAGAGTGTTTGTTGTGGGGGAGGAAGGGAAAGGAGAATGTTAGCCGCTTTGAGACTCCTTAGGGTAGTGATAAAGCGGAATATCAAATCCAAACTCTTCTTCTTCTTTGGATTTGCTGTGAAAGAGGTGGCTTGGGATTGCGGGCGTTCAGTCCTTGTGCTTCTCAAGTACATATTGCAGTTTCGGCCAAACGGTTGATAAAGACGGCTCTTGTCACTCCGGTAAAATGGCACCAGTGGTGGCAAAGAAAGGCTGATGAGACAAACATGAACCCAAAGAGGAGGCTATGTTGTATAACGGCTAGCTACGGTTCTGCTGAATGTGATGCTTTGGACGCCTGCTTTGTGACAGGGCCTTTTTCAGTGGTGGTCCCTCACTTTCTGAATTCTCTCCCCAGGGCAGCATGCCTGGTTTCATCTTGATATATGTTTAGGGGCCAGGCAAAGGCTCGTCACTCTGGCTTTTAGCCTTTCATCTGAAAGGTGGTGGTGTGGCCTGAACGAATAAGCATCTCAAACTGAGCAGCTGGAACTGGCGCTGCGTTTGAGAACTTCATTAACTGCGTGTTGCAAAATGACAAGAAAATATGGAGGATCCAAATGTAAGCTAACTTTTTAATTAAAACCAGTTAAATTTAATGAAATGGCCATGACTGCAAAATGTTTTTCATTCTTTTTTACTGTGTTACCACACATCCTGAGTTCCGCACTCACCAAGAGCGAAGAATCTCCCGCTTTTGTGGAAATTCATCCCTCTATGTGGAATTTCTGTTTCCCTCATCAGTGCTAATGTAATTGGGGGCAGGAGTGTCCAGTTCTTTGTTTACACTTTTAAAAGCTCTAGATGAGGCACATAATTATATCCTATCTTGCCCCAAATTTTATTACCACAACTGTCCTGCGGGGTACGTCAGGCTGAGAGCAGCGAAGAATCTGTCCTAATGTTATCCAACATGTTTCATGGCTGAGAGGCAATTTGAAACCAGGTCTCTACAGTCCCCATAGTTTTGCCACTATGCTGCTTGGACTCTGAAAATGGAAGCAAACCTGGCTGAGAGAAAGGAACAACTTTTAACAAAACCCCAGTTTTTAAAAAGGCATTGGGGTCTCTTACGTGTGTTTGTACTTAATGTGTGTTTAGCCCTCAAAGATTGTGAATCCACCCATTGCTTTAAAGGATGCTTTAAAGCCCAGCAAAGTGGTTTATTTGCATTTAGAAAAGATAAGTTGGTTCTGTGAGCATGCTGCAAGAGCAGGAAGCAAAGTCCACTCTGGCACTCCTTAATGACCTCTCAGGATCAAGCCTTACCTATATTATTTTGCCCAAAGTGGTCACTAATCCCTTCTTCAGATTCCCATCTCAGGTGCTTCTTTCAATTCTGTTATTTATTTCATGTCTTGTCTTCTCTTTCTCTATCTCTCTTTCAGCAGTGTTGTATAAATGAAGTGTTATTGCCTCAGTGAGGCTGGGAAAATGTGATACACATTTCCTTTTTTTCTTCCTTCATGGTGATGCACCCATGTGTTGAGTTCGGCTTTTCGCCTGTACTTTAACCAGAGCACAGCTTGGCTTGGTTGGGCATGTGTCAGGGGCCCACTCACTGCTCCTGCCCCTGGATCTGCTCCTCTTCTTCACTATTGCAACCTTCTACTCCACCCGCCTCTCATTTTGGCCCAAGCAATGGTGGAGCAGCAGACAAAGGAGAATCATCTCCCTGCTTGCTTAGTAACTCTCTTCCTGGCAGGCAAGCAAGTGACAGCAATGAGGAGGAAAGGGAGCAGGATCAGCAACTTGGGGAGTTCTGTAACTCACTGAGAGAGCATCTGCTTGGCATGCAGAAGGTCCCAGGTTCAGTCCCCAGCATCTCCAGGTAGGGCTGGGAAAAACCCTTGTCTCAAACCCTGGACAGCCACTACCAGTCAGTGTAGGAAATACTGAGCCAAATGGACCCAATGGTCTGACTCACTATAATGCAACTTTGTGCATTGCAAATGCACCAGTATAATGAGTGATGAACAATTAGACCTGCTTTATTATTATTATTGAAGGGATGCGGGTGGCGCTGTGGGTTAAACCACAGAGCCTAGGACTTGCTGATCAGAAGGTCAGTAGTTCGAATCCCTGCGACGGGGTGAGCTCCTGTTGCCCAGTCCCTGCTCCTGCCAACCTAGCAGTTCGAAAGCATGTCAAAGTGCAAGTAGATAAATAGGTACCGCTCCAGCAGGAAGGTAAATGGCGTTTCCGTGCGCTGCTCTGGTTCGCCAGAAGCGGCTTAGTCATGCTGGCCACATGACCCGGAAGCTGTACGCCAGCTCCCTCGGCCAATAAAGCGAGATGAACGCCGCAACCCCAGAGTTGGTCACGACCGGACCTAATGGTCAGGGGTCCCTTTACCCTTATTATTATTATTTTAAAAATAATAAAGTTTTTACTTAAATATTTAAATTTGCATCTGAGCCAAAATGCACCCCTGTAGTCACTGCCCCATTCCCATATGGTGAAAGCAGGTAGGGGCATTTCTGTGGGTTTTTTCCACAGGGATAGCAGGCAATATTCAGTGAAGCGGAAAATAGAATATGCAGCTGGAACTGTTCCCCTTCTAACAGCTGCCACCTGCATTTTCCAGAACCTTCATCAGAAGGATTCCACATATATATTCATAGAGCATTCCTTAGAGGCAGTTTGAGGAACGAACTGCTGGCTGCTTGCAGGTAGGCCGTGGCTCATTTAATGCAGTTGTGGAGAACCTTTGGTTCTTTAGATGTTGCGTAACTGCAGTGCCCACCATCCCTAGCCATTGACTGTATTTGCTAGAGCTGATAGGAGTTACAGTTCAGCAACATTTGCAGGGCCAAAGGTTCACCACACCTGATTTAATGGCACAGAAAATACACTTTGCACATGCTCAGAGGCATTCCTGATGTTGTTCCATCTTCCTTTTGCATGGCTCAGTTACAGATTTTAGGGTTGACCATGGTGAGGTTGGGCTCAGATTAACTGGGGATCAAAGCATATGCAAGTGTGAGGTCATAAGCATATGTTAAAATCCAGGCATTGTTTGCCCTGGCAAGGCAAGGCTTTGTTTGGTGGAAGTGCATGGCTTAATGGATTCAGGATTGCAGCTTTTATTTCTGGTAATAAGTCGATTGCTTCACCTCTCCTGTTTGACATACAAACTGAGGCTGCAAAATGCTTTGCTCCCTTGTCCTGATTAGCAGCAAACGGTAATTTGTAGGGCCAAAACTCTTTTTCTTCTCCCACATTCTTGATGAGGCAAAAACCCAACTCGGCCTGTAAGCTTCATTAAGTTATATATGCAGCATTTACCTCCCAGCTGAGAGTCTTGCTCTGTGAGAAGATGATGGCAGAAAAAAAACCATTTGCAACTCAGATAGGTATACTTCTTTGCACACTGAAACCAAAGTTCCCTTCAAGTTCTCTATATCTGCATCGCTAACCTCTTTTCAGCAGGGCAGTCCCTTAACTGATCAACATGTCTGAATATGCAGCTGCATTGGGGACATTGTACGCTCCAGGCTACTGGTCATCGTGATGGCTAGACATCTTCCTTGTGTCTGGTCACTTGGGAAAAAGATGCTGAACTGTAGGCACTTCATCTGATTTGGTTGAACTTTTCTGATGTTCTAGTAGTATTTCTCTACTGAGAAGTATGAACAAATGTGGGTGTTGGGATGGGCAGGCAGTGTCATAGACCATTGACTTCTTTCTTTCTTTCTTTCTTTCTTTCTTTCTTTCTTTCTTTCTTTCTTTCTTTCTTTCTAGCAGCCATGTTGGAGGGAAAACACACATCAAAATCCGCAGTAGGGCAATAGCTGTTAGGATTTTTTCTCTTTTTGCAAAAAAAAAAAAAAAAAAAAGAAGTTGCCAATTTTTTTTGCAAGCTTTCAAGTTCTCCAGAATTCCTCACCAGCCAGAAGCAGGAATTGGGGGAACTCTGGAAAACCTAAGAGTTTGTGCACTATTTTGCAATGTAAAGGTAATGTCCAACTGTGAATATCAGAGAGCCCCATCCTTCCAATTCCTGCCTCTTACAAACCAAGACCCCTGTCCTTGTTTTAATATGCCTTGGAGAGTTTCACATGGTTTTCTACCTCTACCAGCTGAAAAGTAACTTTGCATTTTGAAGGGTGCATGCACCCTCAACTGCTAGGATAAGACAATACAATTTTGCTACATTTTTGCCTATTCACCATGAAAATCAAACATTGGATTTTCTAATATAAAGACTGCTATGTTTTTCTTTGTATTTGCTTTGTGCCCAACCAGGAACCAGTGTGTTTTCCTTAAGGCATGACTCAGAACTGGGTTACACCTGGGTATTTTTGTTTCCAAAAATGGAGATAAGCCACTGTTGCTTCATTCCAGAATCCTAGCTGCAACCTGATACCTGCAAGCACCTAGCAGAGACCAATCCAGTCTTCCCTCTTCATCTTCAGACTTGGGTTGATGTAAATGAGGATCTCTCAGCTTTTAAGTCAAGCCTCATTTTAGTTTTCCTCTTCTCCTGCCACCTCCAGCCCTGTGCCTGATAGTGATGTGTTATTGTGAGTGTAAAATAAGCAGGGGTTAAGATGTACATGTTTTGTGGGCTTCGCGTATTGTTGTTGTTAATTGTTGCACTTGTTATAGAAAAAGAAATGTCTCAAAGTGAGTTGGCAGCAAAATAAAGGCAAACAGATAAAATCAGTCAAAAAGCCAAAATTGAAACTAAGTGCAATCCAAAATTCCTGAAATGCTTGTCTGGCAATACCATAAAACCTTGAGTAAACAAAAATGTCTCAGATTGACCTCTAAAAACTGACAGTGATGGCACCAGGTGTGTTTTCCTGGGGAGAGTATTCCATAGATGGAGAACAACATATATATATAAATGTAATTGATTAAATTAAGTAAGCCTGAAATGTGGGTGACTCCTGTACTCCGTAATCCGTGCCCTTGCCTATGAACAATTTTTTCCATCTCCTCTGCAGACTCAGTTGCAGAACATCTGCTTTGTGTGCAGATTCAATCCCTGGCAGCTCCAGTTAGGGCAGGGAGAGTTGCCAGACAGTGTAGCCCAATGGTCTGAACTCAGTATAAAGCAGCTTCCTTATGTTCATGCAGCTGCATAACCCGACATCAGTGGGAGGAATTATGGTTTATACCCCATCTACTCACAGACTATGCCTTCAGTTTCACAGCCTTCATGTAAAGGTCTAGATTGACCTTGAACAGAACTGACGGAAGTGATTTCAGTCTGTTCCCTGGAGGGAATTACGGTATGTTGCAAGTCAGGTCAAATTTATTATTAGTTTTTGCTGAAGTCATAACAACATAAGGTATGTTGCAGAAACTTGCCAATATTTTGGTAGATTGCAAAAATATGCCAAAGTCCATTAAGGCTCGGCATCTGTCTTCCCAGAATGTATCATTGCTGCATTAGTGAAGTTGTACTGCAGGCTTGAAATGAGAGGTGCTGAGAGATGGTGCATATAGATTTTGTTTCTTTTTTTAAGGGCAAATGGGTGACAGATGAATAGACAAGGAGACTGGAATGCGGGTGTTCTGGAGGGGTCTGGTAGAACAACAGAACCAGTGATGGCTGGAGGTGAACTGATGGAATTGCCTGAACAACATTGCAGTTGGGTGGTGATGCTTACGAAACATCATATGCAGATACTAGGCCATTAGTGTGCATTAAAATGCATATATTAATTAGAATAGCATGCAAAAACACATTAAATCAGGGAAAATAGCTTTGCAGAGATGTGTGTTACATTCAAAATTGCATAAAAAGCATGTTCGTATTCGGAGAAACTTTGGACTAAAATGCTGATAAATTTTCATGAAGTCTTTGTTTTAAAAAGAGAAACTGAGAGAAGCAGACATTGACAGACCCACCAGTTCTACAACATCCTTTTTGAGATGCAGTGTACAGAACTGTACACACTATCCCAAATGCAACTGCACCAAATACTTACATAAAAGGGATTACAATGCTGCAGGAAAAGGATTTTCAGTCCTTTTCCTAATAATAGCATGGCATTTCTGTTTCCCTCCCGACGCTGCATGCAGAGGTTTCAGTTAGATGTCTACCACAAACTCAAGATGACTTTCTTGATTAATCACTGCCAGTTCAGGTATAGCTTTACTTTTATAGACTTCTATTTTCATGGCTTGCTTCACCTTCTATTTACACAGACTTATCCCCTTCTAGCACTACTGGCACAGAGGTTGTGTGTGTGTGTGTGTGTGTGTGTGTGTGTAAACACTGAATTGGTGCATGGGTGCAATGCTGCAAGCTCATCTCTTCCTCCCCTTGTAAAGAAAGTTACCCTGATGGGGAAGGGCTATAGATTAGTGGTGGGGCAGAAGAACCCACGCCCAATCCCCAGTATCTGGGCTGGGAGATGCCTGAACACTCTGGAAAGCTGCTGTCAGAGCGTGTAGACAATACTGAGCTAGGTTAACCCAATGATCTGACTCTGTATAAGGCAAAAGGAACAGGACAGGGCACAGGAAGAGCCGAGTTATGAGATTAAGTCAACACCATGCACTTAGGAAATGACTATACAGAACTGCATGGACATGATTTGGAAGCATGAGCAGAAGATCCCTGCAGATTCGGTTTTTTGATTTGTTGTAGAGCAGCGGTACATTTGGCAGAGGTGGAAGAAGGGCAGGTCTTTGTTCATGCAGAACCTGGCACCACCCCAGTGTTATTCATCTCCCTCTTCTAAAAAATTCATATGAATTATATAAAAAAAAATCCCAAATGCCATAGAAGGCTCTGTTTATCTTCATATTTATGAACTCATATCAAGGGGAACTTGGTATGAATCTAGAAATGTGACATCTCAATTTTGTCCTGTCCATCAAAATGATGAGTGTAGGATGATTACCAGGTACTGACCTGGCTGCTTTAATGCTCTGTTTATCCAGGGAGCTACGTGGTGTTATTCCCTTTCAGTGGCACAGTCTGTTCTCAATCAGTTCAGCTTGGTGATGGTTTTCAGTTAATGCAAGTTAACAATACCTGCTAATGGAATTTCTAGAGAATAATATACCAGATCCTCCACTACAAAGGATTATGTTGACTTGCTCTGTGAATGGAAATGTTGAGAGAGTCATTGCAGAACGGTTTTGGCGACACAGAATTGAATTAGTTTTTAAACTCTGGTGAAGAATTGTAAATCGCTTTCGGGATGTGTCATGGAAATCAGTTCATATATATATATATATATATATATATATATATATATAAAAATAAAATATTTATTGGAATTTTACAAAAACATCAGTTTACAAAATACAAAAAAGAACATATGAAAAGAAAAAAAGAAAAAAAAAGAAAAAAAGGAAACCTAAAAAAAGTACATAAAAAAGAAGAAATACAAATAAAAATACAACATACAAAAAACGAATAGGTAAAAGAGAATTAAAAACAAATCCATTTTTTATAACTTTATGCTCATTAACTTGTTTCCTTGACCTCCTCACACCTCCCCTTTTTGTATTCCCATTTAGGTAATCAAATCAGCAAATCCTTACCCTCTTTCATTTATCTTAACTCTATATCTTAACATATTATAACTCTATATTTTCATCCATTATCAATTCATTTTTGCATATTCTTATTAACTTTGTTGCTAATATCCCCTATTCAATCCAATCATCATTTTAACATTCATTAATTTTACAATATTTCTGTAGATAGTCTTTAAATTTCTTCCAATCTTCTTCCACCAACTCTTCTCCCTGGTCTTGTATTCTGCCAGTCATTTCCGCCTGTTCCATATAGTCCATCACCTTCATCTGCCACTCTTCCAGGGTGGGTAAATCTTGTGTCTTCCAATACTTTGCAATCAGTATTCTTGCTGCTGTTGTTGCGTACATAAAGAAAGTTCTGTCCTTCTTTGGCACCAATTGGCCGACTATGCCCAGGAGAAAGGCCTCTGGTTTCTTCAGGAAGGTATATTTAAATACCTTTTTCATTTCATTATAGATCATCTCCCAGAAAGCCTTAATCTTTGGGCACGTCCACCAAAGGTGAAAGAATGTACCTTCATTTTCTTTACATTTCCAACATTTGTTATCAGGCTAATGATATATTTTTGCCAGCTTGACTGGTGTCATGTACCACCTATATATCATTTTCAAAATATTCTCTCTTAAGGCATTAGGAAATCAGTTCATAAATAAATAAATAAGCAAATCCGTATCAATAAAGGGGTTTTATATCTGGAGTTTCAACACCATAGTCAGAAAGTAACAATTAAACAGAGCATCCTCTTTGGGTTCAAAATAAGCATTATGGATAAAAAAAAAAAAACCAGCTATGAAAATACAAGGAAAAATCCACATGGTAAAACTGTTAAGCAAAATACAGTGGTACCTCGGGTTACATACGCTTCAGGTTACATACGCTTCAGGTTACAGACTCCGTTAACCCAGAAATAGTGCTTCAGGTTAAGAACTTTGCTTCAGGGTGAGAACAGAAATCGTGCTCCGGCGGCGCAGCGGCAGCAGGAGGCCCCATTAGCTAAAGTGGTGCTTCAGGTTAAGAACAGTTTCAGGTTAAGAACGGACCTCCGGAATGAATTAAGTACTTAACCCGAGGTACCACTGTATCTCCTAAACATTGGGAAATGAAATATTACAATTAGAAATCAGCCAAAATGTATAAATTCCACATTTTAAAATAACCTTATTATTATTACATTTACATTCTACCTTTTCCCTAAGAAGTTCAAAGTGGCACTCATGGTTCCTGCCCTTCCTCTCCATTTCATCCCCACCAAAACCCTCTAAGGTAGGTTATCTTGAAAGAAAGTAACTGACCCAATGAACTTCATGGCTGAGTGGGAATTTGAACCCTGGTCTTCCAGGTCCCAGTCCAACAACAAGGTCCTAAACGAGGGGCTGAAATGAGTTTTCCTCAGGAGATCATTTCAAAGAATGGGCACAGCCACTGAAATCTCTCTCTATCTCTCTCTGGTTCCAACAATGACTGGGGGAGTGTGGGACACTCAGTAGGGCCGCTGATGATGATCTCAATGGGTAGGTGCTGCTGCCACAGAATCCTGACCCAAGACCCAAGTCAGCACTTCTTTGATGGGCTTGGATGTTACTCAAAACCTAGGGTCAAATCAACTCTTCAAGGTAATAAGCTTCTACCACTCATGTTGCCTGTCCGCCCAACTTGAGCCAGGAGATTCTCAGGCTGTACTCTGGACATTCCCCAAAATCTCAAGGAGCAAGAGCTAAAGAACCAGTCTCTGCTATTACTAGTAACTAAAATATAGCATAGTATGAAACCTGAAGGTGAAGCTGAGGCTCCAATACTTTGGCTACCTCGTGAGAAGAGAAGACTCCCTGGAAAAGACCCTGATGTTGGGAAAGATGGAGGGCACAAGGAGAAGGGGATGACAGAGGACGAGATGGTTGGACAGTGTTCTCGAAGCTACAAACATGAGTCTGACCAAACTGCGGGAGGCAGTGGAAGACAGGAGTGCCTGGCATGTTCTGGTCCATGGGGTCACGAAGAGTCGGACTCAACTAAATGACTAAACAACAACAACAACAACATGAAACCTGATACCAAGCAGGAATGAAAGGAATAAGGGAAATACTGATTTTGCTATAAAGGGTTTTGCAACCAGGGCCGGCCCTAGTGTTAGATAGAGTGAGACGGCCAATTGAGCCAGAGTGGCAATTTCTGAAGACCAGAGTCTGTCCCTTCTGAACCTCCCAGCTGTTCCTCTATTGGAAGGCAGAGCTGTATATGTCACATGGCCTGTCCCTGTCCCCCAAACCAGCCTGCTGCCTCAGGTGTAGTGGAAGACACAATCCTATTGCCAGTTTTGAAATGAGAGTCCTCTGCCAGTCCAGTCCACTTCTCTATGCGGGATGGTGAGGGGGTGCCATGTTGTCCTTTACCCGGAGCAGCAAAGTGTCTTGGACTGTCCCTGTTTGCAGATTTGCACCTGAACATCATATGCACACACCAAAGCTAAATGATGTAGACTCATGGATTCCAACTCCCATCAGCACCAGCCTGATAAAGGGAGTTGTAGCTCAAAAACCTCTGGAGGGCCACAGGTTTCCAACCCCTGACGTAAGCCCATAATGACTACTTTACTACTAGTACTTCTCAAAAGTGTCGCCTTTCTCAGGCCTGATCTGTGTGTGCAGTAAGACATCAGAAAGCTGAGGTGGCACAGTGGGCAGCACCAGTTCCAATAACAGGAATCTACCTGCAGCCTGGAATGGAGTAATCCGGTCTACTGCCTTGTTCTGCAGTATGCATCTAATCAGCTGAGCCAGGAAGTAGGCAGCAAAGTCTAGAAATGGAAGGCCTATGGCGGGTCTTGTTCTTCCACCAGCCACAACACATGTTCCTGCTGCCCGTGCAACTTGTGGTATTCCGTGCCCCAGGTTGGCCAACTATTGGTTAAGCAAGCCGTGGCACAAACGGGAGTGTTAATTGCAATGATGGATTGTCATTTCTGTTGTTTGTCCAAAGCCCCCAGGCTAAATGGCTGCAGATTCATCTATCAAGTTCACCAGAAGCGTAAATCAGGCATAACCAAACAGAAGGTGGTGAGGGATTAGGGGATGGAGGTTTACTTTTTGAACGGAACCGACATGATAAACTTTCTTTTTTCCTTTCAAGCTTGAAGCTAAAAGGACCAAAGTGGCACAAACCACCAGAGCCTGACTTTGTGTAAACAGGTGCAAATGAGAGATGAGAGAGAGCCTTTTGTTCTAATGTCACTCATGGGAAGCTGATTACCCAATTCATTACTGTGTGATGTATTTATTTATTTTTGTATCGACAATGAAGGAGAACAGTCACTCCAGCACTGCAAAGTGGGCTGGTGACATTGCACACATTTCTGTTTCCTCTGCCTGGATAGAGTTCAGGGTTGGATATTTTTATTTTCTTTTATTTAACAAGATGTATATATACAGCTTCATAAAAATGCCAACACTTCACCCAAGCAGGTAACATAAAATAATATGAAATATTCATAAGAAAGTGCAAATACAAGAGCCAGTGTGGCATAATGGTTGGAATGTTGGACTAGGTCCTGGGATAGCAGGGTTTGAATCCCCACTCAGCCATGAAGCTCACTGGATGAGCTTGGGCCAGGCAACATCTCTTAGCCTAACCTACTTCACAGGGTTGTTATGAGGATGAAATGGTGAGAAGGAGAACCATGTACACCACCTTGAGATCCTTGGAAGATAGCCTTGTAATAAACAAACAAACAAAAAAACAAACAAATCAGACTTTACAAACAAGTAGACGTAATAAAATTACCTAAAGGAGACTCTTGAGAGTCCCATGGACTGCAAGAAGATCAAACCTATGCATTCTGAAGGAAATCAGCCCTGAGTGCTCACTGGAAGGACAGATCCTGAAGCTGAGGCTCCAATACTTTGGCCACCTCATGAGAAGAGAAGACTCCCTGGAAAAGACCCTGATGTTGGGAAAGATGGAGGGCAAAAGGAGAAGGGGACGACAGAGGACGAGATGGTTGGATAGTGTTCTCGAAGCTACCAGCATGAGTTTGACCAAACTGCGGGAGGCAGTAGAAGACAGGAGTGCCTGGCATGCTCTGGTCCATGGGGTCACAAAGAGTCGGAAACGACTAAACGACTAAACAACAACAACAACAAATGTGGCGAAAAAATTCAACATTAAAAAAGCACAAAGACACAATCAAATTACCTGTCTGAATTGCTTGCCAGAATACATGGGTTTATCTATACAATAACCCTGTGAAGTAGTTTGGGTTAGGCTATGGTGATACACTCAGCAGGGATTTGAATCCTGATCTTCGCAGTCCAATTATCTGTAGGCAACATATTATACTGGCACTCTTGCCCAGGGTGGGGCTGGGAGTTGGCAGCCCCTCAAGCACTATCAGGGTGTGGAAGGGTGAATGACGGGCTCTGCACATCAAGCAGCAGTAGGGCCATCTGGCACCATGCAGCCAAAGCCATCTTAATTTTCCTGGAATGCCTCTGGAACAGAGATTAGCCACATGATGCTACTTTTCTCAGGGCCTTATTAAATTTACAACCCCGAAATTCTTCCCCGGTTTGGGTTTTAATCTGAGGTAGAGGAGAATCCCATGCTTCCCCTCCACATGGCCTTCAGAACAGAGTACAAGTGCAACCCATTCATCAGGATCATTAGAAATTCCACGTTTCTCCTCCTCCTCCACACTTACTCTCTTGGTGGCAGCTGCTACTGCTACAGCAACAGAGTTAGAAAGTGGGAGGGAGGAAAGGCAGGCAGGCAGTGTCTCGTCTCTCCTTCTCTGCCCCTGCCTTTGATGCCTGGTGTGGTGCCACACAGTGCACCAGATGCAAAGTGCCCCAATAAATTTCATTTCCCCAAAAGGTACTGCAGTAAACTTGAAATTGGATGGACTGCAAAATTGAATTGGCTTGGGGAAAAGTGGAGCAATTCCCCAATAGCTTGGGTTATTCTGAGCCATATTCTGAGCCAACTGAGCTGAGTCATATTCACAGCCAATAACATTTAAGTCCAGGAGAACTCTTCCACCAGGTCCTTTGAAAGCTGTCCAGTTTCCTCCAGCACCTTCAGTGGGTCCCCTGCTAGGCCCTGAAATTTCTCCAGCCAAGTCATTTGCTGCTTTTTCGTCATTTGTTAACAGGGGTTGTAAAACTGGTCTCCATAAGAGTGTCTTCCCCTTTCATTTTAATGCTCTATAATATGAGGCTTGGTCATCGTTAGAGTCCCTTGTTTTGAATGCTTAATGAGTCCTCTTCACTCTGCCCTCTGCATTAGAAGCTTGAAGGTCTGCAAGCCGCCTGCAGACCTTCCAGAAATGAGATAATAAAGAGAACATTGATGCAAGAACTTGTTAAGACAAATGAGTTTTTGCAGAATGATTTATGCTGATGAATTCATGTGGGATCCAGTAATCAGTCTGGTGCCGGCAATATCCATTAGCAATTTTATTCACGAAGGGTGTTAAATAGAAGGCCGATGGTACTCAGTTTTCTCCCTCCGAAGGCTGGGTTAATTAAAACAGGAGTCACTGCAGGATATTTGGGACACAAACATCAAGATGGATCACTTTCCAGTTATCAGATAGGTGCCTTGTCAGGAGCTGCAAAACTGCTTGTGATGTTTGTTTGCTTCTTACATTTTAGTTGTTTTTCATATTCATGGAAGTCAGGGGTCTGCTGCTTTGGAAAGCAAGCTCTCTCCTAATTGAGATGCATCCCAAAGCCACAGAAACTTTACAAAAAAGAGAGCTAAGACTCTGCAAGCTTATGAAGTCGCTCTTCCAGATTCAGCAAGTAAGGCTCTTTGCAGGCTCAGGTGAGGCTGCTCAGGAGGGGTTCAGTCCTTCTAGGACTGCATACCTGGTGCCTTACCTTAGTTACTAGGCATCCTTTCCATCATCTTGGTGGGTGCATTTCACTTCTCCACAGCTCAGGATTTGCCCTTTATGTCTCCTCCCAGCATAGACCTCTTGTATAGTTGACACCTCTCATGGTTCCTTCTTTCTGATTTTCCACTTTTCTACCCCCTGCCCCCAATTTTTGGTTGGTGGATCTGTGCTGCCTGTTTGTGATATGCCTAAGCACTACCCACAAATGTAAAGGTAAAGGTAAAGGGACCCCTGACCATTAGGTCCAGTTGTGACCAACTCTGGGGTTGTGGCGCTCATCTCGCTTTATTGGCCGAGGGAGCCGACGTACAGCTTCCGGGTCATGTGGCCAGCATGACAAAGCCGCTTCTGGCAAACCAGAGCAGCGCACGGAAACGGCGTTTACCTTCCTGCCAGAGTGGTACCCATTTATCTACTTGCACTTTGATGTGCTTTCAAACTGCTAGGTTGGCAGAAGCAGGGACCGAGCAACAGGAGCTCACCCCGTTGTGGGGATTCGAACCGCTGACCTTCTGATCAGCAAGTCCTAGGCTCTGTGGTTTAACCCACAGCGCCACCCGTGTCCCTCCACACACAAATGTAGATGGCTTTAAAAGGGATTAAATGTATGTATAAAGGAAACAGCTATTGGTATCAATCGTAAAGTGCTGCTGCCAGGCAGTGTAGACTTTACTGAGCTAGATAGACCAATGGCCTGACTCAATAGAAGACAGTTTCCTATGTTCCTATGTTGCTCCTCCATAGCCATCTTCTTAGCATAGGTGGCCCTGGGAGAGGGTAAGGGGTGGGGAAACTCCCCCCAGCAAATAGCTTGCCTCCCTCTCCCCCTGCCAAGTGTTGGATCTTTGTGGTTACTTGACGGAAAGGCAAGCTTCACATTCTGATTATAACTTACAGTGCAATCCTGTGCACATCTATGGAGAAGATTATTCTTGCATTGTAGAATTCACTGTACATTCCCGTTTCTATGTTCCTGAGTGCTGCCTGTCCTCCTTTATAAGTGATGCCATGGCTGAAAAATGAATAGTATTGGAGGTTTATCCTATTCTTTGAATGCCTCAGGCTGCTAAGTGTACATTTTATAGCTGCTTTCTTGCCTAAAGCAGAATTTCTCCTCCTTTGGTTTGGATGTGCCCTGCATGAGAAAATATGTAAAAAGGCACAATTCTCTCTCCATCCTCTGTCCCTGTTGCTATAAGTACTTATGAGCAACTCCCTTCCACATTCGGCATACAGGGAGAGCTTGCCTATCCTGCTGCAATTTTCCAGTGTAAATGGCTGCCAGGTCACACCTGGAGTACTGTGTCCAGCACTGGGCACCTGAATTTAAGGAGGATATTGACAAGCTGGATCGTGTGTAGAGGAGGGTGACCAAGATGATTAAGGGTCTGGAAACCAAGCCTTATGAGGAACAGTTGAGGAAACTGGGTGTGTTTAGCCTGGAAAAGAGGAAATATGAGAGCCATCTTCAAGGGTTGCCACATGGAAGATGGAGCAAGCTTGCTTCCTCCTGTTCCAGAAGGTAGGATTCGAACCAATGTCTTCAAGTTATACGAAAGGAGATTCCAACTCAACATCTGAAAGCACTTTCTGCGGGAATTTGAATATATTTTCCATGCTGTACTACTTGAAGGCGGGTCTTGCTTTGCTCTCAGAACAGCACAATAATATCCTTAATTGTCCTGGTGGCTCTGTCCTTCTGCAGTCTTTTATGACGTAAAGGAACACATGGTTTCATAAGTGGCAAAGTGCCCCTTGATGGGCTGTCTTTGACATCAGTGCCCCCCTTCCAGCCCTGAGAGTTCTGGTCCGTGTGTGTGTGTGTGTGTGTGTGTGTGTGAAGGAGTTCAAGGTCCAACAAAGCAGGGTCTGGTGAAGCACGGCAAGGCAGATCAGGGTGAAGCAAGGCAGACCAAGCATGAAGCAAGGCAAGGCAAAACAAAGGGAGAGATTTGGGATGCAGGTAGCACCCTGGACAGCTCCACTGAGACCTCCAGCTAGAAACTCACAGCAGCAAGTCTCAAACAAGCAATCCCAGACTTGAGGTCACATTAGCACCATGCATTTGAAACACACGGCTCCCCCCAAAGAATCCTGGGAACTGTAGTTTGTCCCCAACAGAGCTATTATTCCCAACCCCCTTGATAAACTACAGTTCCCAAGATTCTTTAGGTGAAGCCGTTTGCTTTAAAGGTGCATTAAATAATATGTTTTAAATGTATGGTGCGAATGTGACCCAAGTCTTAAATAGAACCTCACATCATTCTGAGTGGCTAACTCTGGTCCAAGTATTTTTCATATGAATAGTATAGGATAGAACACTGGGTTCTGGAAAGCTATCTAAGGGGTATTTTAATAACTCTTAGCCCCTTCAGCAAATCACAGTCCCCAGAATTCTTTGGGGAAGCAGTGACTGTTAAACATGGTGTAAGAGTGCTTTCTATGTAGGGTGTGAATGTGACTTTAGAACTTCCCATGTGCTGTTCTAGATGGAGGCTCTCATTTTGAAAATATTCTTGACATGCGCACCTGGGAGAGGATTAGGCTGATTGTTCCCTGTGTGCTATTTATTTATTTATTTGAACTTCAATTATCATTTAAAAGTTGTAGATAATTGCAAAGGCTAAGCTTCCTTCTCAGTTTTTATTCAGTGTGTGTGTGTGTTGGGGAGGGAAACCCACAAAAGCAGTTGTCATCCCAAATCTTCATTTCACTGAAGATTTCTTGACCATCTAATACAATAACTCATCGAGTATGATTGTTCCCTTGTTGCCTGCAGCTGTCTGTTTCCAGCAGCGAAGATACTTAAATGATAGGGTATGATTTTCAGGATGGTGCTAAAGCAAACAGGCTGTGTCAGGTCTTTATCACAGCCACACAGATGAAACAGTGTGTGTCTAACAGTGTGTAATGGAATGCCGCTTATGACTCCTTGGGCTATGCTCATGTCAAATTTCATCAGCTGAGAGAATCAGACCTGGTCAGTGGTTGGATGGGAGACCTCTGAAGGAAAACAAAAACCCCTTCTTCTATATAAGTCATTCTGGTGGTGGCGCTCCCCTCTCATGAGATTATTCTAATGGTTGTGAAGCTACCAGAGGTCTTGCCTTTCTCAAAACGTTTCATTCTGGTCAGGCCTTTCAATATCTGAAGTACTGCCTTTTCATCTGTGAACCTGCCTATCTGCTGAGATCATCATCTGAGGCTGTGCTCTGGGCTCTGCTACCTTGGGAAGGAAGATGGGCAGTCAGGGCCTTCTTTGTGGTGGCGCCTTGATTGCAGAAATCCCTCCCCAGACACATTAGCTTTTGTGCTGACTCTGCTATCCTTATATTATTTATTTATTGAAACATTTATATGCTGCTGTTATGCAGGCATCTTAAGGTGGCTCACAACGTAGGCTCCTTGGTCAGGTTCATGGTTCTTGTGCTCATTTACAAAACCCTTTACAACCTGGGCTCAGGATACCTCAGGGACTGCCTGATCCCCCATATCCCTGCCTGATCACAGAGGTCTTTGGGGGAGTCACTGATAGTGATCCCCCACTCATATCCACTAAGAGCTGTGTGTTGGTATTTTATGGAACTCTCTTTCAGTTGAGGTGAGACAGACCCCCCCACCCAGCCACTGAACTTCTGACACCTACCGAAGACTTCCAAAAGTTTGGAAGGGATTGCCCAAAAGAAAGTGAATCGGGAAATTCGTTTCTGATATATTTGGGCCAAGTTTAACACACTTTAAGGCAGCAAATAACTTTCTAGTCCTAGCCTTGTGTGCAGAGCTATCACTCTCTCCCATACCCATGGTCCCACAGCTGCTTACCAAGACTGGCCTGTCTGCGCAAATGTGCATAAAATCGCTTTTCAGTTCCCCAGCCGCCCATATATATTTTCTTCCTCTTTTTTTTCTTTCTGTCAGCCACAATTATACCACGGAGGCAGCATAATAAATGCAGGCTATCCAGAACTAATAAATAGTGCATACATCTTAATGTGTATTTAATTCAGCCTTTCACAAAGGGGGAAAGGAGGCCTGTTGATCTAAACAAAAACTGGTCCATGATAACTTCCCTCTAGAAATGGCAATTATTGGACCATCAGTCCTACTATACAAGGCAATCATCACTCCTTTCCTAGGACATCTCTAGGAATGTAAGGAATTCATTCTGAGGTACTGTAGCTTGGTTGCTAGATAGTAGTTTGGGTTAGCTCAGTCAGTGGCAGAGGGTTAATAAACATGTAAATAGGTATGAGCAGGAGTTACTGGCGTGGCATTGTGGTGCCACAAAGCTGGCCTCTTAGCTGCAGGATCACTGTTGTTTATTGGGACAAGGTGGGGTCAGGGCAGCAGTGAGGTAGGGGCAGGGTGGGCACACAGGTAGGACTGCCAGATTGCTAATCCTGATTAATAATAATAATAATAATAATAATAATAATAATAATAATAATAATTTATACCCCACCCATCTGGCTGGGCTTCCCCAGACACTCTGGGTGGCCTCCAACAAAATATTAAAATACTGTAATACATCAAACATTAAAAGCTTCCCTAAACAGGGCGGCCTTCAGATGTCTTCTAAAAGTCTGGTAGTTGTTGTTCTCTTTGACATCTGGTGGGAGGGCGTTCCACAGGGCGGGCGCCACTACCGAGAAGGCCCTCTGCCTGGTTCCTTGTAACTTGGCTTCTTGCAGTGAGGGAACCGCCAGAAGGCCCTTGGCACTGGACCTCAGTGTCCAGGCTGAACGATGGGGATGGAGACGCTCCTTCAGGTATATTGGACTGAGGCCATCTAGGGCTTTAAAGGTCAGCAACAACACTTTGAATTGTGCTCGGAAACGTACTGGGAGCCAATGTAGGTTTTTCAAGACCGGTGTTATGTGGTCTCAGCGGCTGCTCCCAGTCACCAGTCTAGCTGCTGCATTCTGGATTAGTTGTAGTTTCTGGGTCACCTTCAAAGGTAGCCCCACGTAGAGTGCATTGCAGTAGTCCAAGCAGGAGATAACCAGAGCATGCACCACTCTGGCAAGATAGTCCGCGGGCAGATAGGGTCTCAGCCTGCGTACCGGATGGAGCTGGTAAACAGCTGCCCTGGACACAGCATGCTTACCCTTCTCCTGGGTATGAAGGCAGAGATGAAGTTGACCTGCTTGTTGTGGATGTCACAAAAGCATTCTGCTTTGCAGATCTAGGCAGCCTTGTCATTTTTTCCTCCATTGGCAATTCTTAGGAAAAGAGAAACTTTCTCCAAAAAAATTTTGTTTGCATGTTATTGAAAAAAGAAAGCCTGTTAGCAACCTACCACCCATGTTAACTTCTTCCAAGCCATTTTTGAGGCCACGGCGAGAATTGTTTTGTCAGAAAACAGATGAGCAGATAGATTTGTGAATGCAGAATGCTTATGGGGCTAGATTTGGCGGAATAAAAGAGCAGCAAGAGAATGCAGCCTGGCCTTTGGATTGCTTTACTTTTACATGAAGATTTGTGAGAATGGAACTCAGTTGTGATGATTTATTCTCGGCTATGGGAAGTCCAGCCATAACTTCATAGTGCAGAGCTCAGGCTTTTGTGTGCATCTCTAAGAGGAGAGCCAAGCAGTATAGCTGAAGCTGAACTAAATAAACCCATGGCCTGACTTGGTATAAGGCAGCTACTTACGTTCCAATGTAAAGTTTCCATCACAATTAGTCTTAGATAGTGAGAATCAAGCTTGCTCATAACTGCCTAGCTGTTTCGTGGGCTGTTGTTCACACTAGAATCTGCTAGGATATTGGAAATTAAGGTGCATGTGGAGGAACCTTTGCCCCCCCTCCAAATGTAAAGGTAAAGGGACCCCTGACCATTAGGTCCAGTCGTGGCCAACTCTGGGGTTGCGGTGCTCATCTCTCTTTATTGGCCGAGGGAGCCGGTGTACAGCTTCCGGGTCATGTGGTCAGCATGACTAAGCCGCTTCTGGTGAAGCAGAACAGCGCACGGAAAAGCCGTTTACCTTCCCGCCGGAGCGGTACCTATTTATCTACTTGCACTTCGACGCGCTTTCGAACTGCTAGGTTGGCAGGCGCAGGGACAGAGCAATGGGAGCTCACCCCGTCACGGGGATTCGAACCGCCGACCTTCTGATCGACAAGTCCTAGGCTCTGTGGTTTAACCCACAACGCCACCTGTGTCCGAATGTACTGAACTATAATTCCCAGCAGCCCTAGAAAGCATGGCCAATGGCTTGATCTGAAGGGCCAAAGGTCCTTGCAGGATGATTTATGGTTTCATATGGTCTCAAGAACATTCTGTACATCAGATCAGTTACATAAATCCATATTTGATATTCATTTTTTTTTAAGGAATAAAGGAGTGGTATTAGCTGGAAATTGCTGTTTTGGTTGCCAGTGATTATGCTTCCTTCCTAGTGCACACATTCAAGGTTGCTCTGCATGCTTTTGTGAAGCCTTCCTGCGTGCCTTCGTGGGTGCTGGCCATGCTACAACACTTAAACGGCACACTGCAGAGAAATCTAAATGGCTTTATTTCAACCTTCCTTTTTTCTTTGTTGCTTCAACAACCCGGCTCTCGACACTTTCCCCCCTAGTGTGAAAGCAGTTGTTCACATGGGATAGATGGCATTAGCTGCCCCATGGGAAGGGAAATGATGTCATGTTCCTGTTTGGTCCTATTGCAGAGGTGTCTTTCTTTGCAAGTGGAGTGCAAAGGCAGAAATAGCATTTCCTTGTTTGTTGGGACTCCGGCAATTCCTTATGAGTGCTGAGACATTAGCCCTGTGCCAAAAGCTAAGGCCTGATGCAGTCTGTATACAAAAGGAGGGAAACATGTTAATTGACCTGGTACATGCATAACCGTTTTGCATAGCAACTAGGCATTTGCTCTAAAAGCATGTAGAGCCTTTTTGTATGTTGCAGCTATTAGACTAAAGACTCCAGTCCGCAGGTTACCCTGTTGCTGGCATTTAGCTGTGAGCTGCCTTGCAGAACTACAGATGGGAATCAATTATGTGAGGCAATGCTTTCTTCCTCCGTGCTCTTTAGTGTGGTGAAAAGCATTCTCTGGCGTTCCTGCTGCCTCTGTCTGAGGCCCTAGTGATACTATTACCTGTTCCTGCTGGAGCCCTTCTTGGGACTGTGTTATTTTTCTCCCCCCCTACTCCGCACCCTGATTTGCTGTACTATTCGTGGCAATCACTTGGCTAAAAGTATGATTTTGTTGCCTGTTTGAGGTATGCCGTGATAAGCCTGGCTTTCTTTTCTACCACATCCAATATTCAGTTCTTGTTCCTTGTTCTTTCTACTCATGCCATCTCTGCTGCAGATAGATTACATGCAGGCAGGTGGGAATCTATTTAATCACCATCCTTTATTGATTTGTTGGGGTGTCTGGCCCCTCTCCACTTTCCGAGGGCTCATTGAGGTTAACAGCATTGAGGTTAAAATCCAATGCCATGCATGTATAAGCTGGTTGTGACTTTCAGGGGTTTGCTGCAGCCAAGTACCGTATTTTTCGCTCTATAAGACGCACTTTTTCCCTCCTAAAAAGTAAGGGGAAATGTGTGTGCGTCTTATGGAGCAAATGCAGGCTGCGCAGCTTTCGTTGAAGCCAGGAGAGCAAGAGGGATCAGTGCGCACCAATCCCTCTTGCTCTCCTGGCTTCGCTTCGCTGGAGAGGCACTGCGCAGCTTTCCCTCTCTGCGCAGCCCCCCTTCAGTGAAGTGGGAGGAGAAATGGAGCCCCTTCCATTTCTCCTCCCGCTTTGCTGGAGAGGCACTGAGCAGAGAGGGAGAGAATATTTTTTTTCTTGTTCTCCTCCTCTAAAACTAGGTGCATCTTATAGAGCGAAAAATACGGTATTCCTCAAAGGGAAATGTACACTGCAGGCTACCCTGAAGTTTCTCACCCTCTTTTCTGCAGTGGGTTCTAATGCAATATGAAAACGGTGCACCAGCAGCTGAGGGCATTAGGGCCAGAAGGCAATGCTCATGAGTAAAAGTGCAGCACAGACTAGTGCAATAAAGCAGTAATTATGCAACAGAGCTGTGGGCAATGGATAGAAAGTGGTATTTCTGATCAAATGCCATATAATGGCATATTACTTCAGATTGCATAGGTACATAATTTTAGTTCATGCCTGTTTTGGACAGTTGAGGACAGCATAAGACTGAAGCCACAAAGGGCTTTGTATGTCAAGTCCAGAACATTGAATTTTGCCTGTAAGACACTAAGAAGCCATTGCGGATGCTGGAGCAGTGATGTAATAAGCTCTCTGTGGCTACATCCATTGGAAGGCAGGCCAGTGCATTTGAGGACACTCATCTAGAGTCAACCAATTAGACTGTGTATTATCTAACCTCGAAGTTAAGAAGGCGTGAATGATAGTCTTTAGGACTGAATTGGACAAAAATTATGGCAAACTTCTCACCAGCTGATTATGTTCCTTTTTTATTCTTCCAAGAGAAGAATTGAACAATTAAGTCCAGTTGTTTAGTTCCCTTTGCATGTAACTTCTTCTTTTCTGTGTCACTAATAGGATTCTCAACTTATTAACTTTTCCAGCCAATTAACTATTAATAGTGGATTAACAATTAATTAAACTTTGAGTGTCCTGTCCCCCCACCACCATTAAGCTTCTCTTTTCTAGATCACTTTAACATTCTCAGATTGGTCTTTCAGCCTACTAATATTAGCAGTTGGTTAACAAATACTACTTCTTTTAATAGGAGAGTTATTCGTTTCTTTGAATTTTTACCCTGCCATATCCCCGAAAGGCTTGGTGTGCATTGAAGATATTGTTTACTAGTGATAATTATTCTTCCATCTTTTGTGAGCTTCCAGTACAACCTTCCCCCAACCTTGTGCACTTCCAACTATTTTGTACTGCACCCAGCCAGCCCCAGCCAGCAGGGAGGCTGCCTGCCTGGGTCGTTCCAATTAGAGCTGCAGTCCAAAATGTAGAAGGCACCAGGTTTAGGAAAACTGTTTTAGTGAATAGTGAATTCCACCAATTATTGCCTATATAGGACACTCGTCATAGGTTCTTTACATCACACTCTCTTGAGATGAAACAGAAGCAAGTCACAAGAACACAAGAAGAGCCTGCTAGATCAAGCCAAAGGCCCATGTAGTCTAGCATCCTGTTGTCACAGTGGCCAACCAGATGCCTATGGGGAATCTGCAAGCAGGACTTGAGCACAAGAGGACTTCAACTCTGCAATTCTACAGTTCTATTATTCTTCCCTCCTGCAGCTTCCAGCAACTGGCATTCAGAAGCATTACTGCCTCTGACCATGGAAGCAGTCCATAGCCATTGTGGCTAGTAACCACTGATAGGCTTATCCTCCATGAATTTGTCCAATCCTCTATCAGTGCCTCCGTTTTTCTCATTTTTTTAAAACTTGCTGGCTTCTGTTTAAGTTTTAGAACAGGATGAATGAAGGGGTTATTTCCTTAAGGCAAATGTCCAGATAGTAATTCTCTAAAAGTCTTCAACTGGGCCATAGGAAGGAAAAGCAACATGTGGTTGCTGGAGAAGCTCATCCAATGGGAATTAAGGGCAAGAGTCAGAAAGCTGGGTAAGCAAATAAAGAAAGCCAGGAGGAGTGAAGCCTACACACAGAGAGGATGCGGCAAGCAGTGAAGAGATGTGTATAGATGCAACAATTCTGGCAAGGGTTAAGAGTAAACTTGCACGGACTTCCGGAGGCGGCGCAAAACCGTGATGGCGGACCTCTTCGAGCTCTGAAGAGGGGCACCGCAGAAAAGGGTTGCTCGCGACGGCGCAGCGGCAACCCATCAAGATAAACCACGGGCAGAGTGAGTCCGTGGCCGTGGGACCCGGCGGGCACCTGGAGCGACCCCGAAATCACAAAAGGAACCCCGTAAGGGGCTCCGGAGTGAAGGAGGGGGAGCGGTGCTGTGGGTTCATCGCTCTTTCTGCGGAGGCGAAGCCGCGCGGCTGTCACGGATGAGCGCTGACCTTTCTTCCAAGAAACATCGGGCTGAAACATCAAACCCGTGAGTAAGGACCTAAGATTCTACAAATCAAATCGGAAAATTTGGCTAAAAACGGGAGACGAGAAAGAGGAAGTCCGTCTTCCGACACTGCTTTCAAGATCAAAGCAGACGGTCTAAAGAGCGGAAAGCGCTGTGGACAGGGAAGCTTTGAAGCTTTAAATCGGGACTTTCGTGCACATTTGAATTTTACTTTTAAAGAATAAATACAGCATAAAATTGACCTGGAGCGGACACCCCAAGGGCAAGGGAAGACTCTAACCCCAAATTCCCGGGTGGCCGGGTAAAGTTGTTTAAACTGCGGAACTGTTGCAAGCTTCCAGATACTTTTGTAACTGGATAGTGTAATTTTGAGCTCACCTAGCTGAAGTGGATACAATTGCAGGCACCTTGCTGGAACTTTGTTATATGTTTAAAAGGGCTCTGCAGGACTTTTCTTTTAGCGTGCTGGAACTAATTTGCTTTTAAAATTGTTTTTAAAGTTGGAACAAAGAGACTTTAATTGCGGAAAGTTACCTTCTTCTTACTAAAACTTTGGTGGCACTCCCCCTAGAGGACATTGGGAATATAGAGGCCTGGGAAAGTTTCTCTGTTTACCTTCTCTCAATAGACTGTTTTTAATTCTGGACTTGCCTTTCCCATGGGATTACAACACTTGACCTTGAACGTTGACTGATGAGTGGCACAGGAAAGACAAGAGCAGCCAAAGCTAAGGAAGCTAAGGAGAAAGAGAAAGCAAAAAAGCAAGCACAGCTTTTGCAAACAACTTTAACTCAGGGACGTAGATTATCAGTTCCAGCTGTGCTTGCGACACAAAAAGTAGAAACCGAAAAGCCTGAAAAATCTGAAGAGGAAGATATGGCAGCAGGAGGAGCTGAGGCAGTACTGAAACAAGTTTTGGAACAATTGTCAGCAATAAATCAAAAAATTGATAACCAATCAACAAAAATTGACCAAGCAACATCCTCGATCCAGAAATTGACAGATCAGGTTTCCCAACATACCCAAGCAATTGAAAAATTGCAAGGAGCAACAGAAGAGAATCGTAAACTGGCAGGGGAAGCCGTTCAAATTGCAACATCAGCTAAAAAAGAAGTCGAGGAAGTTAAAGCGGAAGTCAAGCCTCTTCATAAACAGATAGGGGACCAACAAACCTATCTCTCGTTGGTGGAATTGAAAAATCGCGAGACCAACCTCAGACTAAGGGCAGTCCCAGAAATTGAACAAGAAGATTTGAAAGGACTTTTGACAACAGAGTTTACAAAGTTCTGGGACTTAAAAGAAGAAATTGATTTCAAAATTGTATCGGCTTTTCGGTTGGGAAGATTAGTAAGAAAAGATAGATCCAGAGACTGCTTAATAGCTTTGAGATCAAGGGAGGAGAGAGACAAAATACTAGGCCTACACTTCAAAAACTCAATTGTGATACAAGAGAAAAGGGTGGAAATTTACCGAGATATTCCTAAACAGTTATTGGACTTGAGAGCCACCTACTCAGATTTGGTTAAGTTGCTGAGACTCAACACAATTCCTTACAGGTGGGAGTTCCCACAAGGGCTATCATTCACTTACAAACAGAAGAAGGTTAAAATAAGATCACCAGAGGACTTACAAAAGTTCCAGCACGATCACGGAGAAGACCTCCAAAAAGAAGCAGCAGCTAATTGGCCTATACCCAACCCAGGTGGAGCAATACCTGCACCTTCGGAACCAGAGGAGAAAGAAGATACACCGCTCTAGGTGTAGCAGAATAGTTCAGGATGTCTCTGCGGCTACTCAGTTGGAATATAAATGGCGGAAATTCCCCGGAGAAAAGAAGGAGGTTATTTCACATATTGAAGAAAGAACAATTGGACATTATTTGCCTACAAGAAACCCATGTGACCAGGCTCCACAGGAAGGTTTTGGTAAATAAAAGATTAGGCCAAGAATTTATTTCGTCTGACAAAGTAAAGAAAAGAGGAGTGGTGATCTACGCTAAGGAGAGCCTGATACCCAAATTTCTATTTAAGGATGAACAAGGAAGAATTTTGGCAATTGAAATTCAAACCCAAGGAGAAAAAATATTGATATTAGGAATTTATGCCCCAAATGACGGGAAATCAGAATTTTTCAAGAAGCTGCATGAGACGTTGCTGGACTATCTGGATTATGCTAACATCATAATGATGGGAGATATGAATGGAGTGGTGTCTACACATATGGATAAGTCTTACAACCAAAACTTAACATCAGACGGCAGACTGCCCAAAACTTTTTTCGAACTGACTGACAATCTGGATTTGATCGACATATGGAGGACAAAGAACCCCCTAGGTAAAGAAGGAACTTTTTTCTCTGAGGCCCACCTGTCTTGGTCAAGGATCGACCAAATCTGGACCTCCAGGGGGCTGGCACCCAAGACTAAAAAGGTGGAAATCTGCCCAAAAACATGCTCCGACCACAACGCCTTGAAAATAGAACTTAGATTAACTCAACCCGGTTCCTTCAGATGGAGAATGAATGACACACTACTAAGAGATCAAGAGATTGTGAAAAAGGCCCAAAAAACATTAAAGGACTATTTTGAGATAAATCTGAATACTACAGTTGAAAAAAGAACGATCTGGGACGCAAGCAAAGCTCTTATGAGAGGGTTTCTGATACAACAGAATTCAATCAAGAAAAAACTCTGGAACGGAAAGAAGGACAAAATATTGGAGAAAATACACCAAGGAGAAAAAAAACTGAGAACCAAACCAAAGTCCAAGGAGGTGCTGAGAGAAATTAAATTCCACCAAGCAGAATACTCAAAATTGATTAATCAGGAGATTGAATGGAAAATAAAACAGATGAAGCAAAGATCTTTTGAATCAGCAAATAAATGTGGAAAGCTGCTAGCTTGGCAGCTGAAAAAAAGACAAAAGCTAAACACGATAACAAATCTAGAGATTGATGGAAGGATCGTACAGAAACCAGAAGAAATTAGGAGGTGCTTCCACAGATACTTCAAAGAACTGTATGCACAGGGGCCCCAGAAAGAATCAGAGATAGATCAATTTTTAAAGATAAATGGACTATCAAAAATAACTCAAGATAAAAGATCAATCTTGAACTCTACAATAACCTCACAGGAAATTGAAGGTGCCATTCAGAATATGCAACTAGGCAAATCTCCAGGCCCGGATGGACTTACCTCCAAATATTACAAGGTTCTGAAGGACTATTTGATACAACCTTTGTTGGAGGTATGTAACCAGATTATGGATGGGAAGAGGGCACCAGAAACGTGGAAAGAAGCCTTCATCACATTGATACCTAAGTCAGAATCTGAAAAGACTCAGCTTAAAAACTACCGTCCCATCTCACTCCTAAATGTGGATTACAAAATATTTGCAGACATTTTGGCAAATAGACTTAAAAAAGTCTTAAATGAAGTAATTCATAAAGACCAAGCTGGCTTTCTCCCTGGTAGACATTTATATGAGAACACTAGAAACATCATTGACATTTTAGAACTTTTGCAGACTAACAGGAACACAAGGGCGGTGTTAATCTTTATTGATGCGGAGAAAGCATTTGACAACATATCTTGGATGTTTATGAAGAAGAACTTGGAAGGGATGGGAGTGGGACGGGGGTTTGAGAATGGATTACATGCAATCTATTCAGAACAAAAAGCTAAATTAATAGTGAACAATGTGGTGACGGAGGAATTTAAAATTGAAAAAGGGACACGACAAGGGTGCCCTCTATCCCCTCTGTTATTTATTTCAGTCCTGGAGGTGCTATTGAATATGATCAGAGAGGACCGGTTGGTACAAGGGATAGAGGTCGGAGTGAAACAATATAAACTGAAAGCTTTTGCAGATGACCTAGTTTTGACACTGCAGGAGCCAGAATCCAGTACAAAAAGAGTTCTCGAACTTATATCTGAATTTGGTCGGGTGGCGGGATTTAGGTTGAATAAACAAAAAACTAAGGTTCTGACCAAAAATTTAACAATTACAGAAACAGAGGGGTTTCAGAGAGAAACAGAACTGAATGTGGTTAAAAAAGTGAAATACCTTGGGATCTATTTGTCCTCCAAGAATTTGAATTTATTTAAGGATAATTATGAGAAATGTTGGTTGGAAGTTAAAAAGGATTTAGAAATTTGGTCAAGATTGAAACTTTCCTTGTTGGGAAGAATTGCAGCTATAAAAATGAATGTGTTGCCGAAAATGTTATTTTTGTTTCAAACCTTACAGATCGTGGACAGAGTGGATTGCTTTGGAAAATGGCAGAAGGATATATCTAGATTTATCTGGCAGGGCAAAAAGCCCCGAATAAAGTTTAAAATATTAACAGATTCGAAAGAAAGAGGGGGGTTTGCCCTGCCGGACTTGAGGTTGTATTATGAAGCTGCAGCCTTCTGCTGGCTGAAAGATTGGTTTTTGTTGGAAAACACCGATGTCCTAGATCTGGAAGGTTTTAATAATGCTTTTGGATGGCACGCATACCTATGGTACGACAAGGTTAAAGCACATAAATTGTTTAAAAGCCACATTGTCAGAAAAGCAATTTTCGCAGTCTGGATGAAATATAAAGACTTACTAGAGAGTAAAACTCCGAGGTGGCTATCACCAGTGGAGGCCAAGGCCCGAAAAAGACCCAATATGGAGGCCTATTGGCCGAAATATTGGGAATTGACTGAAAAAATTGGAGACAATTGGAAGTTGCAGAGCCAGGACAAACTAAAAAATAAGGTGCGAGATTGGCTACATTATGCTCAAATTCAAGAGGTTTTCAAAATGGACAAAAAAGTTGGTTTCCAGGTGGAAAAGTCGAAACTAGAGACAGAATTGTTAGAACCAAAGACAAAGCTGTTATCTAGAATGTATAACTTGCTGCTTATGTGGAATTTACAGGATGAGACAGTTAAATCTGCTATGATTAAATGGGCACAGGATGTTGGACACAACATTATGTTTGAAGACTGGGAAAGGTTATGGAACACCGGAATGAAATTCACGGCCAGTACGGCCTTGAAGGAAAACATTATGAAAATGATATACCGGTGGTACATGACCCCAGTCAAGTTAGCTAAGATACATCACCTGTCTGACAATAAATGTTGGAAGTGTAAGGAAGCAGAGGGGACTTTCTTTCACCTCTGGTGGACATGCCCAAAGGTTAAGGCTTTCTGGGAAATGATTTACAATGAGTTGAAAAAGGTATTTAGGTATACCTTTCCCAAGAAACCAGAGGCCTTCCTGTTGGGCATGGTAGACCAGAAAGTGTTAAAGAAGGACAGAACTTTGTTTATGTATGCTAGTACAGCAGCAAGAATACTTATCGCAAAGAACTGGAAGACACAAGATTTACCCACGCTGGAGGAATGGCAGATGCAGTTGATGGACTACATGGAGATAGCTGAACTGACCGGCAGAATCCGAGATTTGGATGTAGAAACAATTGAGGTGGACTGGAAAAAGTTTAAAGACTACTTGCAAAAGTATTACAAACTGTATGAATCTTAAGACGGTGCATGATTTGGAAATGATACGCTTTAGCAATTATGATTAAGTAAATAGTAAACTAAGTGATAAGAGAGAAAAGGAGATAATATGAAATTGAACATGTTACGTTTATTTTAAAGGTATAAAAATTGTGACATAATACATTGAATATAGATACATAACATGTAAAAGTTACAATAAGGTATGACATAAGGTAACAAATTGCTGACATTGTTAATATAAAGAACGCAGAATCGGAAGGGGTGGGGAAGTCCAAGTTGGGATTTTTGTTAAAAAAAAAAAAAATGGTTTCTTGTAAACTCCTTATTTGTTTGTAATGTATAAAATTTGGAAAGAAACGTAATAAAAAATATTATAAAAAAAAAAAAAGAGTAAACTTGCAGTGTGCTCTTACAGTTAGCTCCAGTCAAACTTTTGTTGTATATATTTTCACTTGTGTCCTGCCTTTTACCCAATTTGTGGCATTTCCCCCGCCTTGTTGTCTGATGCCCATATAACTCATATAACCCCTGTTCCAAAACTGATTGGGCTGGAAGTCTCAGCAGTAGCTGGAGCCATAGGCAATGTTAGACAGAGCCAACTCATTTGAGTTCTGTCCTTGCTGAGTTTTACAAGGGCAAAACTGAGGCTAAGGAGGAGGAAGCTGAGAGTCAGGGCCACCTGCTGGAGTCAGAAGGCAAGCAGGTGGGGTCTGGCTGAAGGCTGACTAAAGTTGATGGGGCACTTTCCCAAATCAACATTGTAGCTTCATAACTGGAATGGACAAGCAAGAGGAAGAACCTGATTCAGGTTAGTGCCTTAGCTGAGGAGGGATTTAATCTGGCTCTCCCTGGTCTAAGTCAAACACTCTGTTGCGTGACATGTTGGTTCTCTTGCTGCCAGGAGTGTGGTGGAACAATTTTTTTTTTTTTTAGGGTTCTGGTAGTTTAGTGCATTTAATGTGATTCCTCTCTGGAAACATGGGTTTCCATAGCAGTAGTGGGTTGATGTAAAGTGGTAATGAAGACGCTCTGGTGAGTCATTTCTAGCTGCCTGGCATGTTGTCCACTTTTGACTACTGGATCAACAAGTTATCAGAATAAGAATAATTACATTATTTTAGCGAAGTTGGGAAGACTGATAAAACGCTGTGGCTCAGAACTTATGGATATGGATGGGTTTGAAATGCAGCTGGAAGGTTGAGTCAAATCATTGGGGAACTGAGCACTTATGGGTATGATTGGGTTTAAAATGTGACTGGAATAATGTTTTAATCTCCCGTGGTTCGTTTTAGATGTTTATGCTGTTTTATGATTTTAATGATGGTGTTTGTTCTTCCTTTCCTCGCCTTTCCTCTCCTCTCCTTTCCTCTGCATTCTTCCAAATGATTTCCCCCCTAAGCTACTACATGCGACTTATTAACTGAGGATAGAAATCCTATATATAAGAACAACTAAATCCTCAGAGACATACAGGCTAGAAACTTTCCTTTAAAAATATATTCTCAGCAAACTGATTTCCCCGCCCGCCTGCCATTAAATAACTACCTTCTGTGTTTGCGTCGAACATCAGAAAATGCACAGCTCTGTTTACTGTGAAGGGATCAGCGTATTGGAATGAACTGCACAGACGAGAATGATCCCTTTCCCACTTGTTGGAATCTCAGCAGCGAGCTCTCCCATATGTGGAAAATTAACTTGGCTCAAATTCAAAGCTTGTGAAGTGCTTCACTTAATCCTCCACATGCAGTTGCATTCATGAATAAACAAGAGTGTGTGCTTTGCCACTTAAAGGCAAGATTCAAAAGCTTCAGGCTACAGTCCTGCCCCATCTACGCACAAAGCACAAGGTGTGGAGTGGCTCCCCATGGGCATAACTCTCCCCTCCCCTCTGCTGGTGTCACCAGCTAAGTGGATGGCTGCTGTCCCCGATACGCTGCAGTGCACCAGGCCATTCGCTTCAGAGACGGGTGAGCAACCTTATGCTCGCCCGGAAAATGATTTGGGCCCTTTGAGCATTCCATTAGTGTGCTCGAAAACCTCCAAGCGGTATGTTTTGAGCATTTAAAAAGCAGCTTTCAAAGAGTCTGGTTCTCTTTGCTGTCTGCTTACCCATGCCCAAGTGAAAAAGCTTACTTTGGGGTCCCTGATGGGGCAGCAGATGGGCTAGAGGCAGTTCCCTTGAAGATGGGAGAAGCCAGCTTGGAGGAAGGCCAGTAGAGCAGCTGTTTTGCATGCAGAAGGTCACAGATTCAGTCCTCCACATCTCCATGTAGGACTTGGAGGTACCACCATCTGAAACCCTGGAGAGCCACTTCCAGCCAGATGGACCAATGGCCTGACTGCTGAGTCAAGTTTCTGTGGTCCTGATGATGCCTTCTTCTCCAAACTGTGTGTAAAATGAAGACAGCACCTTTTTGCTGTGGATCACTGGGGTTGTAGTTAAATGCCCGGAATTCTCGGTAGAAAAAGAGGCCAGCCAGTGATAGTGCCAGTGCAACAGCAGCATCTTCAATTTACAGTCAGGGGAAGGAGGAGAAACCCTGCAAGCCGCTCCTGTCTTGGAAGGAGCCCTCTGTTGTTTCCCTATCAAGAGTTTGTTGCTGCTTCAGGGTAGGGTACCTGGCAGCAGAGGGGACTGCCTGCAAGCAAAATCAAGCATGCTGTGTTTGCCAATGAGTCTTCTTGGAAGAATTTGAAGGTGCTTGTACCCTTGCTCCAGTTCTCACCATGCTTCCTAATGCCATTGAAGCCTGCTTTTCATCCAGCAGCCCTCTTTGGCCCAGGCTCCTGCTGCAAAGAGTCTGGGCACCAGGACTTGTGGGATGAGCAAGTGCAGGACTGTAGCATCAGTTTATAGTCTTCACAGCTTGAAGCCCATCAAACCCAACATAACCTACCAGCTGTGTAGGGCAGGTAACTTACCACTGCTCAGCAAAAGTGGAAGGGTTTAATATATCTGTAGGCACGAATGTATATCCGCAGTGATATTATGCTCATGCTCTGTTTGTTTTGCCAGTACCCCCTTTTATACATGAGTATCTCTGCATGGGTTCTCTAGTCTAATGAAATCCTTTCTTTTTAGAAATATCTGACCCAGCTTTTATAAATTCATAGTGCAGCTCTGAATTACTAAAACAGGCCATGACATTCCCCAATTAAACAGAGGTGGGTGAATAATATACCCAAAGCGCTGAGTAATTTATTGGAGAAATACTGCAGAATTCATTACATACTGCCCATAGTAACATCAATGGGATGCTTCATCCAGCTGTGTAGTTGGGCTATTAATAAAGCATAAAATTACTTCTATTAATTATTCCAGAAATATCAAGCCAGTTCCACTGAAGGAAAAAACTAAGTTTCCTTGTGCTGATGTTGGGGAGAGATAGCGGTTAATTTTGTAATATGAGGCATTGGGGCTTTCTAATTCCTTCCCTAAAGCCTAGGCATTTGGTGTGAAAGGAAAGCCACTCTGGACATGCCCAGACACTCTTAAGCTCCGGGAGCTCAGTTTTGGTGTGGTACTTGCATCACTGAAACACCTTTTGTCTAGGAGAAGACTGGGAGATGCAGAAGGCTCTGAGTTCTGACTCTGGCATCTTCCATTAATCAGACCTCTGGTGGCATGGCTTGGAAAGACCTTCACCCAAGACCCTGGAGATCAGGGATGGGGAGCCTGGGTGACAAATGTGGCTCTCTAAGCCTCTCTGTCTGGCCCTTGAAAGTCTTTCCAGGCTACATCCCTTACCAGCCCTTCTTTGCACCTTCTTCTTCCTGGGCAGTCTCAGTCTTGAGGGGAAACCCTTAATCAATTTGAAAGGGAAACCCCATTGGAAACTACCCTTTTCTATGGCAATGTAGAAGTAATTTCTTTCTGCAACCTATGCATTGTTTAAAAAAAGACTCGGGTGATTAAATCTGATGGTATTAAGGTCTGACCAATTATCAAAATAGGCTTCTGTTGCATCAGTGTTTTTAAAGTACTGCCAAGCAGTTTTATAAGAACATCTCTGAGATGTTTATCTGGACCTGTATAATGAGGTTGCCATCTCAGCTCGAACCTGTGAGTCTTTAGAGCTTCTTCTGCCTGCAAGTCTAATTAAGAAAAAAACAACCCTCCCTAGATTTCAGCGGAGCTGCTCTTTTCTATTCCATCGAGGATTAAAAATAAATTAACTGAATATCAGTAAGCATGTCCACTTGCACATCACCAAAACAGAAATACATCACTCCAAAGAGGGCAAAAGTGGGCACAGATTTGTACAATATTTGCATAGTCTAATTTGTATGCTAAGATGCAAATGTAGAAATCATTTCTATAATTTAAATAGGAATACATTTCCTCTAGTGGGGGAAACGGTGACCTGTCTCCTTGCTCATTTTGCTGTCCAGGTTCTAGCTGTTGATGGGCTACATTAAGATTCTCATCTGCTCTCCCTTCTGATGGTTTAAATCACCTTTAAACCAGATTTGGACTGCACAGCCCTTCAAGTAGAAACTCTTTCAGACTGTCCTTTTATATCCCTTCAAATAGACGGCTGTCTCTTGTTTAATCCCCCAGTGCTGTTGCTGTTCAGATAGATAGGTGCAAAGCCCCCCTAAAGAGCAAAAACCCAGGATGGATGGGAAACCTTAACATTCCCACGCAGCTTGCACCTCCCTGATAAGGCAAAAGCCAGAAGCCTGGTTGACCAGGGTAGATAGAAATTCATTCACCCACCACTACCTTGAAGAAGGAGTGTTTAATCTCCATGGCACATTAAGCATAATTAAGCAAGCTCCATTTCATCTGCAGCGAGACAAAACAATGGCACTAATGAAAACCTGTCACAGCCTGTTACAGACCTTACCCCCTAGACACATGGTTCAACTGGGATGTGACCAAAAGTTACCTTTTTCTTTTTTGGAGCGTAACAACACTTAGTGTCACCTGGGCATTCTCAGGCGCTTGTGTGTTGGGATGTGTGTGTGCAAGCAAGCAATCCTTTGACCTCATCCATTTCATTTGACACTTCATTGGTGTGCAATCCTTTTTCTTTGGCTGGATGCTTGAGCTTTCGCCAGCCCATTATGCCTTTGACTAGTATTATTACATTTCTATCCCACTTTTTTTTCTCCTCCAAGGAGCTCAAGGTGGTGTACGTGGTTCACCACTCCTCATAGAATCCCCACACAACAACCCTCTGAAGTAGGATTGGGCAGTGACTGGCCCGAGGGACTTCATGGCAAGTTGAAACCTGGTCTCCCAAGTCCTTCTCCAACATGCCACTAGCAGCAGGCCTTCACACATCTTACCTATAGTGTTTTGACCACCTCACAAAGCAAAACAGGGGAAACAGGTTGGCACTTGAGGAATCCTACAAGGCCCAGTTCCCGCAGCCCCAGTATTTTATCTCCTCTGCCAGCCAGCTCTGCTTCTGCTTCGCCCTCAGGAGAAAGGAAGTTGAAATGCAGCAGAACGGAGGGATTCATGACTCTGCTGCCACTGCCCTGCAATTTCCTATGTGGGGATGGCACCTCCCCATTGACTTCCTAGTGACCTCCAGATTGGCACTTGATCGTGAGTTCCCATGCTGCCCTGCTATCTTGCAGTTGTGGAAATGCCAGCTGCCAATCAAAGGCAACTTCTCCTCTCACTCCTATTATGTATCGAGAATGACTCCATCAAGCCCAGCAGAGGTCCAAAGTGGCACACAAATGAGATGGCAATCAGGGCCCTTGGAATAGTTGAAATTGTGCCTTTTCCATCTTAAGACGCAGGGGATTTGCATGTTTATGGAGTCCCAGATGATCTCTGAAAAGAGCTCTGATTTATATTGCTTTGCCTTTCACCTTGCAAGGCTCCCATTGCAGAGGCTGAAATTTGATTATGGTAATCTTTAGAATATCTTTGGATTGTCTGTCTGTCCTCTTCCTTTCACCACTTCCCTCGGCTGCCGCCGCTTTTACCTCTCTCGCTGTTTTGGATTTTTGTTTTGTTTTGTTAAAGGAATTAAAAAGTTACCCAGAAAAGTGGGTGGTGAGCATGGAAGTAACAGGAGAAATAAATGAAGCAAATTAAAATGAGAAACCATTACAGACAAATGTGTGTAAATGAATGGAGGCACATTTTCTATGTCTCATCCAAGGATGTTCTTATTCAAGACTGAGTAATTTAATCTTTAAAATTCCACCGGGACCTCACAATCCCAAGAGTAAGGAAAGGGCTACCAATTTCACAGATAAAATCTTAGAGGGTTCATCATGCATGTTAGAAGGGCAAAAAGGAAGTGGTGTTTTATTTTGCTGCTTATTTTTCATTTTTAAACTCCACTAACACAGCACATGGGCACAAAGAGTGAGACTTTAAAAAAATAAAATCTCTTTGGGATGAATCCATATTCAAAGGTATCAGTATGACAAACTATAATTAAGACCAGAAGAACTGGAGAGGATTTAGAGAACATTCATCAGCATAATTAAAAATGAGCATTTCGCTGTTACTAATTTCCTTTGTAATTAAAGCTTTTGCTTGTTTGAGCAGAAGAACATACATTGGTGAGCATGCAGTCTGCTAAGATCTGCTCCCACAAGATCTGCTGCTTTGTTCTGTGGGGCCTGGGAAGGAGAAGAGACTGTAACTAGATTCTGCCCTTTGTGAATCAACCTGGGTTCAGTTCCAGATGTATTCATCCCATCTCTGTACATCAGGGAAGCAGGTAATTAAGTCTTCGGAATGGCTTAGAGTGGCTGGATGCAGAAGATGGCAATCCTTTCTGCACTTTTAATATTTATTTATTTCACAAAGGTAAGACACCGCTTGATGGTAAAAAACCCTCAAAGCAGTTTACAACAAAGCGGTCTGTATGTACTGGCACATACCTCCATTTCTTTCCAAGCAAGCAAGAGGCGTAAACGCATTCTAGCCATATAAAAGCACTCAAAGGTTGGTGAGGGAGTGAGGACTAGGGAGAGTCCTACCTCACCACAGTCCTGACTGGAGCCTCCTACAGCTGCTATTTGCAGATAAAACATACAAGATGAAACCAGAGATTCGATGAAATGTGTAGTTTGCCACTTATTTCATGGCATCCAACCAGTTTGTGAGTATTATGTGACCCTGACCACTGGTCATGCTGGTTAGGAATGATGGGAGTTGTAGCCCAACCACATCTAGGGACCCAAGATTGAGAAAGGCTGAGGTAGACAGTCTTGGGTAGCCAGACTGAGACTTCCTCCTAGGACCCAGGAGAGCTGATACGAGCCAGAGTAGACTAAATTGCTGGATAATCCAGTAGTGTGACTTGGTATAAGACAGAATATGAAAACTGTAGAAAACCCTTTTGGATAACACATGAATTTTGATGCCCATTTTAATATGAAAGGAAGGACAAGATTTAAAGGGCCGATTCCTTTCCAGCTTTGCAGAAATGGAACAATTCCAAAGTTTGCGATTAAGTTAATAAATCTTTCTATGCAACCCGGGTTGGTATGCGTGCGTGACTCAGCATTTTAGAAGTTTGATGTAATATTTTTCCTGCAGAAAGATTAGAAGGTATTGGCAGGATAATTTGCACCTTGCAAAATGTCCTGCATCTAGAATTTTCTTGATATGTGAATCACTCCAAAAGCAGGTGTTGTAATTGAATTTTGTTAGGGGTTGCCAGTTGACCAGAATACACAACCTGCTGTTCTCTCACTCCTTTAACAACAGCTTAATACAAAGAAATCAACTGGCAGCACTTCCTCCAGATTGCTTGATTCACAACCTTAAAAAACAACCAGCAGCTCAGTTTTACATTTGAGCCCAGTGAGGGTCTGAAAACAGAACATACTGCTATAGCCATGCTATTATTGAACAGACTGATGCATGGATGGGAGAGCACTCGTAGCTCCACCTAAGCTGCCCTGTGTTTTTCAGTGAAAGATGGGATTTGAGTGGGTAGGTGGGTGCAAAAATAGGCCAGGGCTCCCTCACCTTTAATAGTTGTGTAGGTAAGGGAATTTCAGCAGGTGTCATTTGCATGCAACACCTGCTGGAATTTTTTCTCTTGCACAACTGTTAAAAATGCAGGAGCCCCCGGCCCTTTTCTAAATCTGGCCACCCTAGGTGCAGAAGAAGCATAATACCCAGGTTGGGGGGACCTTGTAGACTTACAGAATTTGTAGTTATGTGGGGGCATACCAGTGCAAGTAGATAAATAAGTACTGCTGTGGCGGGAAGGTAGACGGCATTTCCGTGCACTCTGGCTTCCTTTACAGTGTTCTGTTGCACCAGAAGTGGTTTAGTCATGCTGGCCACATGACCAGGAGAGCTGGCTGTGGACAAACACCAGCTCCCTTGGCCTGAAAGTGAGATGAGCACCGCAACTCCATAGTCGCCTTTGACTGGACTTAACCATCCAGGGATCCTTTACTTTTACCTTTACTTTTTTAAAAAAATAATATTTGTTGAAGATTTTTTAAAAAAATTATAAAAAAGGAAAAACAGACAAAACAGAAAAATAGAAAAAAAAATACATCCATCATTTTCAAATTTCTAACTTTCATTACCTTCTTTCTTTGACCTCCTCCTCCTCCCCTTTCTTGTATCCTGGTTAATAATTATCACAGCAAATCCTTTCCATAGTTCATAATATTTTGTCCTTACATTATCTTAATCTATTTTCATCTTGTCTTATAGCAAACCTTAAAACTTAAAACTTAAATCTTATTTTTACCAGCTTCTCATAACCATATCATTAACTTAATTCTTTAAACGTTTTTACTAGAACCAAGTAGTTCCATTTCAACATTTTCCTAACATTCATCAATTATTTTAAAACAGTCCTAATGATAAAAAAAAGAAAAGTAAGACAATCCAATCTTCATCCAGCGTCCCTTCCTCCTGGTTCCGGATTTTGTCAGTCCTTTTTGTCCCATTTATCTAGCGCATTAACCTGGTGTCCTTATATCCGAGGCCCTCAAGTCTCTTCCATGTCTCTTCCGCAGCTCTTCTTCATATTTTCCTTTCACTCGTAGGAACTCCAGCTTAGTAATAATTTTGACCCTTTTCAACAGATCAGCCCCATTTCCATAGTCCAGACTAAACTCCATGTGATATTTAAACACCTGTTTCAGATTCCCTCCAAAATTAAAAGCCCCCACAGCTCCAAACATCTGGCGGCCCATTACCAGACTCAGAAAGTCCAAACATCCCGGCATGGGAGGGTCATTCCAACCCCCCATTTCCAAACCAAACCGAACTTTATCTTTCCAAATCTGGTTTTTTCCAAATTCATCTATCAAATCCAGAGGCTCATGATCATGCAGGGCCGCAGCTCCCTTCATTTCTGGCACCCAGGATTCAGCAGTATCCTCTTCTCTCATCTGTGCTGTCATAGCACACTCCTGTTTTAGTTCCTGGGTAGGCTCCATGTAGTTTCCTACTGCCTGTTCAAAATTTCTGGTCGCATTAGTCATCAAGTCCATCTTCTGGCTTAGCTGATCCAATAGGGCATTTATTTTACAGAAAGCACCCAACAGAGCTTCTGAAAACATTGTCCTGCAAGGTCACAAGTCCTTTCCCACGATTGTAATCTGTAACAGCTGCAAGCTCCTGAAGTTGGTTACAATTTCACAGTCTCCCTCTAGGGCACGGGTGTCAAACACAAGGGCCGCGGGCCGAATCCGGCCCGCCAGACCTCGTCATGTGGCCTGTGTAGCCGCCGCCGGCCGCCAGCCTTCACCTCTTATTATCGCTTTTTTTTTTTGACACAAGAAAGCCGCCTCTTCAGTGCATGCGCGGCAGCCTACAAGCCAGAGAACGTCTGCCCTCTAGCGGCGCCGACCGTTCTACACAGGAAAACTTCACTTTACATGCATTCAGGAAACCTCCACTTGTTTTTATATTGAGTGGACATATAGTCCTACAGATACAACCGGCCCTTTGAGGGTGACCAAACTGCTGATGCGGCCCCCGATGAATTTGAGTTTGACACCCCTGCTCTAGGGGGACAACTTGTTTATTTTTTCTTTTAAGAACAATAGCAACAAAGTTTCTTTTTTAAAATATTCAGTCAATATTTGTTCCTTTGAAATGCGAAAGGAAACAATGGAGTCACTATGTTACTTTTCTTTTAGCTATCTGTCAAAAACATTTGTCTCTGGTCAATGAGCTTCAAACGTCAGTCCTGACACTCCGCTCCAGGATCAGGATGGTGGAAAGTTACTTTACTTTAAGCTCACTTCTGCAGGTTTAAACAATCCAAAAAGAGGTCCCCCTTCTTCTCCTGCTACCGAAGGGGGGGGGTCCACGATTTTAAATGATGAAAGCCAATCCTTTAAAAGTGAATTTCTATGCTCTAGTTACGTTGTCTTTGCTTTATTCTGACTACAAAGAAACGGAAGGCTGACTTCCTGTTTAGACCTTCCCGTTTCAGTACCAAATTGAAGTAAATTTTAAGTCCAATTCCTCTCTACTGGCCAATCCTTATTTAAAGTCCAATTGTTCGAGTTTTAAGTACTCACGGGTGATTCTTTAGATGCCAAATTGTCCCAGGAAAAAGGCAGCGCTCTCCGGCAACGGCTATGCGGCTTCGCTCTACGGAAAAAGCAGTAGACTCACAGCACCGCGCCACTTCCCCCTCTTCGCTTCGGAGCCCGTTTATGGGTTCCTTTGTGGGTTGGGGAGGGCGCTAAAGGTGCCCGCCGAGTCCCATGGTCACAGGCTTCATCCGCCTGTGATTTTTTAAAGGGTCCCCGCTTCGCCGTAGCGGAAAAGACCCGTTTCGCGCGGAGCTGGTCCCTCCGGTTCAGAGGGAGTCCGCCATTGCTGATGGCGCCACCCAGGAAGTCTCTACTTCTACCTTTACTGTCCAATACCATGGTGTTCCCCATCCATATGAAACTGCTAGGTGCTGTCATCAGAAGATTGAAGTGAAGTATCCCCAACATGCAAACAACACTCATCTATATTTCTTTGTTCCATGGGAAACAGGAGAGATGGCTGAGGTGCTGGACAGGTGTTTGGGCTGGATGTGGCCAACAAATCAAAATTTAGTCCTGAAAAGATAGAGGTGGTATGTGTTCCCAGTTCTTGAGCCCAGGAGGTGAGAAGATGGCTTGTTCTGCTGACATTTTAGCTAAGAGATTGAAAAAAGTATTGATTGAGGAGATTCATAAAGACCAGGCGGGCTTTCTTCCGGGTAGACATCTTTCGGATAACCTAAGGAATATAATTGACATTTTGGAGAAGTTGGAAGTGAATATAAACACTAAGGCTGTTTTGATATTTGTGGACGCGGAGAAAGCCTTTGATAACATTTCTTGGAGCTTTATGAAGAAGAACCTACAGGGTATGGGGGTAGGCCATGGTTTTGAGAATGGTATTGGTGCAATATATTCAGAACAAACGGCTAAACTAATTGTAAATAATGTGGTTACAGAACAGTTTAAGATAGAAAAAGGGACACGACAGGGATGCCCAATCTCCCCTCTGCTTTTTATTTCGGTCCTGGAGGTCTTGCTGAACATGATTAGAAGGGACCGGATGGTTAAAGGTATACAGGTCGGAGCCAAACAGTTTAAATTAAGAGCGTTTGCAGATGATTTAGTCTTGACACTACAGGAGCCAGAATCTAGTACTAAAAGAGTTTTAGAACTAATTCAAGAATTTGGTCAGGTGGCAGGATTTAAACTGAACAAGTTAAAAACCAAAGTACTTGAGAAAAATTTAACACCGATAGAGAGAGAAAAGTTCCAAAATGAAACAGGCCTGACTGTGGTTAAGAAAGTGAAATATTTGGGGATTAATATGACAGCTAAAAATGGGAATTTGTTCAAAGACAATTATGAAAAATGTTGGGCTGAAGTGAAAAAAGATTTAGAAATTTGGTCAAATTTGAAGCTTTCCTTGTTGGGTCGAATTGCAGCTATAAAGATGAATGTATTGCCTAAAATGTTGTTTTTGTTTCAAACTTTGCAAAATTTGGACAAAGTGGATTGTTTCAAGAAGTGGCAGAAAGACATTTCTAAATTTGTCTGGCAGGGCAAGAAGCCTAGAATAAAATTTAAGATATTAACTGATGCAAAGGAAAGAGGTGGATTTGCCCTGCCAGACCTGAAACTTTACTATGAATCAGCAGCATTCTGCTGGTTGAAAGATTGGCTGCTTCTTGAAAACACAGACATTTTGGATCTCGAAGGTTTTAACAATGTTTTTGGGTGGCATGCATATTTGTGGTACGACAAGGTGAAAGCACACAAAGCTTTTAAAAATCATATTGTCAGGAGAGCACTGTTTAATGTTTGGACTAGATATAAAGATCTATTGGAAAATAAAACTCCAAGGTGGTTGTCACCAATGGAGGCTAAAGCTCAGAGGAAACTTAACATGGAGGCTAAATGGCCAAAATATTGGGAAATTTTGGAACTAGAAGGGGACAGATGGAAACTGCAGAGTTTTGAGAAATTGAAAGATAAAGTGCGAGATTGGCTTCATTATTACCAAATAAGGGAGGTTTATAATTTGGACAAGAAAGTTGGTTTCCAGGTGGAAAAATCAAAATTGGAAACAGAATTGTTAGAATCCAAAACTAAGACCTTGTCAAGAATGTATAACTTGCTGCTGAAATGGAATACTCAGGATGAGACGGTTAAATCTGTAATGATTAAATGGGCACAAGACGTTGGACATAATATTATGTTTGCTGACTGGGAACAGTTGTGGACCACCGGGATTAAATTCACGGCATGCAATGCCTTAAGAGAGAATATTATGAAAATGATATACAGGTGGTACATGACCCCAGTCAAGCTTGCAAAAATCTATCATTTGCCCGATAATAAATGTTGGAAATGTAAAGAGACTGAAGGTACATTCTTTCACCTTTGGTGGACGTGCCCAAAGATTAAGGCTTTCTGGGAAATGATATATAATGAATTGAAAAAGGTATTTAAATATACCTTCTTGAAGAAACCAGAGGCCTTTCTCTTGGGTATGGTCGGCCAAGTGGTGCCAAAGAAGGACAGAACCTTTTTTATGTATGCCACAACAGCAGCAAGGATACTTATTGCAAAGTATTGGAAGACGCAAGATCTACCCACTCTGGAAGAATGGCAGATGAAAATGATTGACTGTATGGGACTGGCAGAATTGACGAGCAGAATCCGTGACCAGGGAGAAGAGTCGGCTGAAGAAGATTGGAAAAAAATTAAGGACTATTTACAGAAATATTGCAAAATTTCAGAAAGTTAGATGGTGTTGGATTGAAATTGAGAGGTTTCTAGTTGCAATGATATATAAGAACATAGATGGGGGAAAAAAGGGTTTGAAAAATAAGGTAATGTTACAAGCTGTAATGCTTTAAATGAAGGATTTGCTGAACAAATAATCTTAATTGGGATACAAGAAGGAGAAGTACGAGGAGGTCTGAGAAATGTGTTATTTAAAAGTACGGTTTATGAAATTTATGCCTTTGTTTAATGTTTCTGTTTGTTTTGTTTGTTTGTTTGTTCAAAAAATTGGAAAACTTAATAAATATTCTTTAAAAAAAAAAGAGAAGATGGCTTGTTCTGGATTGGGGTTGCACTTCCCTTGAAGGAGCAGGTTCTTAGCTTGGATGTACTCTTGGATCCAACATTGTCCCTTGAGGCCCAGGTGGTCTCAATGGCTAGCCATATCTGTTTCCAGCTATGGCTACTTCATGAGCTATAACCTCCTTTGTTTTTTTTTAAAGAAATATTTATTAAAGTTTTACAAAAACATGAATGCAAAAATACACAAAAGAAAAAAAAATAAAAAATACAACATACAAAAAACAAGAAAAAAGTAAGAGTAAATTTAAAAACAAAACTGTTTTTCATAGCTTTAAACTCCTTTGCTTGATTCTTGGACCTCCTCACACCTCCCCTTTTTGTATTCCCATTTACATAATCAAATCAGCAAATCCTTGCCCTCTTTCATTTATCTTAACTCTGTATCTTAACATTTTTTAACTCTATATTTTCATCCATTTATCAATTCATTTTTGCATATTCTTATTAACTTTGTTGCTAATGCCACTTATTTTCAATCCAACATCATTTTAACATTCATTAATTTTACAATATTTCTGAAGATAGTCTTTAAATTTCTTCCAGTCTTCTTCCACCAACTCTTCTCCCAGGTCTCGGATTCTGCCAGTCATTTCCGCCAATTCCATATAATCCATCACCTTCATCTGCCACTCTTCCAGGGTGGGTAAATCTTGTGTCTTCCAATACTTTGCAATAAGTATTCTTGCTGCTGTTGTTGCATACATAAAGTTCTATCCTTCTTTGGCACCAATTGGCCAACTATGCCCAGGAGGAAGGCCTCTGGTTTCTTCAGGAAGGTATATTTAAATACCTTTTTCATTTCATTATAGATCATCTCCCAGAAAGCCTTAATCTTTGGGCACGTCCACCAAAGGTGAAAGAATGTACCTTCATTTTCTTTACATTTCCAACATTTATTATCGGGCAAATGATATATTTTTGCAAGCTTGACTGGTGTCATGTACCACCTGTATATCATTTTCATAATATTCTCTCTTAAGGCATTACATGCCGTAAATTTCATACCAGTGGTCCACAACTGTTCCCAGTCAGCAAACATAATGTTATGTCCAACATCTTGTGCCCATTTAATCATAGCAGATTTCACCGTTTCATCCTGAGTATTCCATTTCAACAGCAAGTTATACATCTTTGACAAAATCTTAGTTTTGGGTTCTAACAGTTCTGTTTCTAATTTTGATTTTTCCACCTGGAAGCCGATTTTCTTATCCAAATTATATGCCTCCATTATCTGATAATAATGTAGCCAATCTCGCACTTTGTTTTTTAGTTTCTCAAAGCTCTGCAGTTTTAGTCTATTTCCCTCCTGTTCCAAAATTTCCCAATATTTCGGCCAATTGGCCTCCATATTGAGCTTTTTCTGAGCCTTTGCTTCCATTGGTGACAACCACCTTGGGGTTTTATTTTCCAATAAGTCTTTGTATCTTATCCAGACATTAAACAATGCTTTCCTGACAATATGGTTTTTAAATGCTTTATGTGCTTTAACCTTGTCGTACCACAAATATGCATGCCACCCAAAAACATTATTGAAACCTTCTAAGTCCAAAATGTCTGTGTTCTCAAGAAGCAGCCAATCTTTCAACCAGCAGAATGCTGCTGATTCATAGTAAAGTTTAAGGCCCGGCAGGGCAAATCCACCTCTTTCCTTTGCGTCAGTTAGTATTTTAAATTTTATTCTGGGCTTCTTGCCCTGCCAGACAAAAATCTAGAAATATATTTCTGCCACTTCTTGAAACAGTCCATCTTGTCCAAAATTTGCAATGACTGAAACAAAAATAACATTTTTGGCAATACATTCATCTTTATAGTTGCAATTCGACCCAACAAGGAAAGCTTCAAATTTGACCAAATTTCCAAATCTTTTTTCACTTCTATCCAACATTTCTCGTAGTTATTTTTAAATAAGTTTAAATTCTTAGCAGTCATATTAACCCCCAAATATTTAACTTTCTTAACCAATGTTAAACCTGTCTCCTTCTGAAACCTCTCTTTCTCAATTGGTGTAATTTTTTTCTCAAGCACTTTAGTTTTTGACTTGTTCAACTTAAATCCTGCCACATGACCAAATTCTTGAATCATTTCTAATACTCTTTTCGTACTAGATTCTGGCTCCTGTAACGTCAAAACTAGGTCATCTGCAAAAGCTTTCAATTTGTATTATTTGGCTCCGACCTGAATACCTTTAATCAGCTGGTCTCTTCTAATCATATTCAGCAAAACCTCCAGAACCGAAATAAAAAGCAATGGGGAAATTGGGCAGCCTTGTCGTGTCCCTTTCTCTATCTTAAATTCCTCTGTCATCACATTATTGACTATTAACTTAGCCTTTTGTTCTGAGTAAATTGCACTTATACCATTTTCAAACCCTTGACCTACCCCCATTCCCTGAAGATTTTTCTTCATAAAATTCCAAGAAATATTGTCGAAGGCTTTCTCCGCATCTATAAAAATTAAAACTGCTTTAGTATTAATGTTCACTTGCAACTTCTCCAAAATGTTAATTATGTTCCTCATGTTGTCAGACAAGTGTCTACCTGGGAGAAAGCCAGCTTGGTCTTTATGTATCTCTTCAACTAATACCTTTTTTAATCTGTTAGCCAAGATATCAGCAAAAATCCACATTAAGCAGGGACATGGGGCGGTAGTTCTTGAGTTGTGTCTTTTCCGACTCAGTTTTCGGTATAAGTGTAATATACGCTTCCTTCCACGACTCTGGCGCCTTTTCCCCCTCCAAAATTTCATTACAGACCTCCTTTAGTGGCTGAATTAACCAATCTTTCAAAGATCTATAGTATTTGGAGGTTAAACCATCCGGCCCTGGAGATTTACCCAACTGCATGTTCTGAATGGCACCTTCTACCTCCTGTTCTGTGATTTTATGGTTCAGCATTATCTTGTTTTCTTGAGAGATTTTTTGTAGTCCATTTGTTCTTAAAAATTGGTCTATGTCAGTCTCTTTCTGTGGCCCTTGTGTATATAGTTGTTTAAAGTATCTCTGGAAGCACTTTCTAATCTCCAATGGATTCTGTATGTTCTTTCCATCCACATCCAGGTTTGTGATAGTGTTTAATTTTTGTCTTCTTTTCATCTGCCAAGCTAGCAGTTTCCCACATTTATTAGCCGATTCAAATGTCTTTTGTCTCATCTGCTTGATTTTCCATTCTACTTCCTGATTTATCATTTTCATATATTGTACTTGATGTAACTTTATTTCTCTCAGAATCTCTTGCGACTTTGGTTTTGCTCTTAATTTCTTCTCTCCTTCTTTTGTTTTTCCCAAGATTTTATCTTTTTTCTCATTTTGAATTCTCTTCTTTATTGCATTCTGTTGAATCAGAAACCCTCTCATGACCGCTTTGCTTGCATCCCAGATTACTCTTTTTTCAACTGTAGTATTCAAATTTATCTCAAAATAGTCTCTCAAGGTTTTTTGGGCCTTCTTGATAACCTCTTGATCTCTAAATAAGGTGTCATTCATCCTCCATCTGAAGGAACCGGTTGATGTTAGTTTCATCTCCATCTTCACCGCATTATGGTCGGAGCACGTCTTTGGGCAATTTCCACTTTTCGAGTATAACCTCCTTTGGATGGTAATGTCCAGATTGGATTATTGCAATTTGTTCTACTTGGGGCTGCCCTTGAAGATGGCTCAGAAACTTCAACTGGTCCAAAATGTGGTGGCCAGATAAGAACTCATATAACCCCTGTTCCAAAACAGCTGCATAGCTTGCCAGTTCATTTCCAGTCCCAAATCAAGGTGCTCATGGCAGTGTTTATTTTTTATTTTTTAAATAATATTTATTACTTTTGAAGGTTACAGAAAAAGAAGAAAAAAGAAAAATAAAGACAAGAAAGAAAGAGAAAAAACCCCAAAAAGTGAAAAAACACCACAATACAATACAGTATACAAATATTATAAAACCCAACCCAAACCCATTAGATTAAACACATAAATTAAAACAAAAACAATTTAAAATACATCTCTCCCTTTCCATATTCTATCCTTCATTTCCTTGTTTCCTCGACTTCCTCACACCTCCCTTTTTGTACTCCAGTTCTTCTAATTTCAGCAAATCCTTTCCATCTTTCTCTGTTTTTTATCATCTTGTAAATAACATATTTTTTAACCTTATTTCCCTTTAAGACTAAATTACTTATCTATACTTAACTTCTTCTAACATTTCTACTAAATCCATATAATATCATTCCACGGTTTTTCTAACAGTCATTAATTTTACAAAATTTCTAAATATGAACTTTAACTTCCCAATCTTCTTCCACCCTCTCTTCTCCCTGGTTTCGGATTCTGCCAGTCCTTTCCGTCAGATCCATATAGTCCATCAACCTGGAGATCTTATATCTGAGGCTCTTAATTCTTTTCCAAGTCCCTTCTGCGGATCTTCTTCTTATTGTTTAATGCTCAGGAGCAAATCTTGGGAAAACTCCAACCAAACAAAACTTTTCTTCCTTCTGAACAGCTCAGCCAAGTTTCCATAATTGAAACTAAGGTCCATAGGGTATTTCAGGACGTATTTCAGGATTCCTCCAAATCCATAGGCCCCCAAAGTTTAAGCTCCTCCAGGCCCAAACCCATGTCCCAAAAGTCAGTTGGTCCCTGAATAAAGGGATCTTTCCAACTTTAGTTCTTCAGTCCAAGCCAGGGTCCAATCCTCAAAATCTGTCTTTTGCTAGAATCAATCACGCAAGGCCTCAATTTATAATCCTCAATTTGCTTCTGTAGAACTGAGGATCCTGCTTGAACTACCTTAGGTTTCGCAACGGCATCTTTCTCCTTTTCCTCCACCATTTGTCCTACCAAGGTATATTCCTGTTCCAAGTCCTGAATTATTTCTGTATTGTTGCTTGCTTTTTGATTCAAATTGGTCACTTTCTGTTCCCGGCTGTCAATTTTGGAAATCATGTCATCTGCCTTTTTATGCAGCTGTTCAAGTGAATGGTTAATCTTATATAATACGGACACAATACCTTCTCCTGTCAGCATTTTGAATAGTCCAAGGTCAATTTTTGATTCTCAGAAACTTTATCTTGCAGCTGGAGCTTACCCTGTTACACTCCTGTAACAGTTTCACATGCTCCCTCTAGAGGGAAACAGTCTCAACTTGTATCAATTCTTTCAAGCACAGAAACAGTTTCGATTTTCAGTTATTCTTTTCCTCCCTTTGATAAACTCAGAAGAGATCAATGGAAACAGTATCTTTCCAATTTTAAGTAACTGTCAAATCCATTCTGTCAATGAACCTTCCCCAAACGTCATCAGGCAGACTGTTCCCAGGTTCAGAGCAGTGGTAGTTTGCTTTTCACTCTCTCCTGCAGGTTCTCACTAGGTTCACGACTTCCCCCCTTTTCTCCTGCTTCCAAGGGGGTTTTGTATTTTTAACCGATGGAATTTTAATCCTTTATCAAAAACTTTCAGAGACTTTAGTTTGTAACGTCTTTGCTTCAGTCTGTTTACAAAAGCGGAAGGCGGACTTCCTGTTTAGAGCCTTCCCGCTTCGTTGCCAAATTAAAATATTTGAAGATCCAAATTTTCCAGTCTACTCACGGGTAGTTGTTTAAGGTCCAATTGTCCACAGGAAAAAGTCAGCGCTCTCCGGCAGCAGCAATGCGGCTTCACTCCGTGAAAGAAGCAGTCGATTCAAAGCACCGCGCCACTCACCCCACGTCGCTCCGGATCCCCAAAACAGGGTTTCCCCGCGAGTAGGGGAGGCGCAAAAGGTGCCAGCTGAATCCCAAGTTCACAGGCTTCTCCCGCCTGTGATTTCTATGGAATCGCCGTGGCGGTTAGACCCTGCTTTTCACGGAGCAAGTCCCTCCCGATTGGAGGAGCTCCGCCATTGCCGGAGGCGCCAACCCGGAAGCCCGCTCATGGCAGTGTTTAAAACCCTTAGGCTTCATATAGCTGAGTGACTGCCGTTTTCCCTGCAGACCATCTCAGGTGTTAAGATCTGCAGAGGGGGGCTCTTTGGTAGCTGCACCACCCTCAGTAGTTTGGTGTGTGTGCCCCCCCCAGGAGATGGCATTATTTGTGGTGGCTCCTGTGTTGTGTAACTCCCTCTCTACATATTTGCATCTGGCACCTTCATTATAGTGAATACTGAAGCTGTAACTCTTTATCCAGGCTTTTGACACCTAAGATGTGTGTTTTTAGGACCCACCCCATTCCTCTGACTCTAATATATTCCAACTGTTGTTAATGCTGAATTTTAAATTGTTGCAACCCATCCAGGGACCTGCTGGTGAATGGCGGGTAATAAATTTAACAGCAACAATAAAATGAAATATTAATAGCCATACATGTGCAAATTTATATTTTCATCAATTTACATGATGGTGCCCTACATTCATAAGTTTTGCCTGTGAGAGAAACCTAAAGCAGTCCAACCCCCACCCGCCCGCAATCTTACTCTCTTTATAGTGAGTGCTCTCACAGCAGCTTTGTGAAATAGGTCACACTATTTCATTTTCATTTGATGGATTGGGGTCTGAGACTAAGACTTGCCCAGGGCCTCACAATGAATCTGCACAGGCTTGTGTTTACAGCAGGGCTGGGGAAACTGTGGCCCTCTCCATCTGCTGCTAGACTCCCACTTCCCATCCTCCCTGACCAATAGGGAGCTGGCGGTCCCAACCGCATCTGGCGAGCAACGCAGGTGCATCTCCAGCCCCAATTTACAGCCTGCTTGCAAACACCTGCATATATTTGGGAAGGCAGCTGCAATGCTTCCCTATGACTTCAAATTATTGATTCATGTTAACTGAGCAACACAGCTGTCTTGCTACCCACTAGACCAGGGCAGTCCACCCTCCCAGAACAAGTGGGACACAAGAGCACTTTGACACAGAACCCGTGGGGCGCACACAGCCTTGTCACACAGTGGGGGGCAGGGTGTGTGAGGCCAAAATTTGACACCCCCTCCAACCCCTGCACTGCCTTCCCAGAGCCGGGTAAATGAGGCACTGGGCTTTGGGAAGAAGGTCAAGGCTCTGGCAGGGTCCTAGAGCCCTCCCACATCCTTCCAAAAGCTGGGAAAGCACTAACTAGGTTTTGGGAAGGAAGCAGCAGAACGCTAGGACCCTGTCAGAGCCATCATGGCTCCTTCCCAAAGCGCAGCTGTGTCAAATGTTGCTGAGGGCCATCAAAAAAGGCCTTGGGCTACATGCGGTTCCTGGGACCACCTTGCACCAGACATCATTGAAGGTGCCGTCATACTTTCAGCTTTGGGGTGGGCTTTAGGAGTTTTCAAAGCACATCATATCACACAGCAGGAAGGGACCTCGAAGAGGCATCAGGCCCAAAATGCTGCTGATGCACGCAGGAAACCCACGGTTACAGCATCCCTTCTAGGTGGTCATGCAGCCTCTGCTTAAAAACCTCCAATGAAGGGAAGTCCACCACCTTCCAAGGCAGTCTGTTCCACTGTTGGAACAGCTAATACTACTAGGCAATCCTTTGTAATGTTTAGTAAAACAACAACAACAGCCCCTTCTTGTCATTTGGACCTTTCAGTTTAGATCCTTCAATCTGGAACAACAGCAAATAAATCTGCTTCATTGTGTACGTAACAGGGTTCCACCCTTTCCCTTGCCACCACCTGCTTCCCATAGTGTAGGCATCCAGAGGAGGGCTCCTAGTGATGACCTCAGTGTGCAGGCAGGCTCGTGTTGGATACGGTACACTGCCCCCAAGCCATTCAGGGCTTTAAAGGAAGCATTGACACTTTAAATTGTGCTGGAAAGTGACAGGAAGCCAGTGTGGTATAAGCACCAGAGAGCTCCCTGTGTGCTGGAGAGAGATGATTCAAGTCAGCAGCCTAGCAGTTGTGTTTTGAACAGTCTCCAAAGGCAGCCCCACATACAGCATGTCACAGTAGTCTAATATGAAGGCTGGGAGAGCACAGATGCTGGTGACTAGGCTGTCTCTGCCAAGAGGAGGAGGTCACAGTTGGCACTTGCCTCAACTGGTTGGAGTGGTTTGAGCCTCTAAGTGGCAAACCTGGATTTCAAAGCAGTCCTGACTGTGAACCTCGGTCTGTGGTGTAGATGCTCTGGGACTCATCCCAAGCCTATTTGGGCATCCTCATTATGCATTAGGACACAGTATCTCCGCACAGCTGTTCTGCTGGGACTGCTCCCAAGAAACCGATTTAGTGTTAATGATAGTGAATGGGAAATAGCTGTTGCTTAACCAAGAAGGCGTTCACATGAGTTGTACTTGTGCCAGGTGGCTTAATGGTGATTAAAGCAGGTGCTAAAATAGGTGCTGGGTTCCAAACTTTGATCTCTTCATATGCAACATGCCAAGAGAAAAGGCTTTCCTGAGTGATGCTTCAATCCAGCGAACTGTTCTCTTGGTTACGGGGAGAGTTTTCGCCAACTTCCAGTTAAAGCGGAACATGGAGGATCCACGCAGAACATCTGAAGGAATTCTGGAGAAAGTGAAAGAAATTCCTGTGGGATTCTGAATTATTTTTGCCTGTGTGCTTCTCGCTCCCAAGGAATTGCTACTGATCTGGGCCACTGACATTGGGCTGCCTTCCATTACCGCCTCCTGCTCCCTAGGGCTGTCACATCTTCCTTTCTGCCGCCACCTCCTCCTTCATTTTCCTCCTTTGCTGCCTCTCCTTTGGCTTCCTCCCTGCACTGCTCACTTGCTCCGCATTCTTCCTCTCTCCCACCCTCCTGGCTGCAGCAGAGGAGTGTGTGCTTGGAGCTTTCAGTCTGCGGAATGGTTCCTTCCTCGAAGCAAGGCATTGTGGGCAGGGGAGTCCAGAGAGTGCCTGCGCTGCTGCTGCTTTGCAGCACTTTAAAAAGCCAAGCAAAGGAATTCAACTTGTATTTTAAAGTGCCCAAGAGTATTTTGGTAGCTCAGGCACTCTCTGGGTGGCACCTGCCACAGCGCTTCACTCTGAGGAAGGACCCGTTCCTGAGAGCAAAGGCAGGGACATCTGCACCACAACTGGAAGGGGCCAGGCAAGCAGAAGGGAGGAGAGGCAGCAGCAGCAACAGTCTTGACTGGACAGTTCTCCAGCTGGTGGATTTGCAGCAGTGGTTGGGTGGCTGACTGGCCCTGTTGGTGGCGAATGAGTAGTGCACAGTTTGCCACCCTCTCCATCTGCTGCCTGAGCCACGTAGTTCCTGATGGGCTAGCCCTGCTACTGATGCTTGCCTGCATAGCTCAGAGGCCGGGCAGACATGTTTTGCATGCGGAATGTTGTCAATTCAATTCCTGGCATCTCCAGTTAAAAGGACGAGGTTGCAGATGCTCTGAAAGATCTTTGCTTGAGAATCTGAAAAGACATTGCCAGCCAAAGCAGGACCTTCTAGCCGACACAGACAAATAGCTTGACCTGGTATAAATCAAGCTTCTTATATGCCTGTAACTTATAAAAAGTGACAAGTTTGAGATTCCTGTCATACGTGAAGCATTCAGACAACCCCATGTAGAATAGAATGCTTCCTTTTAAAATAAAAGCCCCCACACTATTTATAATACACTACAGCTAATTACTTTTAATCAAATTTACATCCAGTTTTCCTTTCCAAGAAAGGATTCCTGTTCATAGCTGTCAACTTACAGATTTGAAAATAAGGGACCAGCAGCATTGAAAATAAGGGACCTGCAGCCTCACCTGTTCCAGGCACTCCAGTCTTCCTGTTCTCCTGCAGTCTGGTCAAACTCATGCTGGGTAGCTTCGAGAACACTGTCCAACCAACTTTGTAACCAGAGGTTCAACTGAATAGAATCTGAATCACATGCACCACAAGGCCTATGCAGCCTCAACTTAAGATGGCTCCCCAGCCTGGCTTTGCACTGCAAAGTTTGCAGCAGCACGTGCAACAAAATGGCGTCCAGCATTCAAAAAACCCCTCAGCTTGCATTAACTAGCCACACACAAGGCATGCAAGCTCCACCCCCCAGTCGTTCTTAGACTTCTTATTGGGTGAGCAACACAGTCAAGCAACACAGTTGGAGCCTCCCTCCTCCCTGGCCGGCAGGGAGGGAGGGAGAGGAGCTGCTTCCTTTGAAATTTAAGGGACATCATTTAAGGGACATTTAAGGGACATCCATCAATAAGGGACAGCAGCGGGACATGGCGCTGGAATAAGGGACTGTCCCTTCAAATAAGGGACACTTGACAGCTATGTTCCTGTTATTGCCTGCTGTCTTTTACACCAACACAGCTTGTTATTTTTGACACAATTGTGCTTTTCTTAGCCGTTTAACTGCTAATAGAAATAGCCCCACTCTTTTTCTATGTTTTCCCCACCACCTATGGAACATCCTGACCAGTTATGGGTGTCAGATTTTAAGAAGGTTATTGATCAAATGTAAGATGTCCAGAGGAAGGTGAGGAGTCTGGGAACCAAGTCCTTTGAGGAATAGTTAACAGACCTGGGTATGCTTAGCTTAGAGAAGAGGAGATTGCAGAGTGACACCATAGCAATCTTCAGATATCTAAACGGCTGCCGTCTATCAGAGATGTTGTTCTTGTATCTTGCATGTTAGAGAGTGATGGCTGGTGCCCTTTAGGACTGGTAGGGAGGAAGGCAAGGAGACCAACAGCAGGTGGAACCAAAGAAAGACAGAGCCTACTAATTGTAGTTTTGTCCCATTTCCCTTCTTCCTGGACTGGATGCAAATCAGAAGGCAAGCAGGTGATGGTCTGGCTTTGAGCAGAGTGAGGTTGGTTGGGCAGTCCTCCATTTGGCTTAATGGACCAACCTCCACCGACTGCAGATCTGCACTGAACTTGGAGTTGAACTAGTTGACCTTCAAGGTTGTTAACAAGTCTCTGGTTCTGCTTTCCAGTATTTGGGGTAAATCACCCTTGGCTGCCACAGTAATAGAAGTGATGTTTTCTTTTATAAGTTGTCAAACAAAGCAGGGTCAAAGCTGGACCTTAAAACCTATTATTTCATTCATTGATTTTGCAATAGGTTTCCAGTATTGTTTTGCTTCAGGGGTGGAATCCAACATAAATGAATGAGTGTGCCAGCACACAAATGACATTTCCAACACAAGATGGAGAGCTTCCATATGGAAGGAAAATGGTGCATTTCATGTGTGAACATGTACACATCTATGCCATGGCAATATGTGTCTGGTGATGTGTGAGTGTGTATGTCATAATAATGCGTGATTTAGTTTGCATGCCTTGTTTATCAGAAAGTCTTGTCCCTGTGCAATGGCCCTTTTCAGCTAGGCTGGGGCCAAAGAGGACATGCTGTGAATGCAAAATGTGCCATCTCCTTCCTGTAGCCCTGGAAAGCTGCTACCAGTTTGTGGGCAACACATCACAAAATGCGATGATAATGATGATAAAATAATCACCCCATTAAAGCCACATTACACCCCCTTAAAACTGAACACAAGCAGTTAGAACATTAGCAGGCAGTTGAAAAAAGCAGTAGAAATGTATAAAAACCAGACTGAAATAAAAACACGTAGACACTACTGAGCTAGATGGAAGGCAGCTTCATACAATCAATTTGTTCTGTGAATCAAAGACCAATATTAAAAATTATTTGGAAAACTAATGCATGTAGCATTTTAGGGTAAGAAGGGATGCTGACGGATTGGACTCTGTAGCCTAATTGCAGCTGTCAGGCGTTTGGTGTAGGGAGAGGAATAGCATAGCTCTCAATGTTCCCTTGAGGTTCTGCTCCACCCTCCTCCCAGCAAATGGAAGAAAACATGGAGAAGTGGGAAATGATAATCTTGCCTCCCCTCTTCCCACCTGCTAAATCTGTGCTCCCATTTCTCAGACTTTTTATAGTTCCATCTTTAGCCATCTGTCTGTGCAAATCTGCAGGGCAGGTTGTGTCAGGAATTATACAGAGCCTTCTTGTGCGGCTCATTCAGGGTTTAATATTTATATCATTTTTTAATCATTTCCAAAGCCAAGAAAAGGAAGATTATATAAATTGCCTTCCTACTCTTCGGCTTTGTGCTGTTGAGGATCTCTTCGCAGTTAACTGCGGTTCTCTTGGTAAGCCTTCGTGGTTGCATGGGAAACCCTGCACATTCGGTCTTGCAGGATACTTATATCTCCACCCTCACCATTGTGCCTCAGAGGAAAGTCACATGGTCTACCAAGGTCACTCCCCCCCGCCCCGGAATGGTTGCAAACCCTTGGAGATCAGCAGCCTTGAGACAATGGAATGACCTGGCTTGCAGAGTCACAAATGCAAGAATCCAAGATTCTGTGATTCTTCAGCCATCTCTGCAGGTGCTTAAAGCAATCCGACTCAGTTAGCAAAATAATGATTATGTTGGCTTCTGGCGAAGGAAAGGACACAGTCACCCTCCACTTGTGTGCTTTTAATCCTCTTTCCAAGTGTTCACTTTCCCATTATTTCATCTGCCTTTGTGGCATCAGTCCCAGGGAAAGTGCAGAACCAGAGGGGATTGACAAAGCAGCTGAGAACCCTACACATGGAGACTTCTGGCTACCCCTCGCAGTGCGGGCGGAGTGGTTGGGGGATTACATAATGCTGGTGTCCAAAAGTAAGCAGTAGATTCACAGGATCGTGCTGCAAAATCTGAGCATCTTTGTGGCGTGAGTCACTCTCAGGAGGTCAGGGGAGGCTGTGCTGCTTTCTTTCCAAGCGCACGGGCCCAGCTTGTTGGCAGGTACAGGCCATTCAGGTGACTGAGCTCTTAAAACTGAGCCATAATAATATGGGGAGAGCTGGTTAACATAGGGGAGTGGTGGCAAATGGCAAAACCTGCTCTCCCTTGCAGTTGTGGGTCCCGATACAGCCTGGGGCGAGCATGGTGGGAGCGAGTGTGTCAATGGCAGTTATTGAAGGAAAATTACAGTTTAGATATGAGCCAGCCAAGCAGAACTTGCAAAATTGCTTACAAGGGGCTGCTTTTATATCTCCAATAAACAAGAGGGATTAACAGTTAGATCCAGCCTAGCATGCAGAGATCCATCTTCTGTTGTGCAGACTGCTGGAGCAGCTAAAGGCATCCCAAGGTACAGGACCACATAACCTGATGGATGCACCTCTGGGGTGTTGGTTTTTTTTAATAAGGTTTAGCTGAGAATTCTGGGGCCAAAGCATGGGATTGTGCAGAGCCAGACAGGATACAACACCGTCTGCCAACCTGATGTCCTCCAAATGTTTTGGACTACAGTTCCTATCTGCCCCAGACAGCACAGTCTGCATAAATATGGGAGTTGTCATCCAAAACATCTGGAATATACCATGTTGGTGAAGGCTGGACTGTGCCTGGAATTTGTGCCAAAGCTTCTTCTATGGCATTGTATGACACGGCCACATCTTTTATAGGATTGCTCTTTGGGCTACGCAATGTCATAAAATGAATAACTTTTATCAAAATTAGCACTGCTAACAAAGAAATATGTGAGCTTTTGAGCTGCACAAAATTCATCCTTATGCTGGGAATGTTAAAAAAATACCTAAAATGGGGTTGGGAAAATTGTGTGACAGTAAAAAGTTAAGACTAGCCTGCAGCTTATTTCAGACTTCATATTGAAATGGAAGAAACATCTGCACCCTTGTTTAGGTTAACTTTGTGTCCTGTGCAAAAACACAGGCCTGATCAGGGCTTGCTGCTAAGCCCCACCATGCCTGGCACCTCACTTTCATCCTGTGAAGGCAGGCAAAGGGTTGAAGCAAGGCGCCTCCCATCCGTGTGTGATTTAAAACCCTGCACAGCTACACAAGACAGCTGTCATATCTACTTCTGTAGCTTGTGGTAGAGAAGCATGGAACAAGAGATGTCCAGAGAATTTGAACAGGGCATAACTGAGCACTCCTGCTTGAATTCTTGTAAGTGAAATCAAGGCACTAATTGCTTGCAGACTCTACAAGATCCGTCTAACTTCACCCATCCTCTGCTATTGGCTCTTGCCCCAAAAATCTAGCTTCTGGCAATGGTGAGGTAGTGGGAGAAGTGAACACTCCTAGTCCTCAGCAGAACAGCTATTACCGCCTGGGACTAGGACTACAAATCCCATAATCCTTGGCAGGAAACTTCACATCCCTTCCCCAGGTTCCAGACCATCTGAGGTGCAGCACGTGACCACTTGAGAAAGGGTCTTCTCAGTGGTGGCACCTTGGTTTAGGACTGTTCTCCCCAGGTGGACTTGCCTCTGATGCCTTTCTGAATGCAGGCAAAGTCCTTTTTTATTTTACCAAACTTTGAATGTTTTTAACTTTGTTGATCTCTTTTATTTGGGTGCTGCTGTTATAGACTGGCTCTTTTTAGCTTATAAGTAACTTTATGGTGTTTTTAATATTTTATTTTAAGCCATTCTTATGAAGTATTTGAAAGGTGGGGTATAAGTCTGCATAATATATAAGCTGAAAGGGATCTTGAACTGTAATAATACTCGCTGTTGGAAATTTAATCTTGTTAATGCAGGAGCATTTTTGTTGCAGATTTGTTTTTGGAGAGCCCCAAATTATTGTGGCCTATTGGTTAGAAGTATTAATAAAATTGTGGAGGAGATGATGGGATGTGGCGTTCCAGCAGATTGTTTCATCGGCTCAACTGCATTGGTCATTTGATGATTCTGACTGTGAGGTTTTGTGAGATTCATTAACATGGCAATTGCTAGCAACTGGAAGGATAAAGTGCCCTCATCTTTAATGAGCTGGTGCTTCAGAATGTGGTTTCTATAACAAAGTTTACCAATATTGTTCAGCAGAGGGAAGGAAGACAGCAGAATTGATTATGTAAAAATAATGGTTTTGTTTTGGAATAACAAATAACGGGAGCAATGTAAAGCCATGTAGTTCACTTTCTTTTTTATAATCATTTTTAGAGTGATATTAAAAATAACATACACATACCTTTTTGTGTATACTAGCCTTCCCCAACTGCTGTTGTCCAGGCATTCTTGGATAGCTCCCATCTTCCATGATCGTTGGCTATGCTGGCTGGGAATTATGGGAGTTGTAGTCCAAAATGTTTGGAGGCTAGTAAGTCGGGGAAGACAGGCATATTTCATGGACAGCAGACATGTCCATCTTCAGCCCAGTATGAGGAAGGAACTGGATTAATTTGTTTTATGTGTTGCTTCCAACTACATGGATTTTATGTGTGAGTTTTGAACAAGATGCTCAGCAAGACACATGGGCAGGTACAGTCCTGCCCATGACTTTTCCAATTCAGATATTTATATTTGGGGGGGGTGCGTGTTTTGCCATGCATCTCCCCCACCTCTCTTATAATATGAAGGTAGAACAGCAAGGAGCCTTCTGGCCAAGCATTCTCCTTGATTTTCTGGAAAGATCTTAACAAAGAGGAGGATCCAAGCATGAAATGCCACATGCACACATCCCGTGTATATCTGAGATGGTGCTGTCCTGTGACAACTGTTCCATATGCTCTGCGGACTGTCTGGATTGGCTTTCAGGGTTAGGCTGCTGATCACTTGACATGGTGCAGGAGTTTCATTTTTTAATAATCCAAGTTTTCCTTTATCTCTTAAAGGACCGACACCAGCAGTGGGAATCAGTGGCCAGGAGTGGATGTGGACCAGAGGACATGACCCCCTTAGCTTGCCAGTGAGTGAGCCGAACTCTTACCAGCCCCTGTTTGTCTTCTGTTACAGGAATGAGACTGTTTTACACCAGTTCTGCTGCCCCGCAGCTGACGCTGAGCAGAAGTCTTCATCTGCAGACTCTTCTCCAAGGTGGGAAACTTTGTCGATTCATACCCTGCTTGCTCCTGTGTTCCTCCTCCAGCCTTACCTTCCCTGCTTTCACCTGCACACAAAACATGCAGGCTTCATTTCATTCACAACCAAAATGCTGGGATTAGCTGCACCGAGAAGTGGCCAGCAGGGGGACCTCTCTTTTTTGCATGAAATTGGATAAATTTTCCCTTCCCAGACCCAGTTGCGTGGTTCTCTTATGTTGGAGGAGCCTTCCCCAACCTGATGCCCTCCAGATGTTTTGGACTACAATTCCGATCATCCCTAAGCATTGGCCATGGTGGCTGGGGCTGATGAGAGTTGTTGGGAGTTTCTGCAGGTTGGGGGAGGCTCAAGGCAGAAGGGACAGAAGAGAAGGAATGACAATAGAGAGAAGTGTTATTCAGTGTTGAGGCAAAATGCTCCAAAAGGCCCCCACCTTCCTCAACTAATATGTGAAGTATGCACCCTATTTGACATTGGTGGTGTTCATACTCCTTGCTGCGGCCCAGTGCCATTTCCTTAATATTTATTACACATGCGAAGTCAAATCAGAGTGAGAGCAGGAAGCATAATTTGCTGTTGAATGCCTCGCTCCGGATGGGCTTCATGACAATGCAAGTGAAGAACAGAAGCATCACCACTTCCAAAACAACCTGAACTGGTGGTGGCAGTTGGGCGTGGGGAAGCCTGGATTTGTGAAACCTTTATACAGTACATACATACATACACATGCGCTCTCTCTCTCACACACACACAGACACAGCCCTGCCCTTGAGCCAAAAAAGTTTTGCAAAGAGATTTCAGCCAAGGATGCTTCTAGTAGCAGTTGGTGGGTAGGGTGGGAGCAAATTAGGAGGCCTGCAGGTCCAGAGGGGGCTGCAAAATAAATGGTGGTGGTTCACTGAATATGGGGAGAAGCTTAAGAGCAGTCCTCTCCACGTTTGTTTCCTGTGACCAAGCTTCCTGCATCCCCTGTACTGGATATAGCAAGCCTTCATTGGTTCCTCTGTTTAAGCATGCAGATGAAAAGCTTGTCTATATATATATATATGATAATCTTATTTAATTATTTATTTACAAAACAATCACATTAATTCACTTGCTATGGTGCATTCACCTTCTATTTGCATTCCTAGTTGGCTCACTTAACTGAACTGGCACTTAGCCAGGTCTGGAAACAAAATAATGATTCCTGATGTGGATTATTATCAATGCCCATTTAAATTTTAGAATACTGCGAAAAAGCTCCAGATGTTCATCTGAACAGACTTGAACAGTGAGAACAACTGTTATTTCAACTGCACTGCATTTTTAAAGAATTTGACTGTGAATCTGTCCCCACTCCTGCCAACTAGCTCCGTATCGGTAGTATTACCTATTAGTCAAGCATTTGATTATCTTGAGTTCAGTCCCCCAACCCTCTCTGTTTGGTGCTCAGGATTCTTCCCTGGCCGCATTCTTCCTCTAGCTACACAGCCTCTCTCCAGGTCACTCCCTTTACTGGCCCTGATTTGCCCTCACTTGTTTTGCATAAAATTGTGCAAAACACCTTCCACACTACAGAAATATTGCAGAACTCGCTAGATTTTTTTCTGATAGATGTGGGAAGAGATGGGTTGATGGCCCAAATGTTCTGGAATAGCAATGAAACAATAATGATACCATGTGGAAGCATGAAAAAAAATTCTCCCCTGAAACAGCAATTGTAATATTCAATGTGTTATGTCTTGAAAGCACCAGAGGTTAGGTAATTCAAATAAGTTGAATTACCACTTACTCGGGCTCCATCGCAATCCCACCAGTGGCGTTTCAAACTACAAGCTAGTGCAGCACACAGGTTCCTGGTTAGGCAGAAAGAAGCAGTTTAAAACTAATATTCTCAAGCCAATATTCTCAAGACACTGGGTTTATCTTATTTGCTGCACTGATGCAGTTGCCCTCCCATTTTCAGATCTCTCCAGGGATGGAATGAATATTCAGAGAGGGAGGGGTGGAGCTCTTGAGAAAGCACTGACAACAAGTGATCTTGTAACTGATGCACTTTCCCCTTGAGAGCGAGCGCTGCGATAGCAAAGTTGCATTTACCATGGAATTGAGGGAATGTAGGGGAATTAATTACAATATATCTTGTAACTTGTAATCATGCCCGTCCTCCCCAAAGTAGTTTGCATCGAGGCGCTCTCGCTGGGGATGTGGTGAAGTTATTATATCAGGCAACTGCAGAAACTCCCAACTCAGCACTTTGATGGTTGCTAACAAGCTGAGATGCTATAATAGAGAAAAGTTGTGCGTAACTAATTCCTGCTATGTCCAAGGAGAAACATAGCTCTCTGGCTGAGATTTTATGGCAAACACAGAGAATTGGATTGCACACTTGCATTTTTATCTTAATCTTGCACATGTGCCGCCTAGGAGCACACAAGCTCCTTTCCTGTCTGCCTATGTCTCTAGAACTCGCACAGTTCTGCAGAACTCTCCTACCAGAATGGAACCTGTTCTTGCGATGCAAAATGCTCTTTAATTTTATGGTAAATGCAGAGAGGCTTTTTTTTTTTTTTTTGCAGTGTGCAAACTGTTTCTTTCACTCAAAGTCTCATGTATAGTGGCATTAGCCTATATGGACACCTCACCGCAGCTGCCCACATCACCCCACCCAGCATCCACCCAACAGTAGGGCTGGCCCTTCTTGTGGAACAGGCACAATGGCCCTTGTTTTATCACCTGATTACAACAATCCTTTTGCAATAGGTCCATCTTTCCATGACCTGTCTCTGTTTCTAGAATAACTAAAAATTATCTCTTCTCCTACTAACCTCCTGAGAAAAAACCACACCCCACCCTCCCACTATATATAAAAGGGTCTGGTGACTTCTGTTTCAGTGTATCTGAAGAAGTGTGCATGCACACGAAAGCTTATACCAAGAACAAACTTAGCTGGTCTCTAAGGTGCTACTGGACATTTTTTTATTTTTTTATATATTAAAAATTATGGGGACCTGAGAAAATATGGTGAGCAAGCGAGACCAATCAGGACTTAAATGAGCTAGCCTGGCATCCTGAATAAGCAGTCAGCTAAATCGGCTCACTTGGGGCCAATCAGATCTTTAGTATTAGCTCAACAGAACTCATGCTGAGGCAGCCATATTTCTAGAGGAGTCTAACTGGCTTTCCTGATGAGACTAAGCCCTGATTTAGAGGCCTGCTCTCTCCACCCCGCCCTGCTCTGCTCGCCTATTGCTGCTGCATCTTAAATTACATAACACAGAGCAAATTCTTCCCTGTTTCCCCTTTTTCTTTTCCTGAGCAGGCAGTTTTATTTTTTTTATTTAATTTTTTTATTGTAAATGAGAAAGCCTGTCAGAAGTGATGCTGCTAATAACTGCCAGCCGTCTAGTTTTAATTAGAGTTTTCTTCATTAATGCCTCGTCTCGTCTCCGTGCGATGGATTAAATAATGTACTTGCAGCTCATTTACACAAACCCCCAAACTGCAGGGCTGAGCCGCAATCCTTTAATTAAACAGCCCGGCTGATCCCTGCCGCTGCCTCGCTTCATCAGTCTAAGCCGATTAAATAGAATAGGGACTAATAAGGAGTATAAACGGAGAAGTGACTCTTGTCTCTTCAAGGGACCCAGGGGCCTCGGCAGCAGAGTGGGCGGGCTGCTTGGCTCCGCCTCCTCCTCCACTGCAGAAAGTGTGGTTGGAGCAAACCTGCCCCCCCCCCCCATGGCTTGCAGAAGCTGCAAGATGCTTATCAACAGTAAGGAATAGCGGGGAGGGGAAGGGTGGTGTTTTCCTCTGCAAAAGTGATTGTCAAATGTCCTGTTAAGGCTGCATACACACCATGCATTTAAAGAGCAGTATGTCCCTCCCCCAAATATCCTGGGACCATTGGTTTGTTAAGGTTGCTGGGAATTGTAGCTCTGTGGAGGAGTAAACTACAGTTTCCAGGATTCCTCTGTGTGTGTGTGTGTGTGTGTGTGTGTGTGTGTGTGTGTAATTTGCTTTAAATGTATGGTGCGTATGCAGCCTTTGTCTTTGGGCATACCTATAGACCACAGACTTAATAGGTTTGTTAGACATTTTTCTTCTTCAAGGAAACCTGGGAAATGCAGTTCTGTAAAATGGAATGTCTAGCAGAGAATGCTCAGCACTTCAGTGGATTCTTTGAAGGAAGCCATGATGGCTGAACACTCTTGAAACCAAGATATATGTCTAGTGTAGATATACAATCTATTCTGGATAGCACTGTCCTGAACATTGCACTCATTTCCCAAGAAAACTTGTGTTTCCTGCGAAAGAATGCAGGCACTGAGAACTTAGGGGGAAATTTTGAGTGGTCAGTATGTGTGTGTGCTTATGAAGTGGCCATAGGACCCCCCCTTTAAAACAGGTTTAAAGCACCACCTTTGTGCTCATAGTAGTGTGGCCCTCGTAGCAGTGTTGGGCTTGGTAAGATCATAAGAAGAGCTGGTCTGCTGGATCAGACCAAAGGCTCCATTTAGTCCCATATCCTGTCCTCAGTGCGGCCAACCGGATGCCTATAGGAAGCCAGAAGCAGGGTGTCAGCTGAGTAGCCCTCTCTTTGAAGACAGACTTTTGACTTGGCAACATTTAGTAGTATGGCCGTGTGACTCCAATGCCTGCTGAGCTTGGAATCCTTTTCTTCAAAGAGCTCTGCTCCATTGCAAGTTCAATCAGGGCATTCTAAACCTGATTTTTAAGTGTGCATGAATGTGGAGTGGGGGATCTCCTTCAGCTGCCTTGTTGTGTTCCTAAGATAAACACAAACAGACAAATACCAGTTCCTGGAATGTCTTTTTTTCTTTTCATGCAAACATCTACACACACACTGTCCTTTTCTGAAACGTCTTCACTTTGCCCCCACTGCCTTTTGATTGGTCATAATAAGCCCAAATTCTAGATTAGGAAGAAGGAACAGAAACATCTCCCTGCCTAAAGAGGTGGTGAAATTCAATCCCACCATGCTCTAAATCTCCATAGCCAAGTCTCTGAAGCGGAAAATGGAATTTCAATAATGCACAATTCAGTTTCTGGATATTTAACTTAGTGAACTGTGTGTGTGTGTGTTGGATTTCTACTTTTATGGAATGGTTGAATAGATTTGTTTTCACCTCAAATGTTCTCTAAAATGACATTTAACAAGTGAAGCTTCAATATATATTAGATATATATTTTAAATTCAAAACTTGACATTTCAAATCTGGAAAATGTTATGCATTTTGTATGTGAAACTTCGTTTCAGATTCACTTTCAACCAGTTGCACTGCATTTTATTCTGGGCTACTAACTTGGCATGTGGTATTACTGGTACAACAAAATGTGGCCAAGTTTAGTGTGGTGCTCAGACCAGTGTCTTTCACCTTGGGTCTCCAGATGTTGTTGGACTACAACTCCCATCATCCCTGATCATAGACTCAGCTGGCTGAGAATGATAGGAACCTTCCAACACCTTGGAAACACTGGGCTAGATTTCAGAGGCAGGCTCAGACCTGGGAGACACGGGTTCAATTCCTGCTCTGCCACAAGGCTCAGTGTGTATCCATGGGGCATTTGTTGTCTTTCAGTCTAATTTACTTCACCAAATTGTTGGGAAGATGAAACAGGGAACCATTTATGCTGCCCTTAGCTCCTTTGAGGAAGGAAGGAATACATAAATACGTCCTACTTGCTAATAGCAAATTCATTCTCTTGAGTACTGATCTTTATTCAGCTATAATGGCACCATCCCTGCATATGAGCTAGATATCAGCAGGTGTGGAGGGAACCCTATGGCTTACAGAAGTACAATAACATTAAATTGATAATTGGTGAATGTGTAATGGTTCTATGGAGGGAATCAGTGAAAGCATCATTAAACAGAATAAAAACTAGTAAAAATGTCATTATAATGGGTTACATCTAGTAAAATCTTATATATGTTCCACGCCATATAATTTTCTGTACTGAACCTCAGATTTTAGGCTTATTTTAGATATGATGGGTTGTGGTGGTTTTTTGTTTTTTGGAAATAACAAAAACGACACCTGAGGAAGGAACACCACCCTCAAAGGAAAACCCTGTCCGATGACGACTGAACATGCTTAGTGGGCACAAAATGCTGACTGGCAGGTTGGGGATCAAAAATAAGATTTGGGGGTTTGTTGGGATTTGTAAATGGCTTGGGGATTCCCGTTGCACTATGACGTGGTAAAAAAAAAAATTAATTAAGATAAATTAAAATGGAAAACCAGGTTAGGGAGGGAGAATGAAAGGAGCCTCACTAAGTTACTTTCATTTCCTTTTGAAATGGCAATCATTTATAACACTGACGGAATGCAGGATAGCTATTAGCCATCATTGAATTTGAACCTACATGGATCAAGGGTAGTCTATCTCTGAATCTCCGTAAGAGGCAGCCATCACTTTAAGTAACAGCCAGTGGAGCACTGTGGGTAGGGCTACATTGCTGTAGCATCATGGCAACTTGCACCTTCCTATTGCCACGCATCATGGGTATTGGCAGAGAGGGGGCAAGACAAGGCAACAGGAGCTCCAACATTCTGGCCACTTGCAGTTCGCTTAAAATGATGGTGAGAGGGGATATAGATTTGCATAAAAGTAACACATTCTCATTTATATGTTTAGACACAAAATTAGAAATGAGTACTTCAATTTAAATAATTTTCTATTCTGCAGTTATTTATTTACTGAAAATATTTGTACCCCACCCATAGATACCAGGGAGAGTTACAGAACATAAAATGAACAATTACACAGTTATATCAATAGAATAATTAGAAAACAATAGCATGCATCATCTAAAAATTGAGGCAGCAGAATAGGCTGAATACCAGCCATGGCCACCCTGTGTTTATGACAACCCTGAGCCAAACATCATTTTCGACAGACCCATGGCAAACCAATCCCAATTAACAAGTTAGGAAGACTGGACAAAGGCTGTGTCATTGGCGTGCCCTGTTCTTTACTTGCGCTGCTGAATATAGACACAACCCCACAATTTCAAGAACAAGCGCCTTGTTTCCCTGCCAGCTTTTATCTGCTAGCGACAGGCCTGAATTCTGGGGATTTGAATAGGCCAGTAATTGCCTCACCATTTCTCCAAGTCTCACTCCGGTGGAATTTAGCATTCCAGTACAATGACCTTTAAAATGGTCCTGGCAAACCCTCCGCCTCTGACACGACAGAACCCCACACATTTGCTTTTGCGCAAGAAAGCACAATGGGATGGAACGGCACATGCGATGTTCTCAGTGTGGAGGGGTTTCAGCGTCCATCACAGAAGCTGGTCGGGGCTCCCCTGTGGTGATGAATGGAACAACAGCACAGAAATTCTACACCCTGCCTTCAATGGAGAAAAGCATTGCAAACCGTGTGAAGCAGAAGATGCTGAAGGGGACTCATGCAGCCAATTAACTCTACAGTCCTTTTGAAGATCCATGTGTGGGTGAGCCAAGAGCAGGCATCCCCAAACTCGGCCCTCCAGCTGTTTTGGAACTACAATTCCCATCATCCCTGACCACTGGTCCTGTTAGCTAGGGATGATGGGAGTTGTAGTCCCAAAACATCTGGAGGGCCGAGTTTGGGGGTGCCTGGCCAAGAGGAATGCATTGCTTCCAGTTTGTTTATCTCTGATATATGAAAGACTGCTTTTCACCATACGCAGCAACAAAAGTGGTTTACACAACAATCTACAGAACAACTTATTCAGGGTCCCAGCCAGCCATGCCCTCCATCCTTCTCCCCTCCTTGTTTTCCATTTCCCCCTCCATCAGCCAGCATTCCGTGGTCACTGAGGGTGCTCAGCCCTCATTGGGCTGGTTTTCTTCCTCCACCCTAGTTTTCTTCCCCCTCCCTAAAGTTTTTTTTGTACTTGTACAAATTTTGGAGGTTCCTCCAGGCATGCTAATATCTCCTCCTTGTGCAAAAGATGGTGCTGTTTCTAGGCCACATAAGGATCCACTTTCAGAGAATGAGTTTATTATTCACATGCCAGATGAAACTATTCCAGAAAGGCAAAAGTTTCCTCCAATCTTTCAGGAATCGAGATGTAGCAATAAGCCTACCTGAATGAAATTTAATGGATGAGTGTTGCCATTTTGCACATAATCATAACCATCCACACTGTTCTGCTTTGAAAGGCCCTTCACTCACAATTGGATAACAAAGTTCTTATGTCTCTTCAGACATAACTCCTCCAGCCTTCTCTATCTGGTCCTCCTCCAAGCTAGGTCCTCTGTCCAGGCCACATCCCTCACTGGTCCTACTCAACAGTCTCCATCAGTGCTTGGGGCAGCTTAGGATGTGTCCCGGAATTATGACTATGTTTCTTGTTTGCCCGGATGGAGAGAAGAATGTGTGGCGTATGTGTGTGGAAACCCCTGACTGTTGGGTGGCTGGAATATATCCTCCTGTACAAGGTAAGAATCACATCTGTTGCTCTGCTCCCTTCTGACTCTGGTGCTGCCAACATGTGGTCCCAAGAAATTTGCCCACAATGGATTCCTCACCTCTGATCCTCAGTAATCATAGAATCATGGAATTGTAGAGTTGGAAGGGACCACGAGGGTCATCTAGTCCAGCCCCTGCAATCTTTTGTCCAATGTGGGGCTCAAACCCACAACCCTGAGATTAAGAGTCTCATGCTCTACCATATACTAAATATACATATACTAAATATAGGGGACACGGGTGGCACTGTGGTCTAAACCACTGAGCCTCTTGGGCTTGCCAATCAGAAGGTTGGGGGTTCAAATCCGTGCGATGGGGTGAGCTCCTGGTGCTCTCTCCCAGCTCCTGCCAACCTAGCAGTTTGAAAACATACCAGTGCAAGTAGATAAATAGGTACTGCTGTGGCAGGAAGGTAAACGACGTTTCCACACACTGTGGCTTCCGTCATGGTGTCCCATTGCATCAGAAGCAGTTTAGTCATGTTGGCCACGTGACCCAGAAAACTATCTGCAAACAAACACCAGCTCCCTCACCTTGACGCGAGATGAGCACCACCCCCTATTGACTGGACTTAAGCATCCAGGGGTCCTTTACCTTTTTACCTTATACAAAATATACGTATACTAAGTATTTATGACCAAAGATTCTGTGCTATTTTACACTAGTACCACCAGATAAATAAACCACCATGCTGCTGTTCAAGGCAATGTCCAAAAACAGTACTATGCATTATTATTATTGCACATTATTATGGTATGTATTGCCTTTAGAGCAAACTCGTATAGAAATTATTCTTAATAGCAACATCAATAGATATTATAGATCCAATACTGTTGTTCCCTTGTCCTATGGGAAACACTATCTGTATAATCTTTCCCCAGTTGCTTCTTAAAGTATCATCTGTAGCAGAGATTTCTACTCTGAGAGTTGGCCGACAATTTCTGAGGAACAGAGTTAGTCAAAAATGGAGACAAGTGGAGGTGGAGTTTAGCATAATCACAAGGCAATTGCTGACATAATTTTCTGTGGGTATCTAATCCCTCTTTCAATATTGCTAAATTCTTTGCCGCAGCAATTTCCTTCTGGCAGGGAGTTCCATATTTCAGCTTTTCTCTACTAAGTTCAGACCTCAGCCTAGAGCTGTTGTGATTCAGCATCTCCCAGGTTGGGGGGGGGGGTTGGTCTTTGAGGTGATGTCTTACCAACTTTTCTCTGAATTGCTAAATTTGTCCTATTTGAGGGATTATTTATTACAATTCTGTCCCACCCTTCCTTTAAAGACATTGAGGTAGAGCACATGGTTCTCCTCCTGCTGTTCTTGACAACGACCCCCTGAGGTAGCCTAAAAGGAGAGGTGGTAAGTGATCCAAGAGATTTGATTGAGCACAGATTTGAACCAGGGTCTCCCCAGTCAAAGTTTAGTATTCTAGCCATTGCACCACACAGCCTCTGAGCTCCTCTCTTCCCAGCATCTCTAGAAAATGAATGGATAATAGATGCACATTTGTATAGCACAGACCCATGTAGTGTTGGAGGTTATGTTGCATTGATGCAGAATTGGGGGCACACACAGTTCTGGATATGGGAAACTACAGCTTTGGTGGATGGAGGTGGAGTTTCAAGCTGCACCTGGAAAAGGTTCCAGAAATTGAAATCCAGCAGAGGTGGATTTTTAATTACTGTAAAAAGAAGGGAGGCAGGGGGGCTCCCTGCCCACGGGTTTTGCATGCGTTAGCTTCCTTTTGAAGTTTAATTTTCTCGTGTATAAAGTGCTGCTTAGATCAGACTTGAAACATGATCAATGCAACTGGCAAGTGTTTACTTCGTGATTATGGAGCAATTAAATTCCAACTCAATACAGTTTAGGCATCAAACAGCTGTGCACTCATTCCTAAAGTGCCCACTGGATTACTCATCACGGCAACCAGGAGGCTGCCTGCAGCCTCAGCACCAATTAGCAGTGAAGAACATAATATAATCGATTTTCTTGGGTCTCGTCCTGGACCAGTTCTCTCTACAGTCTGGTCAGGCTGCTGCCTCCCCCGTTGTAACTTTGAATTGCTAAACACTTCTAACGTAAGAGCACAAGGTTGTGGATGGAGGAGATGGTGAAGGGTTTGATTTGATATTTCAAGAGCGTGGTAGAGTCATGGAGTCAGCCAAGGCTGCCCATGAAATGAGACACACTGTACAAAGGAGCCACAGGAAAAAAGGAAGCAACAACATAATATAACGCCTCTTAAGAATAACAGGAAACAATGCAAACAACAAATAATACGTATCGGCAGCCAGTGACAAATCAAAATGCAGTCATGACGTGTATAAGGTCGAAAATAACCGCAGCCTGTTAAGTTGAATAACGAAGCCAAAAAATTCCATTAGTTCAATGGGGTCTAGGTTTCTCCAGGTGAGAATGTATAAAGAACATAAATACATACCAATCCATGCATCACTCTACAGCTTTGTGTAACTTTGTCAGTCAAAGCCAAGTGCCACACCTTATCATACCATGACTCCTGCAGTACATGAGCCTATGCCTGGTGCATTATAAGCACATCACTTCCTCCCAAGAATCCATGGAACTGCAGTCTGTTAAAGGTGCTAGAGATTGTGGCTCTGTGAGGAGTAAGCTACAGTTCTCAGGATTCTTTGGGAGAAGTCATGTGCCTTAAATATATGTTGTGTATGCAGCATAAGACTCACACACACTTCTGGTGGAGCTTGCTATGGGAAACCTGTGGTCAATTGCTAGTGAGACCACACCTACCACTTTGAATAAGGTCCCCCCTTTTTCATTCCAATCACTGATGGAATGAAAATTCCAGCTTTCAAATTCTCTGGTGCAGAATTGGTTCACTAGCTTCCCAATGCCTTGCATTTTCCTGGTGTGTCCGCCTGTCTTTATTAGTACACAGTACTGCCAGTGGCTATCAACTTTGTTAACCTATGGAGGCGGGGGGGGGGAATACTAGTGCAAAAGGCTCTTTGCAGTTCATTTTGAAACTGAATTTCTCTGGTGGGATCCCTCTTCCTTTGGCACTGATCTTCTAAAAAGAAGAAGAGAAAAGGCAATCATCAGTTTGCCCTTCAGGTCAGCGTCAGATAGCTGTGCCAGTTGGTTCCACTGGAGTTCATGACCCAGAGAAGTACCTCCAGTTTTTATGATGTGAGCAGCAGTTGTTCTGCAAAAATTAATGTGGCTTTCCCCTTGATGTCTGGTATTGTCAGAGCACCCCTTAAGCCAAAGACCAGACACATCCAGATGCTTCTAAGATTATTAATAATGGTTATAATACCACTTAGAGCAGTTTATTTTTCTCGTCTCTTTTATCTTGGCAATAGATCAGTGTGTGATCTATTACTATTACAAAAGGAGATGGAGGGCTGAGGGGGTGGGGGTGGGGAAAGGTGCCAAATCATCTGCTGAGTTACCATTTGATCCAAATGTTGGATGTGGGTATTTGATCACAAGATGCAGCTTCTAAAAAGATTCTGAAAAAGACAGGTGTTAGTGAGCTTAGACTAAAAATAACCATTCAGGTTCGTTATCTTTATCTTGACAATGGCTACACCCATATCGTTCATTTAAACTACTCCTACGCCACTTTAAACAGCCCTGGCTTTCCCCGAAGAATCTCGGGAACTGTAGTTTGCTTATTTATTGATTTATAAGCATATCCATATGCTGCTGTATCATAAAAATATATTGCAGTGGTTTACAACCATTTCTGTTGGCATCCGTCTGCTCGAGAGACAATGGAGTCTGCTTCCGGGGGTGCAATAAAACTGCTGCGTTAGCAGCACCCAAGTGACCTCCTTGGGGTGTAAGCCTGGGCAGTGTGTATGGAGGTCCTGAGCTGCCCAGACAACAAGACTGGGTCTCACGTGGTCCAAAGGAAATCAGAGCAATGCGTTTAGCACCAGCTTGGCTACAGGAGTTGCTGGAAGAAGGCGTCCAAGGTGTTATCCAACCTTCTTAGAGACTCCACTCTGGATTTGTTTAGGGTTTACTCCTTAGCCTTTTCTTCTCCCAAAGATATCCTGCAAAGCAGTGGAGGTTTAGGTTTTCCTTCTCCTAGATGAGCTACCTTCTGAGGTGGATGAGCCCCCCTTGATCCTCACTTCCCTTTCCAGCATGTGCAGAAAATGGCTTCTTGACCATTGGACCCATTATTGGTCTAGTCTGCACAATCAGCCAGAGCCTGTCTTCACATGCAGGGGAAATTGCTAACTCACCAAGGTACCCTTCGGCTACCTTCACCATGCCTCATCTTTAAAAGCTTGGTGGAAGGGACAGGGAAACTTGTTGGGACATCTTTGTCACTTCCATCCAGTCCGGAATTTCTTGCTCTTTTCTTGAACTCCTGAATTGTGCCTCCTGAGTCTTCTACTGAGCTTGTACCGTTTCTTGCCTGAATAAAGATCTTTTTCTTACTTACAAGTAAAGACTGCTGTTTGTGCGTGTTGGGTAGTACCCTGGACAGCATGAGCTGGGATTTATTGGCTCTCTCCTTCCGAAGCTTTGGTTCCTTGCAAACTCATCCCTGTAGTAGCTGCAGCTATTTTCATCCTGGCTGCTGACGGATTCTGTGGCTGCCCTCAGGTGACTTGAGAGGGTTTTGTGAACAAAGCGAGGCGTTCTTAAGCGGGCTTTGAGGAGGGGAAACAGGCAGACTCCAGTTATGTCATACATTTTCAGAAGTTGAGCTCTCTCTCTCGAGTTCCTTCCTCCTGAAGAGAAAGGAAGCAGAAAGGAAACAAGTTTCAAAGGAAGAAGTCAGAATGCATTAAGGATCATTGCACTTCGGATCCTGGATGATTCGTTCTGATCATACATTGTTTGTGTTTTATGGGCAACTCATGTTGAGAGCCTCAGGCTGATAAACACAGAGAAAACAAATTTGTGGTTTTGTGTTTACCCTGCTTCACCCTTTCCCTTGTTCCCTTGTTTAAGGTTTGAGCATATATACACCATACCGTTTCAACAGTATTGAAAGGTATACTGTTATTACTGCAATGCCTTGATTTCTGTTTGCATGGGTTACTGGCTGGTCACAACTCTTTTCTCTCCAGGAAAGAATGCTGTTGAGACATATAACTCAAGGGTGGAGAACATCAGGCCTGCCCCCAACCAAAGCCCTCCAGCCTCATCTGTCTGGCCCCTTGGACTCTTCTTAGGCCACACTTTCAGCAGGCTTATTTCATACTCACCTTGAGTATTCTCATGGAGGAGAGGGCTATCAGAGGCTACCAGCCGTGATGTCTATGCCTTGTCTCCACAGTCAGTGGTAGTAATGCTTCCGAATACCAGTTTCTGGAAACCACAGGAAAGGAGAGTTTTCTTGTGCTTGGTGTAGTGTGGTGTAGTGGTTAAGAGCGATAGATTTGTAATCTGGTGAACCGGGTTCACGTCTTCGCTCCTCCACATGCAGCTGCTGGGTGACCTTGGGCTAGTCACACTTCTTTGAAGTCTCTCAGCCCCACTCACCTCACAGAGTGTTTGTTGTGGGGGAGTGAAATATACTAGGAGTCGAGAGTGGATTTCATGCTCTTTATTCAGCTCATAATGGTGAGGAGGAATGGAAGTTCCCCCACAATATCTGCTTTATATACATTATCTACACAATGGGCTGCACGTGATTGGCTAATTCCGGGATTCTCCTGTAAGCCAATCAGGTTGTGGATTCACTTCCACCTGGAGCTGGATTGGGTGGCTCCTGCGGACCAATCATACTGCTGCATTGTTCTAGGACCAATCAGACTGCTGCATTGTTCTAGGACCAATCAGACTGCTGCATTTTGGATCCTATTCAACTCAGTACATAACAGGGAGGAAGGGAAAGGAGAACGTTAGTCGCTTTGAGACTCCTTCGGGTAGTTATAAAGCAGGATATCAAATCCAAACTCTCCTCCTCCTCCTCCTTCTTGGGTCTCACTTGTGGGTTTCCCATAGGGTGGCCGCTGTGAGACCATTGGATTAGATGGGCTATTTGCCTGATCCAGCAGGCTCTTATTGTGTTCTTATGTTCCTGCCTCCCAGGAATGGAACTCTGTGATAATGCCTCTTCATTGTGTGGATGGAGAATAGCAAAGGGGTATTTGAGTGTTAAGAAAAACTAGCCCACTGTGCAAAGGTACATTTTTCCTTTTTTGCTTGGCATTCTTTTTGCCTCTGGCCCCACCCACCCTTGGCATGTTGCCCACATGGGAATGTGGGCACCTTGGCATGAAAAAGGTTCTCTGCTGCTGATATAAACCACATATGTAATAGCACAACACCGGTAACCATATAAAATCACCAAAGCTTTACTGCAAGAGAGGAAATCAAAAGCAGGGCTGCTGCAGATTAATCAATTAGGTTAAACCAATTAAAGACATTTTGATAGACTAAAAAAAAGTTCACCCAATTAATTGGTCAGCAGATTCTAAATTGGTTTTGGAGAAAAGTAAAGGCTCTACAGATGGCAAGCAGCATCTTAAAGAGGCATTTCTTCCTGCTATGACACAGAGGTGTTCATAACTTTAAAACATCAGCCTGCCTCGGCTTCAGGACCAGTTCACACATTCCACAGAGACAAACCTGGGTTTGAAGCAGAGTGTGCACCTAGCAGGGAGCTGCAACCAATCATGGTTCTCTTCTGAGAGTACAAGAGCATAGCTGTCAACCGTCCCTTATTTGGCGGGAAACTCCCTTATCCCAGCGCTGTGTCCTGCTGCTGTCCCGGATTGATGATGTCCCTTAAATTTCCCAGGTTTCATGCTCGCCCGGCTCGGGAGGGAAGCAGCAGCTCGGGGTCCTCCGCCTCGAGAGAGCAATCGCGTGCATGGGCTGCTGCGTCCCCGTTTCTCCCTTTTCCCCCTCAGGGGGGCACGTCATGAGGAGACGGGTGGCAGCGGGTGGGCAGGCAGCCCCTCTCTTGCAAGACTTCCACTGCACTGCCAGGGGAAGCCGGAGGCGGCATCAGCGGCTGCGGCTGAGGAGGCGGCCTGAGGGAGGAGGAAGAGGAAGGGACAGGGAGGGATGCAGAAGGGCGGCGCTTCAGCGGCCTCCGCGGTGCCGCAACCGCCTCATGCCGGGCTGGCGGGCGGCGTGGGCGAGAGTCTCCCTCCCTCCCTCTCTCTCGGGTGGGGAAGGGCCGATGGAACTTCTCGTGCCAGGACGACGGCAGCCCCAACGTGCTGCTTAGCATACCCTCCAACCAGTGCAGCATCTTAATGTAGTGATTTCCTCCTCTGCATCCCTTTGCCGGGTTGCTGCGCTGTGGGAACCACCGCTTGAGGCTTCATTTGGCCGCTGGTTGACTAAAATCCCTTATTTTGGCTGCTGATCCCTTATTTTCGAGGCTGCTGGTCCCTTATTTTCAAATCTGTAAGTTGACAGCTAAGTACCAGAGTGATACTTATATTTGCAAGGACATACTTGTCTCATTAGTTTATTATAATTTTAGATATACATGCAAAATCTCTTCCCAAGTAATTTTTTTTTAGGTGTAACCCAAGTTGCTTTTTAGTGTAGACCTAAAGATGTAAAATGTGAATGGAACCAATGTTATGCTTGGAAGTACTCATAGTATACCAGGACTACACTTGCCAGGTAGCTGTAGCTATTTGTTGAGTGAGCACTGAGTTGACCTCTTCATAATGTGCAAAAGGGCCCTCGAGTGCATGCCTAAATAGTGTAATAATGTGCTATGCAGCTGCTGATTTCTGTGGAGACTGAGTTGCAGGAACTGGGCCAGGTCAGGGCTGTTGTCTACTCTGTGCTCATCCACTCTTCAGCTTGCCCCTTGCCTAGAAAGCACAGGTTCAAGCAGCTACCTCCTTGACCTGCTCCTTTCCCAGGGAAACCTGCTCTTCAGTGCAGGGTCCTTGCCGTGGGAGCACATTCATCCAGTGCTTTACCAACTGCACTGGCTCCCGGTGGAGTACAGGGTCAGGTTTAAGGTGCTGGTTTTGACCTTTAAAGCCCTATGCAGCCTAGGACCCATGTACATACATTCCTGGTATGCCCCGCAGAGGACCTTAAGGTCCACAAATAACAACATTTTGGAGATCCCAAGTCACAAGGTGATTAGATTGGTCTCAACTAGGGCCGGGGCCTTTTCAGTACTGGCCCCGACTTGGTGGAATGCTCTGTCACAAGAGACTAGGGCCCTGCGGGACTTGACATCTTTCCGCAGGGCCTGCTAGACAGAGCTGTTCTGCCTGGCCTTTGGTTTGGACTCAGTCTGACTCTTATGTTTTTCCCTCCCCTTACGGTTTTGATCTATGGGCTACTTTTAAAATGAGGCTGCATTTAATATTGCATTTTAACCCATATTTTAAATTGGTTTCTCTCCCCCCCCCCATTATGTTTTTATTGTAATTTTACTGGTGTTAGCTGCCCTGAGCCCAGCTCTGGCGGGGGAAGGTGGGGGTAATAATAATAATAATAATAATAATAATAATAATAATAATATTGGAGCAAAAGTCAATCTGGAGAAAACTCGAATTGCTCTTTGCTCTGATTGTGCACTAAAGAACACACACACCCCTCTGGGAAAGCAACGAGACAAGAGTAAGTGTGGACAAGCCCTCTAACTTTCGTAATTTAACACATGTTAAGCTGTTGGAATTTAGGGAATGGCAACATACAAAATCATAGCTAAGGCCTAGCGGCTGCTTCTACTTACTATAGCTATGTTGCTTTATTCATTGCGTTCCACAGCAAATTGTAAATAATAGTAAAATACACAACACAACCTAAGAGTGAAGCATAATACAAGACAATCAAACCATAGAAACAGCCACCACCCCCATCCTCTAACACAGGCATAGGCAAACTCAGCCCTCCAGATGTTTTGGGACTACAACTCCCATCATCCCTAGCTAACAGGACCAGTGGTCAGGGATGATGGGGGTTGTAGTCCCAAAACATATGGAGGACTGATTTTGCCTATGCCTGCTCTAACAAAACAAGTGTAACTACCATAGATAGCCAACTGCTGCAAAGAATAAAACAGCACTCAAGTGGCTCTGAGGAAAGAAATGTCTGTCTGGCTCCAATAATACGTCAACACCAAGTGAGCCTCCCTGGGATAGTATTTTCACTTTTATTATTATTGTGCTGTGTTCAGTGCAGGAGGAGAGTCTTAAGGTAACTTGAATTGTAGTTTCTCAGCCTCAGTTCTCCTGTCTGTAAAGCGGGAACAGCAATAACAAACCCTACTGGCCTCTGTGAAGGAGAACAAGAATGAAGCTGATGTCTGTTTGCATTGCAAACGGTAAATAAAGGGACCTTCGTGGTCACGTGATGTGCTTTATATGTAAGAATATCCTTTTGTTGGGTGGAATATATTTCCTTCCTCATTCAGGCCTTGCTGCCTCACAACCCTCAGCTCAGCTCATTGTAACTGTGGGATTCTTTTTTATGCTCGGCTGCGCCAGCAGGCTTTTGTCAGCAAAATTGGTGATGTTCAGGTCTGCCTCGGGGACAAGAAGCTGAGAGAGATGAGTCGAAGTGGCAGAAAGACTGCTGCTGAGAGGCCAAGTTTTTCTTTCCCAGGGCGCCGAGCAGGCGGTTAACACTAATTCAGGCTGCCATCTGTTTCTTCCATCTCTAAAAGGTCATGTTTACCAAATAATGCAAAGGCAAGAGGAGTCTAGGGTTAAAGGGAACGTAATTAAACTTTGCAGTGAAGGAAACACTCTTCTTTCCATCCACTTCCTCTGTGTTGCCCCTGGTGCTTTCAAACCTCATTGATGTGTGTGTGTCTAGATACCATGCAAGATAAGCATCCTGATTCCAACAACAGCTGTCCATCGAGGCGCAGGATAACTCTGTGTCCAGGGCTGCTGTCTGCCAACTCCATCTGGTACGCCGGCTGAGACCCTACCTTCCTGGACACTGTCTCGCCAGAGTGGTGCATGCTCTGGTTATTTCCCGCTTGGACTACTGCCATGCGCTCTACTTGGGGCTATCTTTGAAGTTGACTCGGAAACTACGATTAATCCTAGACTGGTGACTGGGAGCTCCTAGACTGGTGACTGCGGCTCCTAGACTGGTGACTGGGAGTGGCCACCAGGACTACGTAACACTGTTGTTGCCCTTTAAAGCCCTATAAACGGCCTCAGCCCTGTATACCTGAAGGAGCATCTCCACCCCCATCGTTAAGTTCCCTCACTGAGAGAAGTGAAACTACAGGGAAGCAGGCAGAAGGCCTTTTTGGTAGTTGCACCTGCCCTGTGGAATGCCCTTCCAGCAGATGTCAAAGAGACTATAGAATCTTTTGTGAACATCTGAAGGCAGCCCTGTTTTGGGAACCTTTTAATGTTTGTTGTTGTGGTCATTGTTTTCCCCAGTATTTTTGTTGGAAGCTGCTTAGAGTGACTCGGGCATCCCAGTCAGATGGGCAGGGTAAAAGAAATAAACTATTATTATTATTATTATTCATTGACAGGCTGGTATGTACTCCATTCAGAAAAGAGAATTCAATTCTGCACTGAGAGCATCCATGTTCTGTACTGATAAACAATGAATTCTGTGATCTGCCTAAACAGTGCACTCCAAAACAGGATGGCTCCAGATATTAAGGAGATCCTCAGCAGAGTGCACTCTGATAGACCCCACCTTTTTTTGTGGATCCTGGTGGTGGCAGTGGCAGGTAGGCAGCCATTTTAATTTCTAGAAATGCTCTGGAGTTACCCTACATTGTGGGAATAATGGAAACTTAAAATATGAACATAGAAAGCTGTCTTACACCGACTCAGACCATGCGTCCATATAGCTCAGTGCTGTCTACACAGAATGGAGAACTGATGGGGATTGAATAGCTGTGTGCTGCTGCCAGCCAGGCCTGGGGCCAAGAGTCCAGGGCAGGTGTAAGTGCCATTGGGCCCTGCCAATTGCCAGGTGCTAAAGCCAGGCCTGAGCACAAAATGTTTGCATAAATTTGCACATCTATGCATTTAAATATCCACTGGCCTCTATGGAAGGTAGTTGCTGGCACTGGAACGTTCCAACGCACCCTCACTGAAAATTAGCCGCAGACATTTGCAGAGAAAGCATGGAATGCACCCAACAGATGGAAGCAGGAAGTTTTAAAATATTTATTTATGCAACAGTCACTCCACACTTACCAACATTTGAACCAAGTTTTATTTAAAGCGATTTGGAGGGAAAGCTACAAGATCAGGGACTTGTGATCCACCTTTTGCATCCCAGATTAAGAAATTGTGTACACAATAGCAGAGTTGATGGCTTCTGGCTGGAGTTCTCGGTTCCATAGAGAACAACAAGAGAGTCAGCAAAGGCCTGCGGCTGAAGCTTTCTGGAGTTCTTGGTTTTTAAGATTTTTTTATTACAAGATTCTCATGAGCAACCCTGACAGCAGCTTTTCGCCTCTTCAGTTTTTAAAGTAAGACCAGGTAGGTAGACATGAGGTCAAGAAGGCAGGCCCTCTTCTGGATTGGTAACTGTTTAAAGAATAAGAAGCAGACGGGGCAATGAACATTGGTGCCTAAAATGCAGAAACAGACAATGGAAATGATAAAGTGGCTGGCACACCTTTACTATGAGGGCAGAAGATAACTTAGGGGAAACACGATGTTTGTAAGATTATGAGTGGTGTGGACAGAGCAGATGGAGAGAAACTGTTTCCCCTCTCTCACCATTGTACCAGAACTACTATGGATCAAACAATGAAATTGAGGAGCAATAAATTCAGGAGAGACAAATGAACTCACACAACACATAACTAGTGCTGCTACAAGTTGTGGTGATGGCTACTTCCTTAGATGGTTTAAGGGGGGATTAGACAAATCATAGAATCATGGATTTGGAAGAGACCACAAGGGCCATCGAGTCCAACCCCCTGCCAAGCAGGAAACACCATCAGAGCACTCCTGACATATGGTTGTCAAGCCTCTGCTTAAAGACCTCCAAAGAAGGAGACTCCACCACACTCCTTGGCAGCAAATTCCACTGTCGAACAGCTCTTACTGTCAGGAAGTTCTTCCTAATGTTTAGGTGGAATCTTCTTTCTTGTAGTTTGGGTCCTTTGCTCCGTGTCCGCTTCTCTGGAGCAGCAGAAAACAACCTTTCTCCCTCCTCTATGTGACATCCTTTTATATATTTGAACATGGCTATCATATCACCCCTTAACCTCCTCTTCTCCAGGCTAAACATGCCCAAATCAATGGAGGGTAGATTTTTTTTCATAGGCTACTAATCATGATAACTTAGTGTCAACCTCAATGTGATGTTAAATGTGTATTTTCATTTAATATACACATTTTCAAAACAAACAGATGATCCAACAAACTATGGCTTGTTCCTTCAAAGCTTCTTTTGCATTGCTGCATTTGCGCTCATCTCATTCCTTCGGAGTTTGGTGAGCTTCTGGGAAGAGGTGGTGAAACAAACCGTGGTAAAGTAAGGGTGCTGGTTACACACGTGATTCCAAGCCACAGTTAAAACAAACCAAAATTCAGGAGCCAACAACAAACCATGGCTTCAGATAATGGTTTGTTGGCAGTAAAACAAATTATAGTTCAGCTGTTGGACCATAAATGTTATGTGTGATCCAGGCCAATGGGAACTTTCCTCTGAATGCAAACAGCATCTCTGGAGACGTGATTTTAATCAGAACTGTGATGAGGTTTGTTGCCTCTCTCTCCTTGCCTGCTGTGATTCCATATTATCAGCCCCCTGCCCCCAGGAGTCGCTACTTGCGCTTCTAAAAAACATGCACACTGAACACAAATAGCATTTCACATCATGACGAGTTCAGTTCTGAAATGGCACCTCTCTTACTAGAAGCATTGTTTCTGCTGGGAATGGGGTGGGTACGGGAAGAGCAAGCAGAGAAACATCTGGCTTGCCCACTATTTGAATGCAGAGTCAATGAGCTGTTGGTCTGATCCGGCAGGGCTCTTATAAATTTGGAATGCTATCAGCAAAATAATATAAAAAAAGTCACTATTGCATTCCCAACACCAAACTGACTACATCTGTTTCATATAAACCCTAACGACTTTTTTTGACAATGTGTAAATGATGCTGCCTAATTAAATTTATTTTAAACGAGGTAACAATTTTGTATTTGAATAAATGTTGTCTGTTTGTTAAATAGGTGCTGTGGGTTTTTAATGGCGCTGCCAATTGATTCAACGCTTTCAGCCAATTCATTGTCTTGCTTTTTCCACGGAGCTGTTGATGAATAAACTCTTTGAAATAAATATTTCAGCCGCAACATCTCACTGTAGGCCATATTTTTAATCTAATGGAGATAGCTCTCTCTCTCTTAACAGATAAACACTGGCAAAAATAATTTCTTCCTTGAAAAATTACCCTCGATTGTGTCTGAATCTGGAGGCAGTCAGCAATTATTTATGGCTATTAGTAATCATTCATGATAATAGCAATTACTTGGTATTTCAGTGATTCACTTTTAAGGAGAATCTTGAAGCCAGAGAAAAATTGACACAGTCCTAATCTAAATACCTGTTGCCTGTTCTGAAGGAACCCCTTTCATGACTTGAGGATTAAATGGGTGTGTGAGAGAATCAATTATGTCACCTTGAACTGCTGGGAGGAAAAGTGTAATAAATAATTTTCACAAAAGGGGGGAGGGGACCCTTTGCCTTGCAAAGTTAGTAGCGAAAGATAAGTCTCCTCCCCAAAGCATAGATGATATGAGAGAGCAAAAAAGGAGAAGGACCTTTTCCCATTCAAGGGCCAAATTCTCTTTCAGGCAACTTTTGAAGGGCCACATGCCACTGAGGGGTGGAGCCAGAGACAAAAGTAGGCAGAGCAATAAATGCACATTTTACCTTTGTGGTATGGGCTAGTGGTTTCTGCACACTCTCACACTCCCCTTTCTTTTCTCTCTCCAGACAAGCAAGAGGCCTGATCAGAGTTCAAGAACAGGTTTCAGTGAAAACACTCAGGGTGTGGGGTGTGTGGCCTGGAAGGAATTGAGGGCCAGATGTGAGGCCTAGTGGGCCGCCTTGGGGCAGCTGGGCTGGAAGTTTCCCATGCTTGTGACCAGGGCTTTTTTCCCCAGCCAGAAACTCACTTCTGGCCATGGGAGCCAACTCCTAGGGGCTGAGGTCCCTTCGGCCTCCCCAATAAAATATTTGTTGTTGGGAATTGCCATTCAAATGGTGTGTGTGCACTGCAGCATATGATTGATTATGTTTTATTATATTTTTAATTCAAGTTTTATATTATATTATATTATATTATATTATATTATATTATATTATAATACAGTGGTACCTCGGGTTAAGTACTTAATTCGTTCCTGAGGTCTGTTCTTAACCTGAAACTATTCTTAACCTGAAGCACCACTTTAGCTAATGGGGCCTCCTGCTGCCACTGTGCCGCCGGAGCACGATTTCTGTTCTTATCCTGAAGCAAAGTTCTTAACCTGAAGCACTATTTCTGGGTTAGCAGAGTCTAACCTGAAGCGTATGTAACCTGAAGCGTATGTAACCCGAGGTACCACTGTATATTATATTATATTATATTATATTATATTATATTATATTATATTATATTATATTATTATAATATTTCAAGTTGGCACCTCCGGCTCCATCACCTCTCAGGTGGGCGCCATTGCCATTATAAGAGACCAAGAGTTCATGGTGAGTTCCAGCACCATTTTTTCTAGAATTTTTCTTCATAGAAAAATAATGTAGAGCTGTAGGCTGCCCTCCCGGATGTTGGAGGGCAGGGCCAGATAGTACACAGATGCCAGGGTTGGGGCTAGGAGGTGTGCTGTGCTTTCTCAGTACATACACTGTGCATGTCGAGGGCGAATGAGTGCACAGCCCTTAAGGAAAACGCCAAACAGATTCACTCAGTGGCTTGGGATCTTCTGCATGCAAAGCATACACTGAGCTACCGAGCTCCGGCCCCTTTTATGTACTAAGCTGACATGTCATGAATTTGTGTCTTGCCTGAGGATAAGAAAGGGTTGGGGGTTTTTCTTTTTTTGGTTTTCTGTTTTGCATGTGCGGCTTTTAGAAAATTCTGAATAAAAATGGGTCTGACATCCTTTCCTTTATGCAACACACAAAGGCAAGGGAAACTCTCCTTACAATTCCTGTTCTAAAAATACACTTTGCAACCATTCTCTGACCATACAGGCAGCTTGAAACAGTAGGGGATTAGGAATTTTAAATTTAGCACGGAAATAACTCACACTGCAAAATGCCTCGCAGTGTTGCGGCACTGTTTGGTTTCGCTCTGACCGAGTTGTGACCCTTGTAAAATCCCTTGCCGGACATGCACAAACAGTTTGGAAATTGGAATGGGAGAGGCTTGCTGTTTGTTAAAAGGCACAGCAAACTGGGGTTGCTTAGCATGGGAAATTGCACACTTTCATATGCCTGAAAGACAGAACCTAGGTCCTCCTAATGAGAGAACATATACATTTGAGTCTGCTTCTGTCTGTTTTGAACTCTTTCCTACCAACAGCCACTATAGCCCAACAGAGCTGAAGAGGCTTGCAAGGGGCACCATTTTATTTCAGATCCTGGAGTGAAACAAGGAATTTTTAGCTGTTGGAGCAAGATTTGCATCAAGGTTCAAGGGCCTGCTCTAGAATATGGTCTAGATTAAATTCTGAAAAGCAGTATGTGTGTGTGCTGATGCATGTGTGTATGGTGGTGCTGGTGGGGAGAGAATGTGGGTTGCCCATGCCCACTTTGCTCAGTCTTGTTTTGACCACATCCACTGCTGGCAAGTGACCTGCCATAGGGGCAGCCAAGAGGAAATGTGACCTTCTGGCTGAAAAAAGCAACCCCATGTCTGTACTATATAATAATAAATAGAAGCCCCCAAATAGGTAGCAGTAGGGCTCCAATACTTCATGAGAAGAGAGGATTCCCTTAAAAAGACCCTGATGTTGGGAAAGATTGAGGGCACAAGGAGAAGGGGACAACAGAGGACGAGATGGTTGGGCAGTGTTCTCGAAGCTACCAGCATGAGTTTGACCAAACTGTGGGAGGCAGTGGAAGACAGAAGTGCCTGGCATGCTCTGGTCCATGGGGTCACGAAGAGTCGGACACAACTAAATGACTAAACAACAACAAGGGCTGTATAAGTGGCAGTGACAGGTTGGGAGGCGGATTTTTTATTTATAAAACTGGAGTACAATGGAAATCTCTGTGGTTTGTAGATTAAACAGGTGATGCACTAGAGAATTGGGTCATAGCTAAACTTACAATTTACTGAAATCTGTTAGTGCACTCCAGACTCTACTCAAAAGAGAGCTAGACTCCTATGGTGCCACCTCTCTACTTTCTCTTTGCCTTTGTCAGAAAAAAAACTGTGGGGTTGGAACTCTGATTCTCCTAGGGAGCTAACAGGAAAGGTTTTCCCCCTCCTTCAGATAACATCTTCTGTTCTCAGGACAGAGGCAGCTTAAGGAGCTTAGTTTTCTGCAGAACTTCCTGCATCTTCTCTAAAAAACACAATTCAGATACATTTGCCAAGTTTTTCTGGTAGGGTACCATTGACTTTCAAAGCTGGAGGACAAGCAGAAGCTGAACAAGTGAATCTGATGGCTTCCAGAGACCCTTTCGAAAATCACAGGCAGGAGAAGCCTGTGAACGTGGGACTCGGCGGGCACCTTTAGCGCCCCCGGATTTGCGAAGGAACCCCACAAGGGGCTCCGGAGCGTAACGGGAGCTTGGCGCGGTGCTGAGAGTCAATTGCTCTTTCCGTGGGGTGAAGCCGCACAGCTGTTGCTGGAGAGCGCTGACTTTTTTCCTGTGACAATTCAGCTACTAAACAACTACCCGTGAGTATGTGAAGCTTAAGATCTGGGACTAAAAGGAGAAAAAAGGGATTGATTTGGCACTGAAGGGGGAAGGTGTAAACAGGAAGTCCGCCTTCCTTTCTGTATACAGATCAAAGCAAAGACTCTCTGAGCTAAGACCTGGAGAGCGGTGCTTCAAAGCTCCAAATCTGAACATCAAAGTAAAAGAACTCCCTCCCCAGGTTGCAGGAGAGGGGGGGAGGAGGGGAAAGTGACTTTTTTGCCTGCAAAAGAAAGGAAAAGGGAATAGAGACCACCACCTAATTCCTGGGAACGGATTGCAAGGATCGTTAGAATTATTGCACTGAGAGTTGCACTACTTATGGACAATGTAACTTTTTAATGGTTAACTCTACAAAGGAGATATTTGTTAAAGGTCTTCTCCGGATTTGAAACTGTTGCCTGCTTTGCTGAGGGGGACTTTGGCAAGTTGGAAAAGACATTTTATTGTAACATTAATGACTGCTACAGTGTCCCCCTAGAGGAACATTGAAACTATACACCCAGCTGGGGGATTTTTCCACTCTTAACTTTTAACTCTGGGGAATTTCCATTGCAAGCTTTTACTGTGGGATCGACCTTGACTCATAGACAAAGTGTGATGAATGAAAAAACAACAAGATCCGGCAAGGTTAGAGTGCAGCAGCCTAGTGCAGCATCCCATCAGCGTAGACCATCTGTTCCCGGCCCTCCTGTGACACAGGGGGAAGATACTGCACAAGCTGGGTTAAAAGGAATGGCCTCAGAAGAGGGATTCACTTCGGTACTAAGCAAAATTTATGAAAAATTGGAAAGCCTAAGTAAACAAGTTACTGAACAAACAACTAAAATTGACCAGAATACTGTTAGCATTAATAGCTTGGGACAGAAGGTGAATTCCAATACAGAATCTATTGAAAAATTGTTGCAAGAATCTGCCTCTAATCGAAAGATAGCTGAGGAAGCAAAAGAAAAATCAGCGGCAGTAGAGGAAGAAATAAAACCGATGCGCAAACAGCTCGGGGACCATCAGTCGCTTCTGTCTATGATTGAACTGAGGGAGAAACAGACTAATTTGAGGATCAGGGCGGTACCGGAACTTGAAAAAGATAACCTATGTGACTACCTTGAGCAGGAATTTGCAAAATTTTGGAACTTGGATGCTAATCAAGACTTTAAGATAGTGAGTGCTTTCAGACTTGGAAGAGGAGGGAGAAAGAACAGAGTGAGAGACTGTTTGGTCACCCTCCGAACGAAAGAAGAGAGAGATAAAATACTGAGTCTGCACTACCAGAAAAGCTTGGAAATAAACGATTCAAGAGTGGAGATTTTTAAGGATATTCCGAAATATTTACTGGATCTTAGAACTAACTACGGAGATTTGGTGGCCCTGCTGAGAAGAAACAGAATTGTTTTTAGGTGGGAATTCCCCCAGGGCCTATCCTTTACATTTAAAGGGAAAAAAAATAAAATAAGATCAGTGGAAGACAAGGAAAAATTTCTGAGAGACCACGAAGAAGACCTGCAGAAAGAAGCTTTAGAAGAGTTAAGAGCCCTAAAACCAGGAGTATTAGACATAGCACCACCATCTTTGGGATCGGACAAACCAGCAAAAGTGATACCACCGTCAGAACAAGAGGAATTACTGGGAGCAGTTGGAGGAAAGTAGAATAATTACACAATGTCTCTGCAATTGCTAAGTTGGAACATTCATGGATTTAACTCCCCAGAGAAGAGGAGGAAAGTCTTTCATTTATTGAAAAAGGAACAGTTGGACTTAATTTGTTTACAGGAAACACATGTGATAAGGCTACGCAGGAAAGTATTGATTAATAAAAGATTGGGTCAAGAGTTTATTTCATCGGATAAGGTCAAAAAGAGAGGAGTTGTAATTTATGCTAAAGAGAGCCTATCACCGAAATTTGTTTTTAAAGATGATCAAGGAAGATTTGTGGCAATCGAAATTCAATCGCAAGGAGAAAAATTTTTAATAGTAGGAGTTTATGCACCAAATGAGGGGAAATCTGAATTTTTTAAGAAATTGCATGAGACATTGTTAGACTACATGGATTACAACATTATCATGATGGGAGATATGAATGGAGTGGTATCTACAAATATGGACAAGTCGCAGAGACAGATTGTAACTAAAGATGGCAGACTACCAAAAACCTTTTTTGAACTGACTGACAATATGGACTTGATTGATATTTGGAGAATTAAGAACCCCTTAGGAAGAGAGGGAACATTCTTTTCTTAAGCCAAAATGACATGGACTAGAATTGACCAAATATGGATAACTAGAGGACTGGCACCTAAGACTCGAAAAGTGGAAATTTGCCCAAAAACTTGCTCCTACCATAATGCTGTGAAAATGGAGATGAAACTAACACCAATCGGTTCCTTCAGATGGAGGATGAATGACACCTTATTTAGAGATCAAGAGGTTGTTAAGAAGGCCCAAAAAACCTTGAGAGACTATTTTGAGATAAATTTGAATACTATTATTGAAAAAAGAATAATCTGGGATACAAGTAAAGCAGTTATGAGGGGGTTTCTGATCCAACAGAATACAATAAAGAAGAGAGCCCAAAATGAAAAAAAAGATAAAATTTTGGAAAAAATAAAAGAGGGTGAGAAGAAACTAAGAGCGAAACGAAAGTCACAAGGGATTCTGAGAGACATAAAGTTATATCAAGTGCAATATATGAAGATGATGAACCAGGAAATTGAATGGAAAATTAAACAAATGAGACAAAATACATTTGAATCGGCTAATAAATGTGGAAAATTGTTAGCTTGGCAAATGAAAAAAAGACAAAAGCTCAATACTATCACTAATTTGGAAGTGGAAGGAAAGAACATTCAGAATCCAGTGGAGATTAGAAAATGCTTCCAGAGGTATTTTAAACAGGTATATACACAAGAGCCACAGAAAGAGTTTGATATAGACCAATTTTTAAAAACAAATGGATTACAAAAAATCTCTCAGGAAAACAAGATAATGCTGAACCATAAAATTATAGAACAGGAGGTAGAAGGTGCCATTCAGAATGTGCAGTTGGGTAAATATCCAGGGCCGGATGGTTTAACCTCAAAATATTATAGATCTTTGAAGGATTGTGTAAAGGGAATTGGGGTTGCTCGTGCGTAAGGGGGCTGCTGCTCTAGGCAACGTTGTCTGGCTAAACCTTTCCCTGGCTGGACAGCCCTTTCTCCGTGGCTGTCTCAGTCACTGGCAGAATCCGTCAGTGGGCGTTTCCTGAACTTCTTCCAACATAAAAGCTCTTTGACGCCAAGTCTCCGCTTAGCCTCCCTGCGCGGAAGCCTTCTGCGCAGAGTGGGCGTGGCCAGCGGAGGTCCTGGGCTCTCCCCGCTGGTCTCTGTGGAAGAGTCTTGGAGCCATCTCTCCGAAGTCCTTCCCTGCTCCCCTTTCTTCCTGGTGTCACGCCGATTTCCTTCCCCAAAGGAAGTGTTCTCTCTCTCCCTGCTGGTCCCTTCTCCTGCATCGTTGGGGAGCCTTATCTCCACTCTTGGCTCCGATGGCAGTTCCCTGACAGATTGGTTAATTCAGCCACTAAAGGAGGTTTGTAATGAAATTTTGGAGGGGGGAAAAGCGCCAGAGTCGTGGAAGGAAGCTTATTTTACACTTATACCGAAAACTGAGTCGGAAAAGACACAACTTAAGAACTACCGCCCCATATCCCTGCTTAATGTGGATTACAAAATATTTGCTGATATTTTGGCTAATAGATTAAAAAAAGTATTAGTGGAAGAGATACATAAGGACCAAGCCGGCTTTCTCCCAGGTAGGCAGTTGTCTGACAACACGAGGAACATAATCATTTTGGAGAAGTTGCAAGTGAATATTAATACTAAAGCAGTTTTAATTTTCATAGATGCGGAGAAAGCCTTTGATAATATTTCTTGGAATTTTATGAAGAAAAATCTCCAGGGGATGGGGGTGGGTCAAGGGTTTGAAAATGGTATAAGTGCAATTTACTCAGAACAAAAGGCTAAGCTAATAGTCAATAATGTGATGACAGAGGAATTTAAGATAGAGAAAGGTACACGACAAGTCCTGGATCCTGTCTCGCACACTAATCAACCAGATGCCTACAGGAAGCCCATAAAGGGACAGTAGAACTCTCCCACTCATGAACCCTAGCAACTGATCCCTAGTTTGAGCTGCAAGCTGTCTTTGATACTGGAGGCAGCATATAGCTATAATGACTAGTAGCCATATGGTCCATGAATTTGTCTAATCTCATTCTAAAGCCATCACCATGCCCTGTGGAGGTGAATTCTATATTTAACTATGCACTGTAGAAGTACTTTCTTTTATCTGTCCTGAACCTTCCAACATTCAGTTTCATTAGATGACCTGACCTTCAAGTGTTCATGAGAGAGGAAGAAAAACTCCCCTCTGTCTATGCATAATTTTATAAACTATGATTGCTATTTTATTTCCCTTACTCTCTTGTTTTTCTAAATTAAAAAAACCCCAACCCAAACAGTGTAACCTTTCCTTGTAGGGGAGTTGCTCCCATGCCTTGATCATCTGATCATCCCTTTCTGCACCCACAATATTCCTTTCTTCCTCTGCGTAAGGGCCAGGGAACGGTGCAATGTGTCTCTGAGGGGATGTTGATCCTTAGCAAAGCCAGTGTAATGTGGGTTGTTGCATGTATTTTCCCCCTAGTGCTAAAGCTCCTTTGCTTGTTTCAGCTCCATCTTCATCTTGCTGCTATGGAAATGAGAATTAGTAAAAGCTTTCTTTTTCTTTCTCTCCCTAGGAGAGCTGTCCTTGCATAATCCTGCAATGCATTAATATTCTTGTCTTCATGACATCACAGTGTGTTGCCATGGAAATTATTGTAATGTCACAAAAATTTGTATTATGGATTCACTGAAAATGTGGGCAAAGTTTGGAGCATGCTCTGCAAATCAGCAGGAAGTTGGAAGCAAGCTAGTAGGAAGTGTTCGGGCTTACAGCTATTGTGAGGCAAAAGAGGTTTTAAAGTTTGATATTCCAAAGAGTGCCCGTCAAAATGCATTCTTGTACCAGTTTCTGCCCCCTTTCATTTTCATGGTAGCAACTATTCTTCTCTTGCCAAACCACTAACCACTTCTTAAACTGTGTAAAGTTAAAAGGAAGGTTTTGGTTTTGATGTGTTTCAGAAGTCAGTGTGTTGGTGAAAATTATAGGGTGGGCCCTTAGATCAGTGCACACTGAATTTCTTTTTGTGTGTGCAAGTGTCTGTTGGATCATTGACTGTGTGTTACTGTTAGTGATATAATTTCTGTTCTGTTTTTGTTTTGTGCCTGAGGATGGGAGGAGTCTAGATGTGAATTCAGGATCTCATCTCCATAGGTCTGTAGGGAAAGAAAACACACATTTTTCTGGGAGTCTCACTGAACACAATGGGTCTTACTTCTGAGTAAACATTCTCAGGCTAGGGCTTCAGGCAATAAAAAGAACAAATAGGGAACCAGCAACTTATCATAATTCGGCTATTTCCCCCGATTGGCAGTAAGTTCTGCAGTAATTTTAACAGTGGTGGTTTTCTTTTTCTATTGATCTGTCAAACTGCTTTCACCACACTTCTACCTCCTTACCACTTAAAAAAACTTGTACATAAAGCTATGAGTACAAATATAAAACAAGCACCAAAAAGAATACATTACCTCATACTCTGCCTAAACGAAAAACACACAGATAAGTCTTACACAACACCACACATTTCGAGAGTTAGACCTACAAAATATTCCGTTCATGCTGTTATCATTACATTCTGATAAAAGTCCTTCTCCCTTAGGCCACACATTATATAAGGGTGCTTACAGCATCAGAGAGTTGTATGGCTCGGATTTGGTCAGGGCTCTTTCATCTCACAATTTGGCTGTTACACTGCACATACCTGAGGCATACCCTGTAACGTATAAGTTGAATACAGACACTTTTGTTTTTATGCCTTGGTTGAAAAGGATTGGCCTATATCTGCCTCATGAACACACCCAATGTAGGCCACCTGCTAAGCATTTTGGCCTCTCAGGAGCTCAACAAGGCTCCCATTTTTTTGCAGTCTCAGGGAAGCAGCAATTGGGGGAAGTCATGACCCCAGTGGGTTACCATACATTGTGTGTGTATTGGCTTGGTGAGCCACAGATGGTGTAGGCCTCCCCTCACTTTATACTGCCTCAACGGCCTTGGTGTGTAACACAGCGGAGGAGAGGAAAGAGCGATGGTTTCCCCTGCCCCTGCCACGCTCCTCGTAGTAGTGCAAGGGCCTACTCAGCGCCAGCTTTTTAACCGGAGCCCAGGAGCTTCCGTGCTTCAGCCCAACCACAGCGATGATGCTCTGCGGCTGTTTGCAAAGCCGATTAGCTACTGAAGGCTAGGGAATGAACATGAAAAGGGGATGCAAAAAAGCAAAACAAAAACAAAAAAACCAAATAAACAAAAGAGAAACGTTGCGTTTTGTTCACAGTGACGATCCCTGCGGCTCAGCCAGCAAGAAACCCGGGTGTGACGCGGAGGACCCGAAGGAGGCCAGCAGACAGGAAGGCAGGTCCGACACCTTGAAGTTAAAAGCCCGGCATGCGGAGCTGCAGGAAGAGCAGGCGGATCAGGCTGCGGGGTGCTCCCTTTTGGTGCAGAAGGCCAGCCTCCACCATACGGGTTCCCCCGTGAGAGGCCAGCGCAGCAAAGGGGCAGCCACATGTTCCCATGCCGCCACTTCCGATTATGAGCTCTCCCTTGACTTAAAGAATAAACAGGTACACCAGCTTCTCCTCATGCCGTGGGAGACGGGGCCGGGGCGGGCTGGGGGCCATTGATCCACTCTCTAGCTTAGCTTCCATGTGCATCACCACTGCCCCGCAGACCACCGCCATTGACATGGGTTGTGGGGGGAACGGGCATAACAGATGGGGGAAACGACCGTGACTCAGAGGCAGAGCACGCGTCTTGCATGCAGGGAGTCCCTGGCTTCAGTCCCTGGCATTTCCATTTAAAAGGAGCAGGTAGCAGACATTGTGAAAGACACCCACACCCACACCCATTTTCTCTCTGCCTGAGATTCTGGAAAGCTGCTGCTAGCCAGAGCTAGTCCAGGGCTAGATTGGAAAATAGGCTGACTTTCTACATTGCTCTTCAATGTTCCCAATACAGGATTTTGCACAGTTCAGCCAGAGGACAAGAAATTTGCCTAAAGGGCGCAGATTTCTGTCACGAAACCAACACATAGACCAGCTCTCAGTGCCTGTTACTTTTGGCTCACGGTACCCAGGGATACATCATTCACCCCACAGACCCTTCACCAAGCAGTGCTATACAAGCTGCACCCCACAATTCAAAACTGGTCCTCTTACTCATCTGACAGATAGATCAAGGATTGAGGCTTTGCATACCTTACTTTGTCCCCCACAGTGAAAGGTGTCTGGAGCAGAAGAACTGCAATGTATATTCATCACTGCTCCCCACTTTTTAAAGTCAGCCATCCAAGGTCTGCTGTATACACTGCAGTTATCACAGGGGGTTCAAAGTCCAGGGAAAAGAAAACATGTAGATCTGGGTTGGTGTTTGTTAGATCACTGTGTTATGTGCCTGGGTCTAGCAGGGACCTAACACCTGATAGTTAATCAACAAAATATCACAACTGCACTCCAGATGAGCTCCTAGATTTGTTTTGCGTGTTGGTCTTTTAAAAAAAATGTGAACAGACTCCTTCCTGTGCCTTTAGCAGCAACATAGATGGGTTGACAAAATGCAAGGGGCTGAAACATGTCCACTTATTGCACCTCCATACAGGGAAAATGATGCAGCTGAAATGCATCAGGAGCTGGTTCTTCACTGCATTTATGGGTGCCAGGCCTAGCTTCTGATCTCATTGTGCGTTTATACATGTTTTTGGCTGCATCTATCACAGATCTACCTGGCTGGGAGCAAGTCCCAACGGACTGAATAGATGCACCGAGGATTGTTGTGTTTACTTCTTCATTGTCACTGTTGTTGTTCACCCAGATAAATGTTTTGGCTCCTTCTGAGCATCCATTTCTCCATCCAAAGTCCAAGTTCATTACATTTCTAAACTTCTGCACTGAAACCTGTACTGCAGCCTTCTTCAACCTGATGCCCTCCAGGTGTTTTTGAACTACAATTCCCATCAGCCCTAGCCCAGCATTATGGGAGTTGTAGTCCAAAACATCTGTAGGGCACCAAGTTGGAGATGGCTGAGGGCTAACGCTGAGAGAGGAACCCATAATGTGCATCCAGTTGTATACTGGGAAAATGATTTTCCAGTTATGCATTGGTGTCATGCCAAAGTTCCAAAGATGCAAGACTGAATTGGGATTTCCAGCTTTTAATCTTTTAAGAAATCCTGGTCAGGAGGTGGCGGTTCCACATCCTACAGAGTCTGACCAGTAGCAGAACCAATGGGTCAGAGCAGCATATTGAGGAGCCAGGCAAGTTGGGGTCGAACCTAGCAGAATCTGATGGAATAGGATAGAACATGGCAGAACCCAAAGTTTACTGGCTAGTACTAGTTTACTGTGCCCGTTGCCTGAAGCCTTGCTGGTTGTGCCAGAAAATCCTGACTGGCTAATTGATACGTCTAAGAGAAAAACCAGTAGCTCTTTGCCAACTTGTTTGGAAGCAAAATGGGGACATTCATTCACCTTTTGTAGCCAAAGCAGCATTACCCACATACAGTGTGTTTCTGCATATCTGGGAGAAGTGTGCGAAAGGAGATTTCTTTTAAAAGCACTCCCCTGAAAGATGTTGAATTTCCTAACAAAGGGGGTAAAGAGGGGACTGCACATGCAGTCGCATTGCTCCAGTGACTGACGGTTTGTTTGCATTTTATCTGTTCTGGGCTTCGCAGCTGCCATCAGATACACCCTCTTATCTTAGCATCCCCATTCCCTCCTGTCACCAGCTGAGTGGAGCTATAATGCCCCATCTGTGTGAGTAAGAGCCCCTGACAGTACCTAAAGGGCGAGTAGCCAAAGGGGAGGCTGAGCTTAAGTGGGGAATGGCATCTCCATGATTGCTTGAGCCTTGGCTGGCCTACTGGCTCAGAGGAGAAGAGAGGAATCTCCTTCACCGCCAGCCAGTTTCAGCTGAACAGAAAGGTTTGTAGGATCATATAGTTGGGAGGGACCCTGAGGGTCATCTGGCCCAACCCCCTGTAATTTGCATTTCTATGCCTTCCGCAGATAACTGCAATGGAAATAGAGATGTAGAGATAAAAATTCTAACTGGCCAGAATGAGGGCCGGCTCAAGATACTGTGCTGCCTGAAGCAAAGGACAAGATGGCACCCTCTCCCATTCTATGTATAAAAGCCAGCTGGGCTGGCAGGTCAAACTTACCTGAATATTGGACATGGGTCAGTGTCCTCCAACAGGCTGTGTGCCACCCACAGCTTCATCTTCCAACAGGTATATCAGGAAGAATGACTGGGGTGGCCACTTACCCCATGCACAGACCAGCTTGCATGCACCACCTGAGGCAGCTGCCCAACTTGCCTTATACCAAGGCCGGCCCTGTGCTGAATTTGGCATGCGAAGTTTTTTCCTCACTCTTGCAACACTGTGACACAAAAGCAACAAGCTCCACCCCGCCCCAAAAACACACACAACTATTGAAGGTACAGGAGTCTTACAGTCAACTACATCTGTTCCCCTGACCAACTTGCCCTCTAGCCCGTCAGCTGCTTCATTAACAAATATGGTAAAATATAAGAGGAAATCTACATAAAACTGCTCATAGTCACAGTCATTTTATTTATAAAATGCAATTTCCACAAATGCACCTATATTCACAGCAAATGTATATACAAAAAAGAAGTCCAAATGCAGTAGAATAATAACAATGCATAATAAAAAGTATACTTATTGCTACAACAGAACAATACAAAATACCAGCAATTAACATGCACCAACATTTAAGGAAGTGTAAAGCTCACCAATAGTAAAAAAAATACCTTCACATCCAAAAATTTGACCCAAAGCTGATGACACCAGTAACTATCTAGCACCCGCAAAAAGCCAAAATTCCTCCTTGGAATTCAAATGGAAGCAGCTTCCTTAAGAAGGGTAGGGCAGTGCTTCTCACATTTTAGGTGTGGGGGTGTCACCTTGACCCAAGTTGAAACCTAGAAGTCAGGAATCAGCCACAAATTTATTTCTTGAGAAGAGACTGCAACTTTTTCTATGTTGGCAAACCTTGGTCCAACAAAACAAACTTTGAAAATCCAATCATTTCCTTTCTTTTTGCTTTCTTACTAGTTAAACCCAGAAAAAGTTTGAAAACTGGAGAAGTTCAAATGTTCCCACCACCTCCCTTGAGAAAGGCAAAATGAAGCAACAAAGTATAATTGGAAATATATTGCATGGAGAACTTTTTTTAAAAAAATAAAGGATATAGGTGAAATCAAACAAACCCACAAAAAAATCCTGGGAAATGCAGTACAATTGGTATTTAATGAATCTAGAGATGAACAAATTAAATCTACAGTCTGCGATCAAGAATGAAAGCTAAAGCAGTAGCAGAGCTCTGTTCCAGTGAGCAGGCAGCCTCTGAAAAATGGAGATTAACAGCACAATCATGTGCATGGAAATAAGTCCCCCTGTGTTCAGTGGAGCTTACTTTCTGGTAAGCGTGCATGACATCTGCAGTCTAGCTTATTGAAAAATAAGCCATCTATAGTTTATTCATTCATTCATTTTATTTTATTTTATTCTTTTTCTTTTTAAGAAAACTTTACCGATTAATGCAGCCTTCATTAACCTGGTGTCTTCCAGATGTTTTGGACTACAACTTCCACCAGCCCCACCAAACATAGTGTTGGTTGAGGTTGATGGGAGTTTTAGTCCAAAACATCAGGACAACACTACCAGGTTGGTGAAGGCTGACTTAATAAAAATCTCTATTTGGAAAGAAGAAAAAACTAGCACAGATAAAACTGAACACTGTGTGAAACAGAGTTAAAAATTAAGAGTCAAAGTCCAGAAAGGCTTGGCTAGAGATATGTGTTTTTAAGAGCTTAAAAGATCATTCCTGTCTCCCCGATTGCCCAAGGGAGGGTATTCCAGAGATTGGGTGCCATCACCGAGAAGGCCCACTTCTGTAGGTGAAAATCTGCTGGGTGTGGAGCAACCAGCAGGGTCCCCTTAGAAGATCTTGGTTAGGTCCCTACCCGGGGAGGTGGTCTGCTGGTCCAAAGTTGTTTAAGGCCATAAATGTCAGCAACAGAACCTTGAACTTCTTTTGGTAGCTAAACAGTGTTTCTGAGAAGGTGGTATCTCATTGTATGGCCTGGTCTTAACAACCAGTTAGGTCAGATACCTGCTGAACCTAGGTACCAAACCTCTTGTGCATTAGGTCATATGCATAACTTCATTTTGCACAAGTTTCCACAAGTCTTTATTTTTTGCACTGAGATGCAGAAGTAGAAATATCTGCACGCATATCCCCCATGATGATGAGCCAGACCTTTGGGCCATCAAGCTCAGCATTGTCCCCACGGACCGGCAGTGGATTTCCAGGGTTCCCAGACAGGAAGCAGGTGCTGAGAATTTGAACCTGGGACCTTCTGCCTATAAGCAGGTTCTCCATCACTGTCATGTCTGTGTCATGCACTTAAACCACTTTCAAACCTGTTTCACCCTCATGGCTCACACAGGAAACCATCCAAGTTGCCTTACACTGAGTCAGATCATTGGTCCATCGAGCTCAGCACTGCCTACACTGGTAGCAGGTCTTCAGGGTTGCAGGTAAGAGCCTTTCCCAGTCCTGCCTGCAGATGCTGGGGATGGAACCTGGACTTTCTGTATGCAAGGCAGATAGAAAGAAATCTCCTGCTACTTTTGCAGCAAGGGCTTAGGCATTCAGTGAAGCCATTTAGGGCTGCCTCCATTCTTAAAACAATGTCCCCCCCCTGCCTCAGTGACTTCAGTGCAATGCCACCTTCATGTAATATTGGGGAAAGGGAGCATTGCTTAGAAAAGTTTGTGCTCCTGCCATTTATTTAATTCTTATCAGGGCAACAAGAAGCTGGAGGTGGAATTGTATAGTCCAGCCCAAGTTCAGAGTGTTTCAGTTCCTCCGTTTTAAATGGAAATGTTAATGGACTGGGCTGTTTGGCGTTTGGTTGTTGTTGTTTTTGAAGGGAGGTGTGTTGTTGCTGTTGTTTTTTAGTACCTAATTTAGATGTATGTGGAAGTTCAGTTGGGTTGCGTATTTTTTAATGTTTTGTTTGTTGTTTATGACCACTTTTGTTATGTTGTAGTTATGCATTCGTTCACATTGTAAACTAGTTTGAATTGTGGAAAAGCAGCATACAAATGAAATTATGTATGTATGTATGTACATACGTACTTCCCTATGGCCCTTTCCCCCAAATCAAGGCTTCCAGTCAAGGTTTGCCTTGCCACGCAGCAGGGAGAAGCAAGAAGACAGATATAAACAGGGATTGGTGCAGCAAGACTTTTTTTTAAGTGTTGGCCGTAGCTGTGATTGTGTGTGTGTCATTTGAGCTCCACTCCAGGCAGCAGGGATTTCTTGGCCTGGCACAGTTCCCAGTTCCAGAAAACCATGTGTCCGTGATGGGGATCTTTGGCACAGAATTCTAAACAGCTTCCCCCAAATGTTAAGGCGACAACGTTTAATCAATTAATTGGTTAGACAAGTCTAACTAAAAGCTGCCTGGTTAATCGAGCCACAGATTAGCACATTTTAATTTAAGTACTTAAAGCATGCACACAACTCCCCTATGACGAAAGGTTACAACATTTGGGGCTTTTTTCAATCAGAAAGAAAGGAGAGTAAGGGAATGATAGAAGTCTGGACCTCTCTTCTTCCTAGCCCGAGCAAACCCACATGGCAACAATAGTGTGCTAGTTTTTAGCCAATTAGAGCTTTTCGTACATAAGGGAGCATTCAGACACACCTTTTTGCAAGGTGATGTCCAAGAAGTACTTCTCAAGGGGCTGATGGCAGCTGGTCTACATGTTACACCTACCATGGGGATTGTCACCCCTGTGATGCCAGCTTCTCATCTCTTGAGCCCATCATGTAGTGAGTTCCTCCCTGCCCCAGATGGCAGACATGGCACTCTGCACAAAATACTGTATGTTCTGCTGGGAAAAGATGTTGGAAAGCTATACGATGCAAGCAGGTCACTCACCCTATTTAATCTAGTCACACTGGCACTGTACTGTGTTAAGACAGCCTATTTTTGCAGGGTAGTATAAGGGAGACCAATTTTCCTTTTATATCAGGCTAGCAATTGAATCTCAAAATTTCAAATGAGAGAGGTTGAGTGGTTCTCATCTATTCACCCCTACACACAAACTCCTAGAGAAGCTGTTGATTCATCAGAAACCTCAAGTGGTCAACCACATAGCTGATGGTTCCTACTGTTGTGGCCATCATGACATTTTCAGCTTTATTAATAGCAAGGTATACTTTATTCAGCTTTGTAACAACTAGGCCATGCATTCAGGGTTCCGAGCTACACATTACTTAAAAGTGTGTTTATAAGTAGGCTTTCATCCTTAGCAAAAGCTGCTATAGGGGTTCAGATCCACATCATCACTGCAGTACGTGGTGAGAGTCTAACCCTTTGTCCCATATTATTTACTCAGCAAAATTGCACCCTGGCGCTGCTGTTTGTCTCCAACAGTGCTATTTGCAGCAAATAGGACCACAGGAGAGACACTTCACTGCACAAGTATTATTTTATATATCTTTCTTTTTTATTTATTTATTTTTATTATAATATTTTTATTAAAAAAATTTTTATAACCACAAAAACATAACATTACAGTACAATAAACACAACAAATACACAAACAAACAAAAACAAAAACAAAAAACAAGTACAATTTCAGATCTTAATTTCTTATACCTTTCTTCTCCGACTTCCTCATGCCTCCCTTTTCTATATTCCAATTTCTAATCAATTTTTCAGCAAATCTTCCCTTATTTTAATTTAATTTAATCCTCCTTATTCTCCTTGTCTTAACCGTTCCTAATAGTAACCATTTATTTTCAGTCCAACATCATTCTAACTCTCATTAATTTTGTAATATTTCTTTAAATAGTCCTTAAATTTTTTCCATTCTTCTTCCGCTGCTTCTCTTCCCTGGTTTCGGATTCTGCTCGTCATTTCTGCCAGGCCCATATAATCAATCACCTTCATCTGCCATTCTTCCAGAGTGGGTAACTCTTGTGTCTTCCAGTACTTCGCAATAAGTATTCTTGCTGCTGTTGTAGCATACATAAAAAAATTTATATCCGTCTTTAACACCCCTTGGCCGACAATACCCAAGAGAAAGGCCTCTGGTTTCTTAGGGAAGGTATATTTAAATACCTTTTTCAGTTCATTATAGATCATTTCCCAGAATGCCTTAATCTTCGGGCACGTCCACCAGAGGTGAAAAAATGTACCTTCCTTTTCCTTACATTTCCAACATTTATTGTCAGGCAAATGGTAAATCTTTGCAAGCTTGACTGGGGTTATGTACCACCTATAAATCATTTTCATAATATTTTCTCTTAAGGCATTACATGCCGTAAATTTCATCCCGGTGGTCCACAACTTCTCCCAATCAGCAAACAAAATGTTATGACCAATGTCCTGAGCCCATTTAATCATACTTGATTTAACCGTTTCATCTTGTGTATTCCATTTCAGCAGCAAATTATACATTTTTGACAAATTTCTAGTGCTGGATTCTAACAATTCGGTCTCCAATTTTGATTTTTCCACCTGGAAGCCAATTTTACTGTCCATTTTGAACACTTCATTTATTTGATGATAGTGCAACCAATCTCTCACCTTCCCTTTTAGTTTCTCAAAACTCTGCAATCTCGGTCTGTCCCCTTCCTTTTCCAAAATTTCCCAATATCTTGGCCATTTAGACTCCATATTTAACTTTTTAACTGCCTTAGCTTCCATTGGCGACAGCCACCTTGGGGTTTTATTTTCCAACAAATCCTTATATCTAATCCAGACATTTAGTAGTGCTTTTCTGACAATATGGTTTTTAAAACCTTTATGTGCTTTAACCTTGTCGTACCACAAATATGCATGCCACCCAAAAATATTATTAAAGCCTTCCAAATCCAAAATATCTGTATTTTCAAGAAGTAGCCAATCTCTTAGCCAGCAGAAAGCTGCCGCTTCGTAGTACAGTTTGAAGTCTGGCAGGGCAAATCCCCCTCTTTCCTTTGAATCCGTTAGTATCTTAAATTTAATTCTGGGCTTCTTGCCCTGCCAGACAAATTTAGATATGTCTTTTTGCCACTTCTTGAAACAATCCGTCTTATCCATTATTTGTAACGCTTGGAACAAAAACAACATTCTTGGCAATACATTCATTTTTATAACTGCAATTCGACCTAACAAGGAAAGCTTCAAGTTTGACCAAATCTCCAAATCTTTTTTCACTTCTGTCCAGGTTTTTTCATAATTATCTTTAAATAAATTCACATTCTTAGCTGTCATAATTATTCCCAAATATTTCACTTTTTTAACCACAGTCAACCCTGTCTCATTCTGAAACCTTTCTTTTTCAAACTGTGTTAGGTTTTTCTCCAATACCTTAGTCTTTAACTTATTCAATTTGAATCCTGCCACTTGACCAAACTCTTGAATTATTTCCAACACTCTTTTCGTGCTAGCTTCTGGCTCTTGTAATGTAAGTACCAGGTCATCTGCAAATGCTCTCAATTTATATTGTTTAGCTCCGACCTGAACCCCTTTAACCAACTGGTCCTTCCTAATCATATTAAGCAAAACCTCCAGGACCGATATAAAAAGTAGTGGGGAGATAGGGCACCCCTGACGTGTCCCTTTTTCAATCTTGAACTCTTCTGTAACCACATTATTTACAATTAATTTTGCTTTCTGTTCAGAATATATTGCACCTATACCATTTTCAAACCCTTGGCCTACCCCCATCCCCCGGAGGTTCTTCAGCATAAAACTCCAAGATATATTGTCAAAGGCTTTCTCGGCATCCACAAATATCAAAACTGCCTTAGTGTTTATATTCACTTCCAGCTTTTCCAAAATGTCAATTATATTCCTTACGTTGTCCGACAAATGCCTTTTCGGGAGAAAGCCCGCTTGGTCCCCATGAATCTCCTCCATCAAAACTCTTTTCAATCTCTTTGCTAAAATATCAGCAAAGATTTTGTAATCCACATTTAGTAACGAGATGGGTCGGTAGTTCTTAAGTTGGGTCTTTTCGGTCTCTGTCTTTGGTATAAGTGTAATGTAGGCCTCCCTCCACGTGTCGGGTGCCCTTCTCCCCTCCATAATCTCATTACAGACTTCCTTCAGGGGTTGTATTAACCCTTCCTTCAAAACTTTGTAATATTTGGAAGTCAGTCCATCCGGTCTGGGAGATTTGCCCAGCGTCATACTTTGGATGGCACCTTCTATTTCTTGTGCTGATATCTCCTGGTTCAAAATTGTCTTACTTTCCTGAGAGATCTTTTTCAGCCCATTTTTCTCGAGGAATTGTTGTATATCCATTTCTTTCTGCGGCCCTTGTGTATACAATTGTCTAAAGTAGCTCTGGAAACAGTTCCTAATCTCCACTGGGTTAAATATGTTCTTTCCGTCCACTTCTAAGTTTATTTATTTTATTTTTTTAAATATTTTTATTCAGAAATTTTTCCATATAAACATAACATACATAAACATACAAAAACAAAAACAAAACAAAAAACATGTACCATTTCATATCCTAATTTTTTATACCTTCCTTCCCCGACTTCCTCATGCCTCCCTTTTCTGTATTCCAAATTCTTATCAATTACTCAGCAAATCTTCCCTTATTTTAATTTAACTTTAAGCTATCCTCCCTTATTCTCCTTGTCTTAACCATTGCTAATAGTAACCATTTACTTTCAATCCATCATCATTCTAACTTTCATTAACTTTATGGTATTTCTTTAAATAGTCCTTAAATTTTTTCCATTCTTCTTGCGCTGTTTCTCTTCCCTGGTTTCGGATTCTGCTCGTCATTTCTGCCAAACCCATGTAGTCTATCACCTTCATCTGCCATTCTTCCAGTGTGGGTAGATCTTGCGTCTTCCAGTACTTTGCAATGAGTATTCTAGCTGCTGTTGTAGCATACATAAAGAAAGTTGTATCTGTCTTTGACACCCCTTGGCCGACAATACCCAAGAGAAAGGCCTCTGGTTTCTTGGTGAAAGTATATTTAAATACCTTTTTAAGTTCATTATAGATCATTTCCCAGAATGCCTTAATCTTCGGGCACGTCCACCAAAGGTGAAAGAATGTACCTTCCTTTTCTTTACATTTCCAATATTTATTGTCAGGCAAATGGTAAATCTTTGCAAGCTTGACTGGGGTTATGTACCACCTATAGATCATTTTCATAATATTTTCTCTTAAGGCATTACATGCCGTAAATTTCATCCCGGTGGTCCACAACTTTTCCCAGTCAGCAAACATAATGTTATGACCAATGTCCTGACCACTTCTAAGTTTATTACCGTGTTGAGTTTTTGTCTCTTCTTTATTTGCCATGCCAATAACTTGCCACACTTATCTGCAGATTCAAAAGTCTTTTGTCTCATTTGTTTAATTTTCCATTCTATTTCTTGATTCATCAATTCCATAAATTGTGTTTGATATAATTTAATTTCTCTTAAAATCTCTTGCGATGTTGGTTTCGATCTTAGTTTCCTTTCCCCTTCTTTTATCTTGTCCAAGATTTTCTCTTTCCTCTCATTTTGACTTCTTTTCTTTAGTGTATTTTGTTGTATCATAAATCCTCTCATCACGGCTTTACTTGCGTCCCATACTATTCTTTTTTCTACTTTAGTCCTCAAGTTGATTTCAAAATAATCTTTCAAAGTTTTTTGGGCCCTCTTGCAAATCTCCTCATCTCCAAGTAAGGTGTCATTCATTCTCCATCTGAAGGAACCAGTTGTTGTTTGCTTCATCACCATCTTTACTGCGTTATGGTCGGAGAAGGTTTTTGGGCAGATTTCCACTTTCTTTATACTCGACGCCATACTGCTAGTCACCCAAATTTGGTCAATCCGTGTCCATGTCATTTTGGCTTCAGAAAAGAAGGTTCCCTCTCTTTCTAATGGGTGTTTTGTTCTCCAAATGTCAATCAAGTCCATATTGTCAGTCATTTCAAAGAAAGTTTTTGGCAGTCTTCCGTCTTTTGTAACTACCTGTCTTTGTGCTTTGTCCATATTTGTTGAAACTACTCCATTCATGTCTCCCATCACAATTAAGTTGTAATCCATATAGTCCATCAAAGTCTCATGCAACTTCTTAAAAAATTCAGCTTTCCCCTCATTTGGTGCATAGATTCCCACTATCAAAAACTTTTCTCCTTGAAATTGAATTTCAATTGCCAAATATCTTCCTTGATCATCTTTAAAAATTTGTTTCGGTTGCAATCTTTCCTTTGCATAGATCACCACTCCTCTCTTTTTTACTCTATCTGAAGATATAAATTCTTGTCCCAATCTTTTATTTATCAATAATTTTCTATGTGCTCTTGTCACGTGGGTCTCTTGTAAGCAAATCAAGTCCAATTGGTCTTTCCTTAAGGCATGAAATATATTTTTCCTTTTTCTGGGGATATTTAGTCCATTACAATTCCAGGTTAGAAGTTGCAGAGCCATGATGGGGCTATTTACTCTTTCCTCCTACAGCTCCCAATTGTTGTTCCTCTTTAGTCGGTGATTCCGTATCCGTATCTAGTGGTCCCTTGCTTGAAGGATGCCCTTGTCCCGGAAAAGCCTCCTTCTGTAGGTCTTCTTCGTGTTCTCCTAGAAACTTGTCTTTATCACTCACTGTCTTTATTCTTCTTTTCTTCCCCTTGTATTTAAAAGACAAGCCTTGGGGAAACTCCCACCTGAATGGTATGTAGTTCCTTTTCAGCAGTATCACCAAGTCCTTGTAAAAGCCTCTTGCATCTAGAATATTTTTGGGAATATCTTTAAAAATCTCAATATGAAAGTCTTCAATTTGAAGGGTTGTTTGGTAGTGCAGGTTCAGTATTTTATCTCTCTCCTCCTTTGATCTCAAGGTTATTAAACAGTCTCTGGGTCTGTTCTTCCTCTGCCTTGTTCCCAGTCTAAATGCGCTCTCTATCTTAAATTCTTCCTTGTCTAACTCCTGCTTCCAAAAGTCAGAGAATTCTTTTGTCAAAAAGTCCACCAAGTTGTCTCCTTCCTTTTCCGGCACAAGTCTGATCCTTAAGTTCCTCTCCTTGCATTGCATATCCTGCATAGAAAGTGCCAACTCATGCTCATCTAGTTTCTTAAACACCGGTGGAAACTTTTCCTCAGCAGCCATTGCAATTTCTTTAGCTTCCTCAGCTATCTTTCGTGTTGTAGATGATTCCTCCAATAGTTTCCCAATTGCTTCTGCATTAGAGTTCACTTTATTTCCAAGGTCAGTTATACTTTTTGTATTTAAGTCAATTTTCCCAGAGATTTCTTCAATTTTCTTATTTGTTTCAGCAACTTGTACTTTAGTTTCTGCTCCTTGCTTTTTTAGTTCCTCCAAAGAGTCATTTATTTTCCCCAATACTTTAGCAAGTGCTTCTTCTGAAAACATAGTTTTCACTTTTGCCTTTGGGACAGCTGCAGTTCCAGAGGCTCCTGATACAGAAGCCCTTCTTTGCATAGAAAGGTCAACTTTGTATTGTCTGCCAGATCTCAAAGTTGTTTCTTGTGAGTCCTCTTTCTCTTTACCATCTGCCATAACAAAATCTTTCACTCAAGGTCATTCCCACACTCTTGAGCTGTCAAGCAAAAGTTCTCAAGTTTTAAAATCCACTTGTTGCTGAAACTATTCACAAGTCCTCTAGAGGGCGCAGAACAAATTCTTTGTCTTCAAATCAGTCCCACACTTTCCAAAAGCAAACAAAAGCCCTCCGAGTCCCTTTCAAATATTTTTAAAAGATCCAAATCAATAGTGTCCTGCGTATAGCTTTACAGTGCAACAAAGTAAAATGTTTCTGAGTTGAGAGTAACCAAAGTCAATATCTCAGTTACTTTTTTACCTTTATGTAACAACAGTCCTTAGCCGGTTTCCTTTTCTCCGGCAGTCCGATCCCAGGTTTAAGAGCAGCGGTAGACAGTCCAAATTCTTTTTTAAACAGGCAGGAAGATACTGTAAAATTTTCTTTCCCCCCCTCCTGCCTTCGGGGAGGGAGCTCTCTTTACTTTGGTGGTGGATTCCTTAATTCCCACGAATCTCCTTTCAAAAGTTACAGCTTGAATGCCTTTCGCTTTGATCTTGCTACAGAACGGAAAGCAGACTTCCTTTTTAGTGCTTGTCCGTCTCGGTGCCCAATTTCCTTAATTTTAGCGTCCAATTAATCTTTAAAATTCAGTCCTACTCACGGAAAGTTGTTTCTTATTAGTCCAATTCACCGGAAGAAATCAGCGCTCTCCGCTAATGGCGACGCGGCTTCACTTCGCAGGCTGGGTGAAAGCGACTCTCAGCACCGCTCCACACACCCTCCGCTGTTCCGTAGCCTTTAAAAAGGCTCCTTCACAGCGTCGGGGGGGCGCAAAGGTGCCCGCCGAGTCTCCAGTTCACAGGCTACGCGCCTGTGATTTTTGAGGGTCCCCGCTCCGCCGTAGCTGCCGGACCCGAACCCACGAAGCAGATCTCTCTCGGGAGCTCCGGGAGAAATCCGCCATTAAGCGCTGGCGCTGACCGGAAGTCTATCTTTCTTTTTTAAATGTATATGCTTTATTTAAATGTGCTTATTTCCTCATGGGAATCTCAGGGCTTAGTGTGAGGGTGCTGTTTTCTTCTTTTTATTCAAATAATCTAGATTTTCAAGACAGCCTACAAAAGAGAACCATAAAACAAATGTAAAACAGATCAGAAACATCAGAAACAGCAGCAATTATCATACAAAAAAACAAAAACAAAACAAAAATACAAAAAAAAGACAAAATAAAAAGACAAAAAGACAAAAAAAAATACAAAAAGGTATAAAATTGGTTAATATCCTGGGCAACCCACCCCCCTTTTTAAATGTCTAAAACATGGCTCTCCAGGCAACCCGGAGATATTTGATATCTCAGAGTCTCTCAGTTTCTGCGTAACAAGCCTAAGATACAATCTAATTTATGGATATTGTCTGCTGCGCTTATACCATGTGTCTGTTATAGTGGACAATGATTGGTCACGATTTTGGCCTTAAATGTAAATAATTCAATGCTAGTACACTTAACCATTTCCCCCAATTCAAATGCTGAATCTGCCATGTGGAGCCTCCAGCACGTGTTGCCGCATTGTGACTCAGCAAGTTCCACTTTGATCAGGACATGAGAGAGTGCAACCCAGACATGTGCTGAAGGGTTCATATGACCTGTGCAGCATTCCAGCATCATTGTAAAAATGGCAACGTGTCAACCAGGCCATCTGAATTCATCGTAAATCATTTGCTTCTCATATGCTGGATAAAATGGGATTGCAATAATGTTTTATTCATTTCTGCCCAGTGGGCAGAAAGAGTTTAGTCCTCCTAATCACTCTTAGAACTTGGGAAATGGAAAAAGAGATGGTTTAATTATTCAAAGAAAGATCCTCAGCCCAAACTGATTCTGACTTATTGACAAAATCCATCCCTTAAGACATCCAAAAATAATTTGGGGGAAGTGGCGCAACTCTACGCCACTCAGAATTCTGGGCCTAATTCTGACTGCCTTCACGTGCAGCTAATTGTGCTCAACTGTGTTCCCATATGGCCATGTACATCAGCAGATGCATCCAGCCAGTTCACTGGGCCCTAGATAAGCACTGTGATGTACAGACATGCACATCAATTTGTGCACATATACTTGTATCAGCTGAACCTGTGGAAGCTTGCTTTCAGATACACGTCCTTTGCTGCCCCTGTTTCTAGTAATTGCTGATAGACAAGGCAGGGGAAGATGGAAGAAAATGTGCACTTCTGCAAAACCTCAGGGTTCCTCCAAGCCTGTTGACACCTCTCTCCTGCAAGGGTAGTGCCATTTTTGCTACATATGCAACAGCATTCATAACCTGAGCATTGGAAGTAGAGGGAATTGTGTACATACTTGTGCAGGAGAGAAATAACTGGGGTGGACGTTTCTTGAGAATCATGCAGTGTGATGCTCAACCTTATTCAGATGTTCTAAGTAATGGCATCATTAGTAAGGTCAGAGAGCGGCTGGTGTTCCTGTGGCAGCATGATCAGTTGGGTTCCCATATGGTAGTCTGCTTATCAATGCAAAGGTGATTTCCATCACTTGGCCCTCCCTCTCCAATTCATTCATTTTATTAATTGAAATCTTACAAACCCCCGTTTCCTCCAGAACTCTGAAGAAGAACAAAGTACTTTATCAGGCAAAAGAAGAACGAAGCCAACCACGGTCTCAGTAAATCTCTACGGGGATAATTAGTGTCCATCCTTTCGACTTTCTTCACCACTTCCATCCATCACCTGCATTAGCACCACCGCTGCCATTGTCACCTGATGATCATTCATGGGGACCAAAGCTGGGATGATGTATATGGTGTGGACTGAAAGCACACTCCGGTGGTCCTCTTGTTAAGCTTTTATCAGTGAGGTAGCAAGAAGGACACTTGGTACAAAAATTCTTCAGACAAACCGGGCAGAGCTTTCAGGCTCAGAATGTGCCAGAGCACAATGCCCAGTTTGGCCATGGTTTCCTTGACTAATTCAGCGTTGTTTTTTCTGGGCATTCATCAATAACTAGCCCATCCAGGGTGTTTGTATCTTCTTACTCCTCTTGATATTTATCCCTGGTGATATTTCTAACCTCTTAAACCAGATCTTCAGTTCTTTTTGGGGTGCCATTGCAGGACACACATCACCACTATCTTTTTCTCCCTTGTTTATGGTTCTTACATTGCTGATTATTATAAGCAAAGGAGCAAAATATTTAGAAGTGGAGGGAGGCTTTTGGTCCGTAGATGGCCCTATCTTGCTGAGGAACATAAGAGTTATTTTTAATGATGACGATGTCCCACCTTCCACCCAGAACCAGGACTCAAGGCAGCTCACAAAAATTAAAACAAACGTAAATAAAACACAGAGAGTTAAAAATATAGAAATGATAATAGGTAAAAGGTAATTAAACTATATAAAATTAAAATGGGCCAAGATTGCTCTGTGGACCAAGGTTTCTAATTCTTCGTGTATATGCTTGGATTGTTTGTTCTAAGAAATACATATAATAAATATTTTTAAGCAGCACAGCTGGAATCCCAGAGTATGCAAATACATAAGGCTAGATTGGATGATACTCTGCCTAGCACATGGAGGGGGGAGGGAGTGTGCCCTGCACACAAGGGACTTCAGTCCCATTTCTACTGGCCCCATATGTACAGCTGGGGATGAAACATCCAAATATCGCTGATATGCAGCAACATTTGGGCATTCTGCTCCTGCGTACCCATGCTGAGACAGCAGAGGTGAAGCCACTGTCCCAGATGTGTGGGAGGAGCTACGGACCCTGGCCCCCCTTGACATGATGGCTTAGATTGGGGGAGATGCATCATCTCATCCACCCCCTAGGTAGAACTGGATATGGGCCCGGCAAGAAAAGGAAACCATTCCTTTGTGAGCCAAGTAAATCGTTTCCAGAGCCCCTCAGTGCACACAGCAGGGAAAGGAGACTCACAAATGCAGTATTGAATTCTCGAGAGCATATTTAGAGAGCAATCAATTTGTAAATTTAAGTAGTAGAAACTGGTTCAGAAATCAATTTTTAAAAATGCTGCTTTTCTGTTTCAGATCGAAATGCTAGAGCACAAATATGGAGGCCACCTGGTCTCTCGGAGGGCAGCCTGCACCATCCAGACTGCCTTCCGCCAGTACCAGCTCAGCAAAAACTTTGAGAAGATACGGAACTCGCTCCTGGAGAGTCGCATGCCCCGGCGGATTTCACTGAGGAAAGTCCGAGTCCAGAACTCTGAAAGTTTTTCTGCTGAGAAGGCCCTCATGGAAGGCTATAACTTTGTTGGCATTCCTTTGGTGAGGTCTCCGTCTTTGCCAGCTACCATAAGCGGGGCCTTGACTGAGCTGGAGGACTCTTTCACCGAGCAAGTCCAGTCTTTGGCCAAGTCTATAGATGACGCCCTCAGCACATGGAGCCTGAAGACGATGTGTTCCCTTCAAGATGGCAGCTCCTACCAGATAAGGGAGACATTCAGCGCGATGCAGCCAAACCAAGACTTGGAAGCCGAACTGAAGGATCAAGAGAAGGAGGAAGGGCTGCTGCCAGATACGTTGCCAAAGAGCAGCAGCACCCTCATGATGGCCTTCCGGGACGTCACCGTCCAGATTGACAACAAGAACTTCTCCGTCTCCTCATCTACCTCGGTGTCTATGGCAAACTGCCTTGCCAACAACACCCAGGCGGGGGTTTCTCAAGCTGCCAAAATAGAAGAAATCCCAGAGGAAGCTGGGAAAGAGAACCAAGAGCCTCAAGCTGTCTCCGAGGGGCAGCCTGACTCCGGAATCCTTCAGAATAGTCATACGGCAACTGAGGGGAACGTCAACACCAACGGCTTGGCGGGAGGGGAAGCAGACCAAGAACAAATGATGGTGCAGAAGCTGGAGTTCGGCTCCAGCCACGAGGCTGGGCAGAACAAGGGCTCGGAGGCAGAAAATGTGGACAATTCAGAGCAGCTGAGCAGCAGCAGCACCTCCACCTCGGCCAAGTCTGCCTCAGAGTTGTCTTCGAAGGAAGCCCTGCAGGCCATGATTTTGAGTCTCCCGCGGTATCACTGTGAAAACCCGGCCAGCTGCAAATCTCCTACTCTTTCCACGGACACCATGAGGAAACGGCTCTACCGCATTGGGCTAAACCTCTTTAACATGTAAGTGGCTAATAATAATAAATCTTTTAATCTCCCGTGGCTTTCCTCAATTTGTGACAACAAAGGCTTTTGGGGAAAAGTGGGTTTGTCTCCTTCAAGTCACATTGCTTTCATGTTTAAGGGTTTGGCCACCTAAGAAACGCAGACCCTGTTTTATTGTGGGTCAGGCAGTTGCACTGAAGCTGTGCCACAGAGGGGGAAAGAAAGGACTCACAAGTGCTTAGTGTCCACAGCACTTGAGAGAGTTCTCTGGCTGCTATCTAAATAGGGCTGTGTGAGAATGAGACATAAACATCCCAGTTATCATCTGTGGATTTTAAAAAAGAATTTAAAAATTACCTCAGTTTTCATGCCCTCTCCACAGAGATTTGCCACTTTTGACGTGAGCATTTTGGCTGCCATTTTTCTTTTGGTGGGCTTGGTATAATTATACACCAGGCAGCAGCAAGTTAATATCTTTCTCTCTCCTATCCCTCTCTCCTGCTTTCGCTCAGCTAAGGCCACTGTGCTGTGAAAAATAGCTGTAGGTATTGGGGGTGGGGGTAGGGAACCAGGCACAGCAGCCAGGAAACTGGAGTCAGGGGAGGTCAAAAACATTACATGTTGGACTCGGTATTTGAAGAGGCACTTTGGGCCTCTTCTATTGGCTCTCAGCATGATTCTCTGAACCTCAGTAATCCTTGGGGGAATATTGTAATTTGCCCTTCTATAGCCTCGTCATGCACTTTAACAGTTGGTTATTATTCCATTTGTTGGATGGTAATAGCAGATGGCGTATCTCCGGGACTGCTCATTTTATTAACTCAAACATTAATATGAATGTAGAACTTGAAATACATGCATTTTTTTTGCATTTTTTTATTTTTATCCCACCCTTCTCCCAGGGAGCTCAAGGCAGCATATACAGGGTTTTATCCCATTTTAGCCTCACAAAACTTAGGGTTAGAAAACATGACTCACCCTGGGCTAACCCATGTGCTTCATGGCTGAGTGGAGAATTGGATCCAGGACTGATGTTCTATCAATTGCACCCATATTGGCTCTAAGTTTTTTTTTAAAAAACCTAAACACATTCTACCAAACTTTGGGCGGCTTCATATGAATAATAACCTGTGCCCTGTGGCTGCCGTAAATCAAATTGCAGGAGGTCTGCCTTAATGTTGTCAGCATACTTTCATTTGCTATGTGAAGAACAGCTCTTTAGAGTGAAACAGTTTTTACTTGCCTTGAAACGAACTGAGAAGCAAGTGTCAAGTGGATTTCTTAGGGGGAGATTGAGGGAGCCACCCCCAAGGCTTTGTCTCTGGTATTTACCCATTTGACACCTGAAGGCAGGATGTCTGGAGGAGGACCCCAATGGTTGCTTCAGTTAATGGGTCATATATTGGCTGGCAGCAAAGGCCAGCCAAAATTTGCAAAACTCTGAACGCAATCTGATCAAAGTTTAACGCTCCTAAGCTTCTTTTTTCAAGAACAAAAGATAATGGAGCATATGGTTAGCAGTTTGACTGAAAAAAGTGCTTATCTTTGGCTGGGTTGTGCCCATTATAAGTATTTTTACACACTAACCATGATAATAAGGGGTTGTTTATTATAATCGCTTTGGTTTCTTTGATTGTGTCCAAAAAGGCCAATTTCATATCTTAGGTTACACCACCCACCTTTAGACTCACGCGTAGCTGGAATTATGCTGACAGCAGATTTCAGAGAAACATTTTGCTAGTTTTGCCCTTCAGATTTTTCTATCCTCTATGTAGGTCGGTTTTCTGCCCAAGTCTTTTAGTGTACCTAAAACAGCTCTCTGAACCTCCACTCATAATTCTAAATTTATGGGAGAGAATTGCTGGAGTATTTCCTTTGACTTGAAATCATTACATGGGGAGCAGCTCTGAGATGCACAGCAGAAAGAAAATGTGTTGTTTTTGGCTTTGCTGTTTACCTGGGTGACCGCAGGGCACCTTCCTTTGCAATCAAAAGGGACATTCCGACTACTTTATTTGTTCTGTGTTTTGGTTTGCTGTGAAGACTGTTAGAAGAAAGGCTGTATTGCCACTTGAGTTGATGACATTTCTGGAAGGTAATTGGCATGGACACAGTTGCATTAGGTATGTCACAAACATTTCACCGAAAGCAAAATTCAAAGCAAAGGTGGGGATTTCTCCAACCAATACAGCAACCTCTCACCAGTGGCAGTGGCATGGCTTCTTTCCTTAGCGGCTATGATGTCAGCAACCTCACCATCATTTTGCATCCCACACAATACTCCAGACTTTGCCTTGTTCCTGGGCACTGTGTGGGGGCAAGGGAGAGGGAGAATACTTGGAGACTATTCCACAATGTGGTCCTCTCTTTTTTCAGAGGGGAACCAAAACACATACTCAGAAATTTTATTAGAAAAAAACCTTTTCTGAGAAATCACAGCTCAGCTCTAAGAACTCCATACCGCACATCTGTCTGGCCCAAGCTGTGGGTGTCAAGAGCGCCACCTAAGCTGTGCTACTAATTTGCTTTTGCGTTCAGTCAGCTGGCCAGGCACTATAGCTCTCTGGCCTCAGAGCTGTCTACTCCACTTGAACAGTTCTTCTCTAGCATAAGGATTGCCTAGTTCTGTCTCTTTTCCTGATCTGGATCTCTGCCTGCTTTTAACCAGCCTCTGGTTTTGCCACCACTGGAACCCAACCCCTGGCTGCTTTGGGCCACACACCCACATCTGGTCCACTTGGAATGCCAGCTCCCTGGGCAGTGGAACCTGCAACCAGACCCTGCTGTTTCCTGTTTCCTTCAAGTGAGGCTGAGTTAAGGCAGGGAAGGGAGGTGGAGGAGAGCAGAAGAACAGGCATGAGCATAGGCTCAGTTGACTTCTGTAGACTTACCATGTCCAGCCCAAGCCTGTGGTAAGTCTGGGGCCAAGCAGATAGATGCTGTCATTCTCCCCCATGAATGAATAAGGAGAGAAGTGGCAGAATCCTAAGTGGTTCCCAAGAACAGAAGTTAGAAAGACCAGAGAAGCAGCTAGCTAGTCTGTGTGGCTACAGACACGCTCTAGGAGTGGAGATGTTGCTGACCTATATAGCCTACCCAGCTATCTACCTATCTCCTGTACAGTGGTACCTCAGGTTAAGTACTTAATTCGTTCCGGAGGTCCGTTCTTAACCTGAAACTGTTCTTAACCTGAAGCACCACTTTAGCTAATGGGGCCTCCTGCTGCTGCCGCACCGCTGCTTCACGATTTCTGTTCTCATCCTGAAGCAAAGTTCTTAACCCGAGGTACTATTTCTGGGTTAGCGGAGTCTGTAACCTGAAGCGTCTGTAACCTGAAGTGTCTGTAACCCGAGGTACCACTGTACTGTGGTTTCAGCTCAGTGGCAGACCGTCTACTATGTGTGCAGAAGGCCTTAGGTTCAATTGCTGGCATCTGTAGGCAGGACTAGAAGAAACACTGCAGAGTTGTTGCCAGTCCATGCAGATAATACTGAACTACATGACTCAGTATAAGGCAACTTGCTATGTCCCTACTGGATAGGCAATCTGTTCTAGCCTTATTCTTGCTGCACCTATGGACATACTTAGAATCATAGAATTGTACAGTAGGAAGGGACCCCGAGTGTCATTTAGTCCAACCCCCTGCAGTGCAGGAATCCTGCCCACAGACATTCCTGGTTGGGCTCTAACCACTAGCCTGGTTAGCAGCCAGATGCACTGATCCATTGGGGGCTTGGTGCAAGATTATTATATTTGCTCATTGCCTAGCACCCATGTTACCAGAATGAAGCCAGCCAGAATACTGCATCCCTTCCGCCTCAAACTGAAGAACAACATAAACAAAAAATTGGCCCTCTTTAAAATCCAAATGGCCTACACTCAAGCAAATAACAGTTTGTGGTAAGTGCTGAGGGCTGGTGCTATTCCACACCTCCTCTCCATATGCACATGTACCTCATTTTGGACCACATTCTCAATCTGCTTTTTGCCCTGCTTTCCCCCAATGGAATTAATTACCTCTTGTGCAACACCCTCAGTGATGATATAAAAATAATGACTTCTGGTTGCCAAATGGCTTTGATGCTGTTCCATTTCACCATTTGGCTGTGTATATGAGCCTTCAGTTACAGAAAATGCTCCCCGCAGAACAACAACTGTTATTGCTACCACTAATAAATGCCGGGATGCTTGGTTACATAAACCTTCCTGACAGGATTTAATAACACCAGTGGCTTACCTACAGCGTTATATAACTGCGGCCCAATACAAAATTGGGTCTATGTGGCCCAAGAGGTCTTCTGCATGGCCTTGTTCTCCATGTCTTCAATCATGCAACTCCCCCGTGAGCAATTATTGAGTAATATTCTGAATTGTGACAGCCTCCCGCAAATTGATTGAATGCATTTGTGACTCTGCACTTCAAGCGGCAACACATTCCAGAGCGAGTGGGTGGAATTCCTGGAATGGAGAAAGCCTCATTATGCAGTGTTGCTATAATAGCGGTGTTTGTGTAGGCGGCCATTTCCGTAGGTGGAAGGGAAAGCCAGGAGAGCTGTAGGAATCCCGCAGCACCCAGCCAAACTTGCTTAGCTCCTCAGGAAAACAGGGGGAAATATTGCCAGCTCAACCCATAAACAACACAGGCTGTGGTGTAAATCACATTGTGTAGAGCACTGAAAGTGTTTTAGGGCAATGTTACTGTGTGGTAACCTACATAGCACTTATTCCATGCGGCTATTTTACACCTGCATGCTAAGTAAATGGCGTAAGGAGCAAATTCAGCTTTAAATAACAATGAACTCAATGCTCAGAGGGCCCCCATGTGCGATGTCCTGACACAGGACATGCGTGACGTCAGGAAGTTGTGCAACGCCGCATCAGCCCCCTCAATCCTCTGGAAAAGGTGGCGCCTCTGCGCTGGAGTCTCACTGAAAGAGTTGATCCCTTTTAGAGAGTCCCAACACTTCAAACAGAATCAGTCAGATGACAGATTAAATTTACATACTGTCAAACTTTTTCAGACTCAGGATGTGCATCTTCTGGGACACGTTTCCGAGCTAGGTACGTGACCCGCGCCTCACTCTCACACTGACAAATAGGGGTGAGTTTTTTTTGTGACGAGAGAACAACACAGCAACCCAAAATGCCCACTTTGGGTGCCGTGAGAGATCACAGCCCCCCCAAAATTGATTTTTCATATCTACAGTGCAGCGAGAGAGATGGTGGCACCCAAAATGGCTGCCATTTTTTTAAAAATGGCTGTCAGTTTGACACCTTTATATATCTAGGGTGGGCCCACGAATAAGGCCACATTTGCACCATACATTTAAAGCATCATGATGCTACTTTAAACATTCATGTCTTCTCCCAGATAATTCCAGGAGCTGTAGTGTGTTAAGAGTGCTGTTTCCCTCCCAGAGCTACTGTTGCCAGAGTCCCCCCGAAGAGGGATTGATTGTTAAACCACTCAGGGCCTTGTAGCTCTGGGTAGGGAATAGGGGCCTCCTAGCAACTTTCAGACCCCCTAACAAACTACAGCTCCCAGAATTCTTTGGGGGAAGCCATGGCTATTTAAAATGGTGTCATAGTGCTTTAAATGCATGGTGCAAATGTGGCCTAACAGAAGAACAGACAACAAAAGTGGATTCTGTGAGCTCTTAACATGACATTGCAAGGCCGGAAAGACAAACACCCACCAGCTAGTACTCAGTGGCTTGAAGATCTCACTACCCTTTCTATGTGGGAATCATTAATCTTGTTTAGATACTTATTTGGACATATGGATTGTGTATCTTAATCTGCACATTTACCATAAAAGAGGATTGATAGAATATTCATATTATTAGGGTCAGCTGGCAATATTTGTATTTTTTAAAATTTCCTTTCGTTAGATCTGCAAAGTAGAAAGTAAAATAAAAGTTGACACCACAGAAAGGATCTTATGTAACTGCCATTTGTGTATCTTACTGCGTATGTATTCCACCTTTCTGCTAAGGAACTCTTAAGGTGATTTGCAGTTTTTTAAAAAACAACAATACACAGCTTGCAATCTAAGTTACATAATAGCCCTATTCAGGCATTAAAGCCCTCATGCCATTTGAATTGTGTGAAGGTAGAGTGGGGATGCGCTAATTTTGCCTCTGCTTGTCCCTGTTACCCATCTTCACCTCCCCCCTGCATACATTTAGAAACTTGCGCAATCAGGATTCTGAGTTACACGGGGAGCCTATATAAGTACTGTGGAATTGCTAGCTATGATGTCTTATGTTCTACCTCCATTGTATGATGTAGCAACGCTACTGAATACCAGTTGCTCGGAATCACAAATGGGTAGTAGATTCCTGGTGCACTCAATTCCTACTTGCAGTCTCCCTACAGGTTGGTCTCTGCAAGAAGAGGATGCTGAACTAGATGAGCCTTTTTGTCTGACCCAGCAGGGCTCTTCTTGTGCTCTGATATCCCTTGTGATACAAGACGTGTGCTTGAGATTGCTGTGCTCTTAAGTACTGAAGGGAATAGCAAGTTGACTCTTGACTCCCTCTACTTCCCAGAAATCCAGACAAGGGGATCCAGTTCCTTATATCTCGGGGCTTCATACCAGACACACCGATTGGAGTGGCGCATTTCCTGTTGCAGCGCAAGGGGCTCAGCCGGCAGATGATCGGGGAGTTCCTGGGGAACAGCAAGAAACAGTTCAACCGGGATGTTCTAGAGTAAGTGGCCTTTCCAGACCCCATTCTTTTACTCACCCATCATCCACGACTCCTTCTACTGGCAGCTATTCCCCCTGTCCCCACCCCCAATTGCTGCTCTCTTCCTGGTATTCTTTATTTGAAATAAATATGCATCTGCTTCTTGTTTGCATCTGGGGAGCATTGGGAATAATCCCACTGAAATCAGGCAGAGAAGCCCACAGCATTAAGGAAGGGGAAATCTGGCTGCTTGATTTGTTTGTATTCTGGTTTATAATACGTTAACAAATGGGAACAACTTGAGGAGGGGAGAAATGCTCAGGCTGGGAATCAAGGGACCTGGATTATCCTTATGCAAATATCTAATGACACTTACACTCCCAAATCAGTTAGAGACTTGGGGAAATTCCTGCCCCATTGCCCACCTTCTTTATGTTGACTCAGCACTAATAAATAGCATGACCCAAGCAAGGCCAGTGACATCATCCACAGTGATGGCAGGCAAGGCGTACAAAGAATTGAAGCAATGAGCCTAGGGCAGTTGCAGCTCAAAACACCAGATTGAGGCTACTTGGACATGCATCACTGGGGCTAAAATATCTAAAGATGTGAGATGTAAAGACAGCTTGGAGCCTGTCTTCAAACATGAGCTGTCAGACATACCAGCATATCAAACGCTTGCTGAAGACCTTCAGCCTTGCCGCTCTTTGCTAGCTCCATTGCTTTCTCCCTGCTGCAACCTGCTCCAACCCTGCAATCCTGTCCTCCATTGACTTAGCCTGGGGAAAGCCAAGGACACATCCCATAGCCAGAGGTAGTGCAGAAGAGGAGAGGAACGGGCAAGTGGAGGAGGCGGTGGTGGCAAGCAGGAAGCTTCAGCCAGTGTTTGATTGGCTGGTATGTCTGCCAGTTCAGGTTTGGAAGTGGGCTCAGAGCATTGTGAATTTTCCCCAAGCACCCTTGTTAGCTTGCTCCCTTCCCAGACCCCTTTGTGCACACTTTTCCTGTTCTGTTTCAAAGGCCTTGCTCTGTAATGACATTACAGTGGGTGGCATTCAGCTAGGTTTTACTCAGCGTAAACCCATGGACATTAATGAACTTGACTAAGTTTTACTCATTGTAGACCCACTGAAAGTAATGGACCTCCATTACTTTCAGTGGGTCTACACTGAGTAAAACTTAATTGAATACAACCCAGTATGTCTTTTGTATGCAGGTCAGGCCTTCTCTGATTTGGGATTATCTAGGATGTATTTACAGTACCAACTTAAATTCTTCTCCTCTGTGCAAATATGAATAAAAATTTATAAAAGAAAAAAAAATTCTTCTCCTCTGGGAACCATTTTTCCCATTTATGTACAGTACGTACATTTATATCCCACCTTTCTTCCATCATGGGACCCCCAAGGCAGCATACATGCGTTTCCCAGGCACAGGCGTCCTAATTTAAAGGTCCACTTCTTCCTGTCAGACAGCCACCAGGCTTAATTCTTTGCAACCAGTGAAATGAATATTGATCCCCCTTTGTTTTTGTTTTTTAATATGCTGCATGCATATCGATCTGGATATAATTAAGGGCTCATGCTCCCTCCAATGTTCTTGTGACAAGCACCACAATTAAAAGTAACTAGGGCAGAAGCAATAGGGAGAGGGATAGCTGTGTATCTGAGGAAGCAAGGGAAAGGTCACTTCAGTCACAGGCTAGAGGACCCAGAGCCACTGGGAGGTCGCACCCCTACCAGCAGAGGTTATTGGTTACCGGCCTCAGCCGTCATCCAGAGAACAAGCATCTGCAGTAAATCTTAATTCTCCCCTCAAAGCTGGAATGGCAGTTAAACTGTCAGTTGCCCTGTGATTGCAGAAGTGAGAGGAAGGACACTTTGGCCTAGCCACTAGCTTGAGGAGCAAAAGTCACTGAATGCCAGTCATTGGGAATGACAAGTGGGCAGAGCGCTGTTGCACTCAGGGCCTAGTACTTGCAGGCTTCCCATAGGCATCTGGTTTGCCACAGTGAGAAGAGGATGCTAGACCAGATGGGCGCTCAGTTTGGTCAAGCAGGGCTCTTGCTTTCTGATGATTGCTCCTGTTCCACCCCAGCAAGAACGACAGGAAGGAGAATATCACTTTTATGCCAATGGGCTGTAAATGCCACTTAACAACCCTATTTGTCCTGGGCAGTGTCAAACTGCTCTCCCTCCTCTGCCTTCCACCCCCGTGTGTGTGTGTGTGTGATTTTCTAGATTGTAACTGCAAGGGCAGCTCCTGTGTTTTCCTTTTTTGGCTTTTGTGCAGTGCCTCATTCATATACAGGCACTCTAGAAACCAGTCAGTCAATAAGGCCGCCTGCCTCATCTCTGCTTCCTCCACTGCCCAGACTTGCCTGAGAGTTGGGATTGGGTGCAGACTTCAAACAAATTGAAATAGATCCAAAGCAGCCTACAATTTGCTGATCAGGAGACCTCACTGCTTCCCCAGGACCAGGAATTCCAAAGCTCTGGGCTGCCTCCTTGTCTTCTTTTTCGCTTCTCCCCTCTCTCTTTGCTTGTTTGGTCCTGTGTGGGGAGAGGTGACTAGAGAGTGTGCAATAACTTGAGATGGGTGAATCTGTCCATTTTGGTTTCTTCCGGTTTCTCATCTTTGCAACCTTAAGTTCAGTTCAACCTGTTTCTACATCAGATAGCGAATTTTTTTCCCCTTCCAAAAATACACAAAAAATCTATATGCATTATTGTGTGTGTTTCTCCAGTATATTCATTTTTGTATGCAATTTGGCCTATATGTGCATTTCTGCGAACAATTCCCCTCTATTACAATCAGGTTTTGTATATTATTTTCATTAATATATTCATTTGGTTTGAGAAGTGCATCACAAAATCCAGAAAGGTGTGAATTTTGAAAGCTTAGCTGTGTTTTGATGCACTTGCTGGTGCAGGAAGTATGAATTAGGTAGGTTCACATAGGGGGAAAACCCCAGATTGAATGAATTTATTCCCATTAAGAACTGGGAGAGAGCTGCAATGAAGAAATTACACAGCACATGGCATGCTTCAAACATCCCCATCCCATCTACCCTGCATGTCATAACATGAGCCCTTTCTTCTCGATGCATTCACTGTCGATGGACAGACTTCCTTAACAGCAACACTATATGGTTTCACATACACACATTTCCCCTGCTCCAGTAGCCAAAGTGAGGGCTGCACTTACTCCCAGAAAGAGCCTCTATTATGATCAAAAATTAATCATAACTCACAGAAAAAGAGGGCCTTTCAGATGTGTCTGTTGAGATGCTTATCTCCAGTCATCCAACAGAACTGCTTTCCATGGAAGCTATCCACCAGCACTGCTGGAAGGCTTTGGTTTTCCTTTTTCACAGTAAACCCAAAGAAACTGGCTGTTTGAGCCTGTAGTTACTCCAGCTGCATGTGATAATGTGATAGTGGCGGTTTCTCATTGCAAATGCACACAGTTCCAAATCCACCACGGTTCGTCCCCTGCACTCCCCAGTTTGAAATTATTTGTAATTGCATCGTCTTCCTGTGCCTGTCTAGCTTCAGTCTTGTATGAACATCACCTGAAATGTGTACTGGAAGAATTGATCCAGCTAGTGCAGCCCTGATAGATTAATCAAATCAAATGAGTGAATGATAGAATCCCTTTTAGAGAAGCTGTGAAACTCTCCATCGTGTGCCCCTGAGAAGGCTGACCTCCCAACGGTCATAATAAGCCCCTGGCTTATCTCCGATGTTCTAATATAGTAAAGAGGTTTCAAATTACTTTTGGGTGTGAATAGCTTGCTAGAAACCTGCACAGGGAACTGCACTAATAAGATTCGATTGGCTAACTTGCACAGAAGGGGCAATAGCTCAGCGGCCAATCACATGCTTTACATGCAGAAGGACCCAAGTCCTGGCACCTCCTGGTAAAAGGATCAAATAGCAGAAGAAAGGAAAGAGGGAAAACCCTCTGCATGAGACCATGGGCAGCAGTCTGAACAGGGCTAGAGGGACCTGATATAAGGCATCTTCCTGTTATCATCCCCCATATTGCCAAAAATTATGAGTGCTTCCTATTGCTAAGAAAGTGGAAACAGACAACAAGGAAGCCCACGACATCCTCTGCCCTCCTCCCTTCACTGGTGTCAATTCCTTCCTCCACCCTTCCCTGATTTGCCTAAACTATGGCTTAAGCATTACATCTGCAGTGATGCTCGCCATGGTGAATGCAGCGAAGATGTTTCTTAATCAGTGTGTGCAAACCTTTCAGTCCTTATTGTCACAATGGGGAACCTGGTTAGCATTAAGTATGGCTAGTATCTGTGCAGTTGTAATGGCGAAACACTGAGAAAGGAGGGGGAATACATGGCCAAAGGGGAAGGAAGGAGGGGAGCGACAGTGACAGTGACCTGTGTAGCCCACTCTCAATTTCTTAAGCATGGTTGAGAGATCAGCTCCGTTATGCCTGTCCCACTGCCATTATCTCTATCCATTTGCTTTCCTCCGCCCTCCTGAGCATCCTTCTATGCCACCGTTTTGTTCTTGTACATCTATCTCGCCCTGATTCCGTTCACCTTTTGTTCCTTATGTTTTGTCTCAAGAATGTCATACCCTCCCCGTTCATTCATAAGCTCCGCTGGGTAAGCAGTGGACGGCTCGTTCCATGAATGGAGCTGGCAGCATCACTGGGGGTGGGCTGTTTGTTGTGCAAGTCGAAGGATTCTGGGAAGGTCAGGCACAACTGTCGTCTTCAATTTGTTTCCAAAGCGAGTGTTATTTTTCTGAATGCAAGAGGCATTCTGGTGAATGGGAGCAGGTTGTTTGTTAGATTGGGGGCAGTATGCTCTGATCTATTTTCCTGGAGGGCGAACTGGTCTCCTTACTGTCCAGGGTTTGCAATTCCATTGTTTCCACTGAGAAATTGGTGGAAAGCAGCCGATCAGACTTTCAGGAAACGGACGTGCCATCCTGCCTCTTTTGTGCAATGCGTAGTAGCTTGTTCAGGACGAGCCTTGAAGGGGGTTCGATAAATGAGCAGGTGTGTTATGTTCTTTCTCAAAGGTCACAGTGACAGGAAATGCTTTCAGCTCTCCCAGAAATATATAATAGTCAAAATGTACCAAGTAGTAGAGGAACATCAGAAGAGCCTGCCGGATCAGGCCAGTCCAGCATCCTCTTCTCACAGTGACCAACCAAATGCCTGTGGGAAGCCAGCAAGCAGGATTTGAGATCAAGAGCACTCTCCCCTTCTGCTGTTTCTAGCAACTGGCATTCAGAAGCATTGCTGCCTCCAACTGTTATGGCAAAGCGTAGCCATCAGAGGCAGGAGCCGTCAATTGCCCTCTGCTCCATGAATTGGTCTAATTTTCTTTTAAAGTTTGACTGTGTGCAGCATGAAGAAGCTCATTTGCTGTTGCCTCATCTAGCTCAGGGACTGTGGGTTAAACCACAGAGCCTAGGGCTTGCCGATCAGAAGGTCGGCGGTTCGAATCCCCGCGACGGGGTGAGCTCCCGTTGCTCAGTCCCTGCTCCTGCCAGCCTAGCAGTTCGAAAGCACAAAGTGCAAGTAGATAAATAGGTACCGCTCCGGCAGGAAGGTAAGATGGCGTTTCCGTGCGCTGCTCTGGTTCGCCAGAAGCGGCTTAGCCATGCTGGCCACATGACCCGGAAGCTGTACGCTGGCTCCCTCGGCCAGTAAAGCGAGATGAGCGCCGCAACCCCAGAGTCGGCCATGACTGGACCTAATGGTCAGGGGTCCCTTTACCTTTACATCTAGCTCAGTGTTCCCTTTACTGACTGGCAGCAGCTTTCTGGGATATGGAGTTTCAACCAGACCTACCCAGAGATGCCAGGAACTGAATCTGACATGTAAAACATGTGCTGGTGAGCTGTAGCCCTTCAACAAAGGACGATTTGGTGACTGGCTGGCAAATCCAGGGCTTTCTCAGCAGTCTCTCTACGAAACTCCTCACTTGTTTCAGAAAGATGGCTGAGCCTTTCCAATTCAGGAAGGCATTTGTTGTGCCTTAGCTAAATTTCTCTTGCTTGTCCTGGTGGTTTCATTGTTTTCATCGGGCTCTGCGTGTCTTGCCTTTTGTATGGGTTTTCATCTTTTTGTGTGTATTTAACCATAAGCTGCTGTTGGAGCCCTGCGGGTTACAAATGTGGGGTAGACAGTTTGGAAACAAATTCATAAATAATCTTGACAGGTGCAAGGAACAAGTTCCCACTTCCCCCAAAGCGTGGAGGGAATTCAGTACATCTGTGTAGGAAGGAAATGCCCTTGGCTTCGTGTGGTCATCGCCATCACAATGAAACAGCAATACATTTCTCAGTTCATCTCCTCTATGAAACCAGCAGCCTCTGTGGTTGAATGAGTGGTTGCCAGCCTTTGTTTCTTCTCCTGTGCCTTTAGCATCAGCCTGGCAGGCAGAAATTAAGGAGGCAAGGCTTTCCCCATCACTTTTCCCTATGCCAGGGACTGTTCAGTTTCTGCATGTGGGACTGCTGTTAAACATACAGAAGATCCATAGCTCAGAGGCATCTGCTTTGCATGCAAAAGGTCCCAGTTTCAATCTCTGTCATTCCTAGGGAATGTCACTTGGGGCTTATCCACACCTCTGCTTGCTCTTCTGCTTCCCCCTGGTTTGGTGTTGAAATGGAACCAACGGCTATGGGGTTTCCCACATATTGCTTTTCATTCCAGTTTAGCACTAAAGAGCAGGTTTCTCAAGGGGAAAGCAGCAGAGCAAAAACTAGTGACAAGGAAAAGTGTGGATGAGTCCTTACTGAAGACAATACTAAGCTGGATGGACTATTGGCATGACTCGGTATAAGGCAGTTTCCTATATTCCTTTCATCCAAATGCATCTATTTGTCAAGTGTGTCCAATAGCTGTTTTCCCTCTGTAGGTACCACTGTACTGATTTTGTCACTTCTGCAGAGATATATTTGGGGTGGCCATGCCCACCTATTCAGTATGGTGATGGGGAACAAGAGCAGGAGAAGGTTGTTGCCTTCAAACCCTTCATGGGGGCTTTTTGGGGGTTTCTGGTTGACGACTCCAGGAAAGAGGAAGAACACTAGAGTGGATGGACATTTGGGCTGGTCCAACAGGGTTCTTCTTACGTTCAGTGTTCACCTAAGCATTCCCTTATATTCACTCAAAACACAATTTCATCTGGCAAATGTTGAAGGACCTGGAGGTCTTGGCATTTTGGAGGAGCTTGACATGAATAATTGGGCCAGTGGCTTGGTGGCCAGATTTTACCATTTTAAGCCTGCCTGAACAAAGTTGCTACATCTGTTACTCTTCAGCAAGTATTCTGAGTGAGTAAATGTTATTTTTACCTTTTACAGGACTGATTGTGTGATTGCTGTTTTAAGGGGGAGAGAAGGGGGAAATACCAGGAAAATCCAGTCTGCCTTAAAGCATCTTGGATTCACTGGAGAAGGAAGGAGGGGTATGCGGTGGGTGCGTCACCCCCCGGGACGCTTGCCCCGCGCTCAGCTTGTCCCGCCACTGTGTGCACACTATGTTGGCACACTCCGGGTGCCAGAACAGCTAGCTCCACCTCCGCTTGGATTACTTAAACTAAAAGACTAAAACAAGCTTAGCTAAGCTTCCCTTTAAGCTGCAAATGGATGCCACTCTGCTAAACTCACAAACGTGAGGAAGGAAGGATAATATCTAATAAATATTTCCTCTTCCAGCATCTATTCATATCCCAACAATTCAAACACTGTGCCCTTTTGCATCCGGTCTTCCTACCCACATTTCCCCCACATTGCATATACCCATTCTTTCTAGGGGAGCAAGGTGCATTAGGGAAGGTAGATTGGTATAAAATGGGGGCAGCATCTGAGTTGTTTGTGACCCCACTGTGGGAACCACTGGTGAACAGGGATGTTGCCTGAGCAACGTGAGGCAAGTTCCCCTTCCCCTAGCTTGCCCTGAAGTTGTTTATTTCAGGGCGGGAAGAGGGCTGTTACTTATTAATATCTTTGTGTCTTGTGGTTTTAAGAGTTTCCACCTGGCTGCCTCTCCTCTGTTCCCTTCTTGAGTGTGGGCTACGAGTTCATTTTGCAGACGCTTTTAGTGGGAAGCTGGCTCCCGCTGCATTGTCACCTGAGCGGAAAAAGCTTGGAAAATAGGTCACTGCGCTTGGCTGAGCACATCCCCGGCCCACAACGGTACAGCTGCTTCCTGCCTTTCCCAAACCCTTGCACTGTGAGCCTCCGGTGCTGCGATGAGTCCTAGGTGCCTTGTGGCAGAATATGCACTGGCAAGACACTGAGGTTTCTTCTGGCAATGCTACCTGTGGGCAGAAGGACCAACAAGAAATTACAGTGGTTGGAATAGTGATGAAAGTGATCTCAGGGGCTCTGGATTCAAGCACAATAGAATTGTGTCCTCCCCCTCCCCATGTGTTTTAAAGCTCTGCTGGCGCTCAGTGTTACTTAGGTTTATTATGTGCCGTCCATGTAAACCTGCCTCCGCATTAAAGGGATGTTTGGAAAAGTAGAAGAGACTATATCCCAGGAGAGTCTTTAGTAACAATCAGCCAAACAGTAGCATCTGATGGATTTCAAGCTTGTGTGCAGCTGTTTGTCTGTACATTTATAAAAGCTCCATGCTAAAATCTGATCACTTGCTACAAAACGCACACACCGTCTTTATTTTGCATAGCTATACCTATTTGTTTGTTACATACATAACCAATACTCAAGTTAAAATGCATTCTCTCTATGACTCAGTGCTCTATTTTTTTTCCTCCCTTCAGAATAATAATGCTTGAAACATCCCCAAAGGTTATTAAAGAGAGCACCTTTGGGATAATCCTGTCAATACTGTGCAGCTTCAACAGTGTGGCTAGAAATGAAAGAAGAGGAATCTTGTTTTAAAGGGATTTATACATATAATTAAGCAGTTCCAACCCAATCAATCTTTGCTTGCTTTTGAACCACCTCTTGTATCAAGCAGCTGCTTATGTCTGAACCACTTGTGTATTATTATTATTTTTAAAGCCCAACTAATTACAGGCAAAACTAGACATGAAATAATATGTATATTATACATATGATATGTATAAAAGAGCCAAGCCCCATGTTGTACTATATTTTGGCAGCTAGCTAGCTACCTTCCTTCCTTCCTTCCTTCCTTCCTTCCTTCCTTCCTTCCTTCCTTGTTTTATTTATTTATTTATTTATTTATTTATTTATTTATTTATTTAACTGCCCTTTATCCAAAGGGCCCAGGGCAGTGTACATTAAGAACATCATTTACGCAGCATAATAATAAAAACATAATACAGAGCATAATGAAACAACAATGACAACAACATTAGCACATACCAATTTAACAGGCCATAGATTATTTAATGGCTGATAGGCTGGGTAAAAAGGAATGTTTTCACCTGGTGCCTATAGACATGTAATGATGGCACCAGGCGAGCCTCTCTGGGGAGAGAATTCCACAGAGGGAGCCACCACAGAAAAGGCCTGTTGTTGTGTTGTCACCTTCCAAATCTCTCGGGAAGGCAGGACATAGAGAAGGGCCTTGGATGACAAACACAGGATTGCGAGGGGAGGTCCTTAAGGTATTGAGGCCTTGAATTTTTATGTATCCATTTTTGTGCTGGTTACTTTAGGAAACCACACATGGGATGGGTTCTGGTTGAGGGTAGTGTCATGTAAGCAATGCCCAGAAATCAGCCTCAAATTCACAGTAAACACCAATGTGACAAGCCCCCTTGTCCTCTCCACCTCCCTCTTGGTCTTGCATTTGTTATGAATGATCATATTGCTGGCAAAAATAAGAAGTAGCTAGGAGACACTGATGCACACCCCCACCATCAAACTCAACTAGCCAATATATATTTTAAACCAGGGCTGTGCAGAGGCTTAAAGGTTACAGGATCTGCTTTGTTTTTTGCTTGTACCCCCAAGACCCATTACCCAGACCCATAGGGGCCTAGGGGCCAGACATAGACTTTGAATTAAGGAACATATCCTTGAACACCAGGAATTTGTTTTCAGCAGCAGACCTGAGCTCACAGTCCTTGCCACCCACAAACCATCTCCTGCTTTCTCCCCAAGCTTTTTTCTTTTTCTTTTTTCGATTCAGTGCCCTAGTTTTGGCATAAGAGTCGCCTTTTTTGTTTGTTGGAATTGTTAAACAAATGAGAGTCTTTCTGGTCTACTACAAAAATTACCCAGAGATTTGCAAGTAGATCACTTCTTACTGCTTTCCTTCTGGGTGACATCACTGCTACCTCAACCCTACACTAAGGCTTTGTCCTTTGAACTATCTGTGAGTTGAGGGAGATGCCCCAACCATTTGCAGTCTCCCTTTGTTTCCCTTAATAGCCCATCACCCAGTCTTATCACCTCACCAGGAGACTAGCCTAGCTATTCTAAGAATTAGAAGCCTTGATTAAATTCTAACACTTGCTGGATCCAGGGATTAGAGGGGTCTGGCACCCAGCTTAACACCCCAAACTCATAAGAGTACAGTAACGCTGGTGCCATTCCAGGCAAAATTAAAGATAACTGCTAAGAACTCATAAATCTTTAGGTTACAGTCGTTAACCATGCCCTGGCATGGAGAATGCAGCCTCAGATGTTCCCTTGATGGAGAAGATGGGATCTATAGTCCCCATTCTGTTGAGTAGGCTTCAGTCTTTAATGGTGTCTTCGTGCAAGGAAGCGCAGTGCACTTCAAGTATTTATTTCTTTTTCTTTATTTCCTCCAAATTTTAAAGTCTCCAGGGGTGACTGCAGTGGTGAACCTGGTATTGATTAACTAGGAAATTTCCTGCAGTTATCAAAGCTAAGCATTTAGCAGCAAGAAGCCTTGATGTGACCCCATGGGAAGAAGAAGTGCATGTGTTAGTAAAATAAAAATAACAAACAGAGAGGAGGAGGGACGGGAGAGGAGGAGGGATAGCTCTTTAGTGCTCTTTCTCCTTCTGCAAGCATCCTCTGATCTGCCCCTTGAAGGGAAAAAATAAAGACTGTCTTGGGGGAATAGTCACATTGATTTTTCTCCCCTTTATACTTGAGTGTGGTATCAACAGTTCCTCTGGCACAGGAAAAAACCAAACCCAGGTCTCTGCAACTGGAGACAGATTATAGTTTTCTTCTTCTTCTTCTTCAGAGACTTAGTTTAGACCAAGTATTTGGACCCTTTTCAGTCCAGGGGCTGCATTTCCTCATGGGACACCTCTGGGGCTGTGTGCCAGTGTTGGGCAGGACCAGAGGCAAGGGTAGGTGGAGCAATGGATTTCAGCTTTGCAAGTTAGAGATATCTGCAGACGTGCATACCTCTACACCTCTCTGCCATTCATATAGGCAAACAAGAGACATTATCAAGGAGGGCATGGAGTACAGAGTACAGACGGGGGTCTGTTTTGGGGAGAGGGGGGTGTTTCCTGGGGAGTCTTGAGGGGCAGGGAGAGAGGGCTGAAGGACTGTATTCAGCCCATGGACCTCAGGCTCCCCACTGCTGCTTTAGGGGGTTATTTCCACCCAAATTTGAGTCCACACATACGGCAACACTTTAGTATCTGTAGAACACTCATGGACTGTTCAAGGCACTTCACCTTGAGACTGACCTGAAATGCCCTCTCCCCATTTGCCTGCTCCCATTTAGGACAGGGCTATAACTCAGTAGCAGAACACACATTTTGCATGCAAAAAGCCCAAGGTTCAATCCCTTCCATCTCCAGGTAGGGTTGGGGAAATCTCTTGTTTAGAATCCTGCAGAGCCACTGCCAGCCATTGTGGACCAGCCTTCCCCAACTTGGTACCTTCCAGATGTTGTTGGGCTAAAGCTTCCAGCGGCTCCAGCTAGCATGGACAGTGTTCAGGTGTTATGGGAACCACAGGCCAAAATTCCCAGAGGACACAAGACTGGAGAAGGCTAGATGAATACTAGCATTCAGTTAGAATGTTGGGACTAGGACCTAATACCCTGGGGTTCAAATCCCCACTCAGCCATGAAGCTCACTGGGTGACCTTGGACCACTCCCACCTTCTCAATCTATCTACTTCACAGGGATGTTGAGGAAGGGTTTGTGGGAAGAGCCATGCATACTGCCCTTCCCTACTTAGAGAGGAAGGGTGGGATAAAAATATAACTGAAATATATCTTCAGTAGACCCAAGGCTTTTTCCGAGTGAGCTCAGATGCCAGCCAAAAGAGAGCAAGATACAGAAGCAAGATGGGGTGTAGTCACATCTTGATTTTTTTAGGAAGGAATAATGGGATTCCTGCTGAGATCTTCCATGTTGTTGTGATAAGCCTGTTTTTCCTTTTCCAAGGAGGCTGTTATGCAGAGATGCTTGTAGTAATGCTGTTTGTTTTCTCCTTCCTTTAGCTGTGTAGTAGATGAGATGGACTTCTCTGGCATGGAGCTTGATGAAGCTTTGCGGAAATTTCAAGCCCACATCCGGGTGCAGGGAGAGGCCCAGAAGGTGGAGAGGTTGATTGAAGCCTTCAGGTAAGAGCCGCACTGATGTGGTACAGATTGACAGGCAACTGCTTCCAATGTTGGAGGTCAACTGTTTGAGGAGTAGCCAGGAGTTTCCCCTTACCCAACCTATGAGTAGGTTTTAAAGGTTCCTGTGGTGGGATTCCGCTGGGCCATGCGAGGTGTAGGGTCCCAAGATCTCATGAAGGGTGCTGCTCCTTCCCAGTTTTGTGGCTATGGTTGGTGTTGTGCTGCCCCACAAATCAGCCAGACGGCATTGACAGGCTCACCAGATGTAAGCCATTCCTACAAATTTACAATTTCATAAATGATGGGGAGGTCACATGTCAGGGAAAACCTTCTTACATCTTCAGCAGGTGCCTGTCTAATTTCATTTGGTAATTGATTCCAGAGGGCTGGCGCTACAGCACTAATAGCCCTGTTTCTAGTGCTACACTTCTGAGGCATGTGGTACTCTCAGCAGTACTTCTGAGGCATGCAGAACTCAGACCCTTGTGAGAAGATTGCCACAAGCACACAGTTTTGTTGCAGGGAAATTTCTGCACATATTCAAATACAGTAAGCCCTCAACATACACGGGGCTTATGTTCCAGGGATCATGCCTAAAGCCAAAATCACGTATAATCAAAACACATTGGGTGCAATGGTGGGTGGGATTGCCAAAGTCTTTTTTCCCAGATGCCCATTTCTGTCATGGATCAGTTATTCATGGCAAACAGACTTTTCCGTTTGTGTGCTTGTAGAACCAACTGATGCACTGCAAGTTGTGTATGTTAAATCTAATATGCTTCCTGGTCTTTTGAATCTACCTAAAGTGATTGGCTTGTTCTTTTATTCTGAGTTATAGCTCAGGGATTGTAGGCCCAACCACTTTGAAGCATTTTTTAAAAAACAGTCAAGTGGTGTATAAATTTTATGGAATAAAATAAACTTTGGTGTCATCATTGATAGTCAGACTTTAAGTATTATGAGGATCCCCAGACATTTAAATCTATATATTAGTGGCATTTGATTTCCATTCATGTGTGTTGACTTTGTCTCCCCCACCTGCAGCCAGCGGTACTGCATGTGTAACCCTGACGTAGTCCAGCAATTCCATAACCCAGACACCATCTTCATCCTGGCCTTTGCCATCATCCTTCTCAACACGGATATGTACAGCCCTAACATCAAACCCGACAGGAAAATGATGCTGGAGGACTTTATTCGGAACCTCAGAGGTGAGGGCATTGCTTGGGTGAGCCATAATCCCAGCGTGAAGTAGAATTCAAGCCAGAGGTAGATGCACATAACACCAAAATAGCTAAAATATATGTGCCCAAAGGGAGGAAAGTACCATTGCCACCTCTCTGAGAGAGGGAGAAGAGCCTATTTGCATTGTTGATCTTGTAAATATATGTACATTTGAAATTGCTCACTAGCTGGTCATGAAATTGGAAAAAAAAATGCAATATTACAAATTTATAGTTATTGCACCTCACCATAATCTCTGGTCCAACAGGTTTGCAGAGGCAATTCTTTTTTGGCCAGAGCCCTTACCGAGACAGAAATATATGACCATGTGCATTTATCACAGCCAACCATGACTCTATCTTCTCTTTCTCAAGCCTCTGAAAAAGCACCCCCCCTTGTAGCCCAGGTTCATATTTTATCTCTGTTCTCATTGTTTATGCTTCACAGGAGTGGATGATGGAGCTGACATTCCCCGGGACTTGGTGGTGGGAATTTACGAGAGGATCCAACAGAGAGAGCTCAAATCAAATGAGGATCATGTAACCTATGTCACCAAAGTAGAAAAATCCATTGTTGGAATGAAAACGGTGAGCCTTTTGCCCATCACAAAGGCAATCTGCGTTACTGTTGTTGCTGTTGTTATCCCTTGCAATCGTGTTTCTCCACGGTTACTTTTCCCTTATGAAGTTGCCTTGTGCCAGGTAAGACCATTTGTCCTGTTGGCCCAGTATTGTCCTTCTCGGGAATGGGGAACCTGCTAGACACCATCAGCTCCCATCAGTCCTAGCCAGCATGTCAAGGATGGTGGCAGATAGAGTCTAAACAGCGTCTGGAAGGCCAGAGATACAATCCCCTGCTTCACACTGAACTGGCAAGGCCTCTTCATACAGAGTCTCAGGATGAAGCAGATCACATTCTTTTTAACTAGAGATGTCAGGGGTTGAACTAGGGCCCTTCTGCATTCGAAGCATGTGCTGTTCTGCCACTGAATTATATGATTAGCCTTCTCTTTCTGACTTACGTTTTCCTTTAATGTGCCCATCTCCTCTTTTCTTTCTCTGCAGTGTTCTCTGATCTCATTTATAATTATTATTATTTTTGCATCGTTATTTCTTTATTTTGTTTGCCCTTGAAAATGGTCTTGAGTATGTCTGCCTGATTTTCTGGGCAGCAATCGTTTTTGCAGACCCTGCCTGCCTTGTAACCTGGAAGCCAAGTCCATAGGAAGGCACGAAAGGCTGAAGGTGTCTCAGGTCCCATCTGTGTGTACAGAGACCACATGTGCCTGGGGTATACGGTGGTGGGTTCTGCAAAGAGCCTTTTAGTAGGCGTGGGGTATTCAGTTCACTTTTAATTTTAACAAGAGCCTACCTAAATCACACTTCCCAAAACAATGCACAAACCAACATCTTTTGTTAATTGCACTTCTCCAAATTTTGCAGCGCGGTTCTCCAACCTGAATAACATGTAAAGAAATGGGAATGTTTGTGTGTGTGGGGGGGGTAAGTGTGTGTAAATATACATATATTAGTAAAAATAACATATGAAGTTGCATTGTTTTAGGGATGATTGTTTCATACTAGGCCAAATGCATACAGAAATTTATCAGTTAGAAGAAACACACATTAAAATGCTGACAAATTTTTGTGAGGACTTTTCCCCCCCTTAAAAATTCAGGCTAATGAGGAAATAGGGAGAATTGAGCTTAAAACTGGAAAAAATTGAGAAATCAGGAGAAGCTGAAATGGACAGATTTGTCTACCCCTTCCTGGGAGAATCACTGTGTAGATATTCCTGTGACGATCCAGCTGTTCTCCCTCTGATTTCTAAGCCATGAGCGGTAATTAGTTAGTTAGTCCTCCTCGCCCCTCCTGAAATTAAACTTCAGCACATGTAACTGCATTTTACATATACATTATGCCCCCCCCTTTTCCCGTCTCTCTCCTCTCCCTGTCCTCACTCTTTTGTTTTCCTTTCATCACAATTTAGACCATAAACTCCTTGAAGCAAAGGCCTGTCCTTTTTTGCTTATGTTATTCTGCAAAGTGCCATCTGCAGTGACAGCCCTGTATAAATCACTCCCTCTAATAGTGAACTCAGGTGGTGAGTGCCAATAAGACTGGAGCCAAAATGGGGCCACTGAGAAACAGAAACAGGAAGGCAGCAGTATGCTTGGAAGGACTCTGAGGTTTCCAGAAGCAGAAAAATACATTTTAAAACGAACAACCTTCTAAACAGTCCGCAGAGGACTATGTGTGCTCAGTAATCATAGGACATTGTGAGTCTTGCGGACGAGAAAAATGGAAAACCTAGCAGTGGAGAGTCGAATGGCCTGCTGGGAGAAAATGGCTGGGAGGAACCCAGAACAGGAAATGTTCCTTTAATGAGGGAAGATGAACCCTGAAACACTTTGTTGCTGATTCCACTTGTGATCCATAACAATCAACATTGCCATTTCAGTTTCTATTTGCTTCTCTGCTGTCATGGGGGGTTAAAAACTTGCTTTCCCTTCTCACTCCAAGAAAAGGACCACACTTAGCAGACTTTGCATCACAGGCCCTATTATTTTTTTGTGCTCATGCAAGCACCAAGGTCTTCCGATTCCATCAGGTGCAGCGAGATACTGCAGATCAGGGAAAGTCCTGAAATGAATGAACTCTGCCTGCCATAATTGAGAAGCTGCTCTAGTACATTCAGTGCCGTTACGCAGCAGAAAACATCCTGATGAGAACAGGCTGCAGATGGTGGTGGGGCAAAGCCATTGCAAAGGCTTGCTTGAAGTCATTTAACATGCAATGCTTTGGGGTTGGCGGATAAGGAAGGGGACTGTTTCCACTTCGTCTCTGTCTTCCAGGTCCTCTCAGTGCCACATCGCCGGTTAGTTTGCTGCAGCCGACTTTACGAAGTGACAGACGTGAACAAAGTACAGAAGCAAGCTGCTCACCAGAGGGAGGTCTTCCTCTTCAATGATTTGCTGGTGGTGAGTGGCCTTTGGCCTTGAGAATCACAGCATCGCAAAGGGACTTAGAGCCAGTGTTCAGGAAAAGCACAGGACACGCGACTCCCCTAGGACTTCCAGGTTGGATTTGATGTGAGGCGCTGCATTCTCCCTTACTTATGAAACTCCCTTCTATGTAGAAAGGTAGCAATCAGGGAGAAGGTGCTTAGATACCTTTTTATCTGTGATATGCTGGTTTTCCGTGGGTAGGAGGTTTCTTCTGCTGGTTGTTCTTTTGCTCAAGGAAGCATTCGGTCATGAAATCACCTACCTGCCTTCCAAACACTGCAACAAATGTGTTGTTGTTGTTGGTGTATGTATGTATATGTATGTATTTGTGTAGATAGATAGATATAAAAATCAGTCTTTAATGCCATCTTGTACTATGCCCCACCATGACTCAAAGATTACAATTACAGCACCAGCAGAGATAAGACAACAAAATGAAATACAGCCTTAAAACAGCAAAGGATTTGACACTTTCTAAGATGAATTAGCAGAGCCTTAGCTTGCTATATAAGTTCCATCTCTAAGCAAATGTTCTTCAGGAAGGAGCCCCATAGTCTAGGTGCATGACTGAGAGACCACAGCCTCCCAATACACATCAGACAGTGAGTGGGGCAGGAACAGAGGCTTTGAAGATGATCTTATTGAGTGGACAGGTTCATATGGGAGAAAGAACTCACAGAATAATAGAATTGCAGAGTTGCAAAGGACTCTGAGGATCATCTAGTCCAACCCCCTGCAATACAGGAAATATGCAGTTCTCCCATATGGGGATCGAACCTGCAACCTTGGCGTTATCAGCACCACGCTGTAACCAGCTGAGCTGTGCTGCTGAAAACAAGCAACTTGCATGGAGCCCAAAACTGAGTTAGGAGCCAGTGATGTGGGCATGGAACTGAAGTTGTATGCTCCATGTGTGCACTTAGTATACTTGCAGCTACCTGCTGAGACAATTGCCAATTATTCATGGAAACAAAGGGGCAGGTATGGACTATCTGCGTTTGTACACTTTTGCAAAGTGCAAGCAATAACTTTGTGGATGCACACTCAAGAGAATCCAGTTTCATGTTCCCCTGCATAGTGAAAGGAAAAGTCACCGCAGAATAAAAACACATCTCCATCTTAATCCATTCTACTTTGTTTCACAGGAGCTCGGTGAAACTGATAAGTTAAAATCTCTGTGAATCTGACAAGGTTGATTTGACAGGACACCCTGGAGAGTAGAAAAAGAAACACCAAAGCACATTTCTCACTAAATTTCCTATGCTGTACATTCTGGTGACAGTTATCAGATTTTTTTAAACGGTGCCGTTTATTTGAGCCAAACTGGACTTGATGCAGTTAGCAATTGCACGGCATGCTTCAAACAAGTAAATAGCAGGTAAAGGGGGCATGATCCAGAAGGTGATCATGATGGAGGAATAAGGGGGCTTTAACCCCTTGCTGCCTTCTGTCCTGATCCAGCCCCTTCAAAGATAGGTGTTGTCCCTGCAATCACTTAAAGCTTGAAACAGTCTCTCACATGTTCTTCTAGTATGGATTTTATCAAGGGGTTAGGGAATGAATAATGTATCCCCTTACAAGACACTTTCATGGGCAATCCATTGTTCACCCTTCTGCACACAAAGAAATTAAACCCGGGGTTCTTTCCAGGCTGACTCTAGTTTAGAGTGGGATTCAGTCACATGCTGGATAATTTGGGTGGTGTAATTGCAGTTGATTCCCCGAAAGATCAGGATTTATGCAGTAAGGAAAGTGGTGGAAAAAATACATCTCCGAAAACAAATTAGAATGGATTCTCATGGATGTCTTTAAGCAGAGGCTTGACAACCATATGTCAGGAGTGCTCTGATGGTGTTTCCTGCTTGGCAGGGGGTTGGACTCGATGGCCCTTGTGGTCTCTTCCAACTCTATGATTCTATAATTCTATGATTCATTAAACAGCCAGCCATCATCTGTGCAAATGTATCGGAATGAATGCCTAGTAAGCAGGTTTTCTGTAAGTGCCCTGGAATTATGACCACAGAGGACAAATGCTGTAGCTGAGAGTAACTCCCAAGTGTCTTTCCATGAGGTCACTGTGAGGGAACAAAACTTAGGGGTAGTATTCAACTATGTTTTACTCAGAGACGACCTTTGCTGTTGCATCTGAAAAGCTCTCTTCATTTCTCTGTCCTCAAACAGATTCTCAAGCTTTGCCCCAAGAAGAAAAGCTCTTCAACGTACACATTTTGCAAGTCAGTCGGCCTGTTAGGAATGCAGTTCCATCTCTTTGAGAATGAATGTAAGTTTGTCACAGTTTTGGTCACTCGCCAGATGACACTGGAGGACAAGATTTATAGTGTGAATTTTTATACAGCGGTAGTAGTTTGATGCCTTGGGCTGCAAAGATGCGTAGCCCGCTGCTTAATGAGAGAGTGGTTTGGAGCGACAATTTCAGTTTCCACCTGTTACCCATAACCTCTATATTTTGGCACCATGCAGTATTTGTGCAGGCACCTTAGATGTAAAAAAACCCACAAGCTTTTAAAGCTGGGGAAAGGATTTTCCCATTGTGCATTGCAGAGGAATGGAGCATGGCTTGAAAGGATCCTGTTGCTTTGACCTTGGTGCTATTTTATTTTTAAAAAATGAGGTACAGGTACTCATATAAAAGTATTATGGGTGCCAGCACAAAATGGCTGCCATTGGCAGGAAAGTAAGCAGTGCCAGTACTGTGTACAAGTGAGTACTGTCACACAAAAAAGTCCTGATGATTTCTTATATCTATATGGCTAGTTTTGTTGGCTGAAAACCAAATTGCTAGGTATTTCAAAACTTTAAATTGCTCTGGAATGTTTGCATCTATGTGACATTTATGTTTCACAGGCTTCCCATCAAATATTACCAACTTAATCTTGCTGAGGTATATTTTAAGGAAAACTCTACCAAAATCAATAAGCTGGTACCTGGGACACCAATGAAAGTTTAATAGTAGGAACATACAATATTTGTATGTTAACAAGGTAACACATCATCAAGCCATTCCAAGGCTATCCAGGATAATTTAATCCAATTCAGTGTTTTTTGTATAAAGCTTGAACAGGGTGCAAACACCTTTTAGGAACTCCACATAGAAATGATATATTATCAGCTGATATAGCAAGCCTAGTTGTGCTCTTAAGCAAGTATTGGAACATAGTGCCTTAATGTTTTTAACTGTTGTAAGCCCCTTGAGTGATGGAAATGTAACTGCACTGCTTTGTTTTAAATATGTAGCTGGCAAAAAGAGGCTCATGTATGCTGCCTTTGAGGATGTAGCCTCCTAACTTTTAACTTAATCTATAGAAACAGACTGTGTTAATATGTTATACCAGACTGATAAATGGCTCTTGTTGCAGGTTACTCACAACATTCTCTCTGCCTCTCCATTTCTTCCAGATTTTTGTGGTTCCAAATTACCTGGGTTTTGTCATCAAATGGCACCCACCAGTGCAAAAATGATCTGTGATTATTTTGAACTGGATTTCTGCAATTTGGTAAACACTAAGTCGTGTCAGTCAGTTGGTGCTTTTCTCAGTGTAGACTCAGCAGCAGCAAACTAAGCTCCCATGCCTTCTCTTGTTTGAGTTATACGCCTAAGGGAATGTATGCACCGAAATATTGTACACAATCATTTTTGACTTGGAAATACTTGGGTATATTGTTCCATGCACAAATCCATATCACCACCTACATTATAGTGCTCAGATGGATGCTCCTTTTTGGTACACATGGAAATGCATATCCTCTTTCCATCCGGTGCCCTTCCTTCCATTGATGTGAGCACTTGTTCATATGCACCACTGCAGAATCCCCCCCCCCAAAAAGTGTGCTATTTCAATTTGCACAGCTGCTTATTTGTGTGAGTTACTTGGAAAAATCAACATGAACAAACTGAGGCAATAATTCATATGCATTTAAAACAAAGAAGAGCAGTTTCAAGAGGTGGCCTATTGCAGACTCATAGTGCAGTCTACTCTGAAGTAAACCTGGTTAACTTGAGAGGGATGGTATAGGATTGCAGCCTTAGAACCCCAACGCCCTCATCCATAAACCAGCTGGGTCCAGATTTTTATTCCAGACCAACCAATCCTCTTGTTTAGCAGGAACAAACCTGGCAGCGTTTAGCTGTGTTTATTATTATACTAATTGGTCTCATTAGTAGGATTATGTAGAAAGCTGCCTTAATAAGTAGGTCAGGCTGCTTGTCCATCTAACTAAGGACTGTCTACTCTGACACAGGACTGTCTACTCTGACTTGGCAAGGATCTTCGTCAGAGAGGCCTTCCCCGTCTCCTGTCACATAATCCTCTTCACTGGAGATGCCAGGAATGAAACTTGGGGGCTTTCTCATCTGCTTTCCCACTGAGCTATGGTCTCTTCTCAGATTGCTTCAGCCTTTTTAATGTATAGAACCCACAACACTAGTTTTATGTCCCCTCTCCTTTTTTTGTAGATTACCCACACGGCATCACCTTGGTGACTCCCCTTTCAGGCTCAGAGAAGAAACAGGTACTCCATTTCTGTGCTCTGGGAGCCGAGGAAATGCAGAAATTTGTGGAAGACCTAAAAGAGTCAATAGCAGAGGTGATGGAGCTAGAACAGATTCGAATTGAATGTAAGGCTCCCAGCGTGGCCCAGACTCCATGCAGTCATTCTGTCTGTATGTACATATGTCCGTGTCTTGTGTATTTTTGTGTCTGTTGTTAGCAGGGGTGCCATTTCAGATTTCAGGAGCGGGGCAGGCATCCCAACAAGGTTTAACGGGCCTCTCTTGAATACGTGCAAATTTAAATAAAAATGAATTTAGTCAATATTAAATAAAAATGAAGATATTCAATATTAAATGGAAATGCAAAAGCTGGTGTATTTCAGAATATTTCTGTGATTTTAAAATATTGTTTATGCTACAAAATAATTATAAAAATGTTATCAATACTGGATCATCAGACATCATTCTTTGCAAGTAATGAACCTTTGGCATGTGCATCTAGGGCAATCCACACTTAATTTTTTGCAGCATTAATTTCTCAGCATTAGAACTGGCGAGTTTGCCAGAGATAAAATGTTCCTAATGAATAACCAGAGATGGTGTAAACTATCATGGCCCCTTACTCAAAATGGCACCCTTGGTTGTGGAGCTGGATGAGGGTGGAGGGCTGGCTGTATCTTCTTGGGGTGGGGGGATTTTATTAGAAAGTGAGTGTATAAACTGGATTGTTCTGTCTGATGCTGATATGTGAGTACAATAAGCCACATAATGTGGACATAAATGTACACATTAGGGTAAAGGGTTTCTAAAATGCATATATTAGTGAAAGTGACATACAAAACGCATTATATAAGGAAAGATTGCTTTGCAAAAATGGTTTATTGGGCAAAATTGCATACAAAATGCATACATTCATGCTAAACTGCTGATGACTTTTCATGAGGATGTAATTCTCTTCCCCGCCCCCAAAACTGGTGTGGAAATGTGGAAAACGGAACCTAAGTCTGGGGAAAAGATTCACTCATCCTTAGGATGAGCCATGAGAAGGGTGCAGAACAGTTGAGAATATATGCACTTGGCCTTGATAAAACTGACAACTCCAGCATAGCTTTATCCATAAAACAGACATATCCACCACACTAGAGATACTAAGGGTTTTTAAACATGAGTTGTTCATGTGCTTTGATTTGTGGAACAACAACAACAACAACATTAAGTGGTCCGCTGAGTCCTGAAGTAATTTTCATGAAGTCTGCAGGGTGGGTGTGGGAGTAGAACCACAGCTCTATAAAGTGCATTCCCAATTTGCCTGATAATTAACTACAGTGGTACCTCGGGTTACATACGCTTCAGGTTACAGACTCCATTAACCCAGAAATAGTACCTCGGGTTAAGAACTTTGCTTCAGGATGAGAACAGAAATAGTGCTCCGGTGGCACGGCAGCAGCAGGAGGCCCCATTAGCTAAAGTGGTGCTTCAGGTTAAGAACAGTTTCAGGTTAAGAACGGACCTCCATAACGAATTAAGTACTTAATAATAATAATAATAATAATAATAATAATAATAATAATAATAATATTTTATTTATATCCCGCCCTCCCCAGCCGAAGCCGGGCTCAGGGCGGCTAACAACACTAAAACAGTGCAACATTATAAAAACATTATAAAAATTAATTAAAATCAAAATTGATGGCAGCCATAAACTAAAGTTTTGTAAAGATTGCCAAAGGAGGGAGTCAGGCTGCGCCCTGACCAAAGGCCTGGTGGAACAGCTCTGTCTTGCAGGCCCTGCGGAAAGATGTCAAGTCCTGCAGGGCCCTTGTCTCTTGTGACAGAGCATTCCACCTGGTTGGAGCCGCAGCCGAAAAAGCCCTGGCTCTAGTTGAGGCCAGCCTAACCTCTCTGTGGCCTGGGACCTTCAAGATGTTTTTATTTGAAGACCGTAAGTTCCTCTGTGGGGCATACCAGGAGAGGCGGTCCCGTAGGTACAAGGGTCCTAGGCCGTATAGGGCTTTGAAGGTTAAAACCAGCACCTTAAACCTGATCCTGTACTCCACCGGGAGCCAGTGCAGCTGGTATAGCACCGGATGAATGTGATCTCGCAGCGAAGACCCGAGGTATCATTGTATCTGTCTTGACTGGATGCACAAAATCCTGCAATTTTCCCCTGTCTACTAGCACTGATTGATACTTCCTACCAGATTCTTCTCTCCCAAAGAATTGCTCCATAGCCAGCTTCCTATAGTGTTTCCCCTATCCCAAACAGATAGTTAAGGAATGCCCCAAATCTGGCTTCTGCTATTCACAGAGGAGCTGATTACAAGCTGTAGGAATGAATAAATGGATAGTGCTACACAAATGAATAGCTGAGAACTCCAGGATGCAGAGCTTCATTGCCTTGCCATTCCGTTCAGGCCAAATAAATGTTTTTGAATATGTTCATTGTGCATAATTTTTACTGGTTGTAGAATTTGTGTTTCCTTGGCACAGAATGTGGATTCCAGGGCTAAAATGTTTAATATTTTTAAAGCACAGAATAGACACATCCATTGTGTGTGCGTGTGCATGCATGAATACACTTTCTCTAACCATTATTTCTCTGCTTGTCTCCTGTTGCTTCCACTTCCATATCTTCCTGTCTTTCTTTCTGCTCTACTTTTTAGTTCTGTCTCCATTCTCTCTTTAAAAAAATGTTCTTTCCGTGTATCTCAGGGGAGCTGGAGAAGCAACACGGGACAAAGAACCTTTCCTTAAAGTCCAATGGAGCTCAGATGGAAATACAGTCCAAGCAAGGATCTCCAACAGGTTAGTCTGCTTCTCTGGGTTCTTCTTCACTTCCTACCCTGAAGCTTAGCTAATCCTCTGAGACTTGACATACAGGGATAGGAAGGACAAAATGTCTTCAAGTCTCTTTGAACCTCCAGAATGGATCCTTGAAGCATGCTAAAGTTGTTTGCTTTAAAAAAAAAAGTTATGGTATTTTCCAAATAATACATTCCATGAGGTCACACTCTTATTATTTCTCTTGCTATACGTTTCTCCCTAGTCAGTAGTTCTCCAAATCCGAAATCTGACCTGGAAGATCTTTTAACTGCCTGTTAGTCTGGAAGCTATGCAGCTATAGACTTCATGCTGACATATGTTGATTGGAAAGAACTGTATACATTAAACTGGAGTTGGCCCAGCAATAGACTGTGTAAGCACAGTCTCTGAGATACTCAGCTGGGTGGCCGAACATGTTTTGCTACCTGAGCTGGAATAGCAAATAAGAAAATCCAACGTGTGTCTTCCTCTATGACTAAAATTAAAATAATAAGACATTAAACAACTAAACAATTTTCATGACACAGCAAACTGGCTGCCTGAGGTGGCTATCTTTTTGTGCCTAATGGCAGGGACAGGCTAGTGACACAAGTCTAACTTCTGGTTTCATTATGCCGAAATGGCCAAAGTGAGTTATGTGACTCTTGTTCAGGAAGGAGCAAAGAAGAGAAAATGTTTGTTGTATGAGAGCTATAGGGATAAATGCCTCTTCCGGTCCTTCTTGTGGTGCCACAAGCTTGGATGAAACTAAGCAGATCAGCGTGGGGCAAAAAATGTGAAGAAATTTCAACAGTGTGGTAGCATATTTCCAGAATGAGATTTCAGTTTTGGTGCCCATGCTTCCACTCAGTAGCTAGCTGGGAGAGGAAGGACAGACAGATGCAGAATGTATAGGATATTGAACAGTGTTCAAGAATGTTTTGGGTTTAGAAACTGCTGACCTAAGCAACTCATTCGCCTGATGCCATCTTTGTGCTCTTTTTGGTGTCAGGAGAAGAGCCTTTTGTTCATCCAGACCTTCTAAAAAAACTTGTGCAGTCTGGACCTCTCAGTTCTAAAATCTGTACTTTAATTATGGGGTTAGAGTTTTTGTTTCCTTGCTGTATTTATGCTACTTTTGATTTGTTTCATTGATTTTAAATTGTTTTTACGCTTATTAATGGTAAACCACCCAGAGAACTTTATGTTATTGGGCAACATGCAAACATTGTAAATAAATAAGTAAGTAAATATTGCATTTCATCACTGAGGAAGGGGGTCTCTTTTATTTTCAAAGCCAAAAGAGATTTGGGGGAGAAGGTTCCAGACAGCACAGTGGAGGTAAGTAGAACACACAGCAGCTGAGGTAAGTAATTCTCCCTCAGTTCAGCTCTTCTTACATTCTCTGTTGTTTCTTTTCTCAGGTTTTAATCAATGCCTCCCCTGCCAGACTGACAATTTTACCAATTTCCAGAGATACAATAAAAAGTTACTGCTAGGACGGGTAATACAACTTTCAAATCCAGATTAAACTTCAAAGCATTTTTTTTCAAGCCGTTTCAGTAACTGTTAACACATCCTTCATGGAGCGAGCGCCCGAACTCTGGAGACTAACCTGCTCCTTCCTCATCCCCACCCAACACACTTTCAGGAGAAATCAGAGACACAGCTGAGGTGAACTCTGCTGGCAGGCCACCGCCATCGCAGGACCCCCCGCTAAAACTCACTGCTATGACCTTTCCCTCATAGCTTCTTCTGCCCTAGACACTGGGCCCTCGTCACAGGCTTCATATATTGAAAGCATAGACCAAACTTTCCCATATTCACTGGGACTCTTCTTAAGTTGAAAGCTTAGGCCAATCATTTCCCAATTTGGGGAGGGTTGTTGGAGGAACTTTCTTGCCTGTCCTTATTTGGGAGCAAGGACTCTGTTGTAGGAGTCTTCCTGTGGATCTCAGCTCACCAAGAAAGCTGTCATCTGGGAGAGATATCCAGAATATTTCGTTTGCCCCAGCTTTGTCCTTTCCCAAGCCTCTTTCACCAAGCAGATAGCTCCATCTCCCTGCAAGTCTTACTTGCCATAGGGGCAGGAGCTGCAGTTCTTCGCAAACAAGCATTTCCTCAATCAGCCTCCATTTCCAGCTCCAACTCCTCTTTCTTGCTGATTAGGCCTCTTTCCACAGAGGCCATTTTACACCCACGCCCCAGCTTTCTGTTCCACGGCCTGGGAAAAAACCCAGCTGCCACAGGCATAATTCCTCAGACCCAGTTCATGCTGGTTTCAGAAACCCAATTTCATTACCCTGATGACATTCCTGCTGCTGGGGAGGAGGGACGGGCATCTCCCCGGCCTCATACACAGCTGTTGGGCCTGCAAACATTTCTCCAGGAAGGGTTTTCAGTTCAGGGATGCAAAATTCCAAGGAGACAGTTCACAAATATATGTTCCTTCAGGTGATTCCAGAATCAGGCAGACAGGGCCCCAGATCTGTCCACCATGGAAGAGACCCTTCTCTTCCCATTCCTAGTTTCCTCCTCCTCCTCTCCTGGGGAGCTGTGTCCTTCTGAAACTCTTTATTCTAGGAGTTCTCCCCCTTGTACCATAAATAGCCCTTTCCATAGGGAGCCCAGTTCCAGCCTAGTTCCTGCTTTCAGTCTAATGTTGGGAAACCCTGTGGGCTTTCTCTTCAAAGACACTTCAAGCCCTTCTTCCTCCCCTCTCCCTCTTCTTCCTCCTCTGCAGAAGTGAGCATCTCCATTTTCTCTGAGACTACCTGATCTGCTGCCATTCCATCAGATTTCTTTTCTTTTCTTTTTTTAACCATTGTACAAGCTAAATGGGTACTTTTTTCCTTTTCCTTTTTGGCGTGTGTAAAACCATTTCCTTTCACTTGCAAACCATCGAGTGGATCAGAGCGAGCTGCAAATTTGCTGAAATATGTCAGATTTCTGCTTTTTCTCTCTCTCGTCCCTGTTCCTTTTTTTAATTTTCTCCTTTTGTAAACAGATTAGTGAGTCATGTGTGCACCTTCCTGCTTGGAAAGACAGGAGCTGGGAAGAGCTCAAGTCTTTCTCTGAGCATCAGCAAATCTCATTTTTTTTCCTCCTTGCAAAGATGTGCAACCTCAATTATCCTCCCCTCTTTCTGCCTCGTTGGCCCATGGATTGCATGATGAGTCAGGGTTTCGTAGGAACTCTGCTTGCAGAACAGAGCTCAGTCAAAGAGGGAACTTTATAACTACAAAGCAAAAATAAGAGAGTCCTTATCTCCAATTGCTTTCTTTCTCTTAAGTACCATAACAACAGGAAAAAAGGGAAAAGGGGGATGTAATTGACAAAAAGAATAACCTAAGCAATAAGGCTGTTCTTCCTGGAATAAGAGGCAGTTGGGGCCAGGCCATTAGCAGCCTTCATTTTGTAAAGTTAAAATCTCTCCCTGACCTGCTCAAAGTGCCACAATTTGATTGCATTTGCTCAATCTGGATAGTTGAGGTTGTGCTGTATGTGGAAACAGCATCACCGCCTTTGCTGTAATGGGGATCTTTATTTTCTAGAAGGAACTTTTCAGGGGCCGTGCTTGTGGGGAGGTGGGAAAGAGGGGTGGAAGGAGGACCACGTTGGGGGAGGAGGAGATTCAGGGCTGTGGTTTATGGGGGGGGAAGGTCCATTGATGGAGGGTGGTCGGGTAAAGGGCAGCCCATTAGCAGGAGATGGGAAGAAGTCTTGTAACATTTAATGCTTCTTTGACTGTTTCTAAACTAGGTGTCAATTCACAACAGGCTTCAAACGTACCAGCACAACTCTGTCCCGGGGCTCGAGAGTGGAATGCAGCCCAGCACGCATCCTAACATGCCGCGGGAGAGGCTGGAGACAGCATTGGTGCCCTCTTACCCTGCCTCGGCAGGGACACTTGTACAGTGCCAGCAGATTGTCAAAGTTATAGTCTTGGACAAGCCGTGCCTCGCTCGCATGGAGCCGGCCCTCAACCAGACTCTGACACGCTACGTGTCCTCTGATTCCTGCAGCTCCACCCCCTTGCGTGGTCTAGGCAGCGGGCTCCAAGGGACCCCGGTGAAAATCATCCATCAGCCCCCGCTTCCGCCGCCGCCGCCGCCCTACAACCACCCGCACCAGACCTGTCCCCCCAGCTCCTTGCTTCAGAGGCGCCGGTATTCCAGCGGCTCACGCAGTCTAGTGTAGCAGCTCCACCAGCACTAGCCAAACAGCACAGACTTAACCATGGGACCCTTTTTCGGTCTTCAAAGAAAAATCTAGTTTGTGATTTATTTTTTAGTAAAACTGAAAAAAAAAACGAGAGAGGGGGTCGGGGAGAGGCATGCGAGAAAAGCAAATGATAATAATGAAGGATAAGTAAACAACAGGTTGTGCAACAAACACGCCGTTATGGGACTTAAGTTGGTTATCATATCTCCTGGAATGATTGATTCTGTTTGTGAGGGCCAACCTGTGGAAACTGCCTGAGCGTTTCTGAAGATGTTTCCTGACCAGCCTTCCATCCATTCAGCCGTGTACATTTACCTCCCTTCCAACAAACATGGCGCTGTTCTGCCACTGTTTCTGACAGGTGTTACTTGGCCTTCTTTGCTCTTTGTTTTCCATTCCATTTCCTGTCTCTCTTTCCTTACCTCTTCAGCTTCTTTGTTTCCTCACCATTCCCAGACCATTCCCAGGTTTCTGACCAAAATTGACTTGAGTTCCCTTATGGGGAGAGCA